>NC_065515.1:44374942-44413713 GCF_006386435.1 Epinephelus moara | reverse complement strand
ATAAGGCTACGAAAACCAAACAAATTTTATTTTATAGCGATCATACACTTGTATAAACATATTAATGGGTAGAATATTCAGATTCAGATTCAGATTGACAATAAACCATGCCAAATATTACACACTGGCCCTTTAAGGAAGGAAGACTCCCATGCTCTGTAGCTCTCAGGCTGGTCATCAAATTTAGTGAGCCCTGTGGTTACCAACTCCCTGCGGGCGAGGTACTTAGCAAAGTCTATCATGTTAGCAGCTGGAGCAGAAGAAGAATCCCTTGGGTGAACTCTGCTCCTGATAGGCTTTAAAGGAAGACTGGGGGTTCTGAAGGTGTGAGCTGGGATGCTTAGACAGGTGTGTCCGATGCTCAGGTGCTGGTAAGTACTCACTCTGCTCTGTGTCTCTTGTGGGCGTGGCCTCACAGTCATATGCAGGGGTTAACTCAGGGGCTTCCTGCTGTGTTGGTGGCGTTGCCTCTTTAAGAGGAGGAGGAGCCATATTTGAAGGGGATGCAGCAGGTTCGAAGCTGACCTGAGCCTGATGTTCCAAATATGCCTTTGTATGTTTTCTTATTGTTTGTGGTGAGACGCCACTCCTGGCACTGCGCATATCTTCATATTCTGTATCTGCTGCAGCTTCCAAAACTTCAGCCTCTGCATTGGCAGCAGCAGCTGCCTTTTTCAATTCTAGTGCTTCCAAATCTGCTTCTAATGTAGCTTTTTCCAAATCCAATTTGGCTCTCTGTTTTTTCAGTTCTATCTCCTTTTGTGCAAATGTGACCCTTGTGCGTGCAGCTTCAGCTTTAGCTCTAGCTTTAGCAGCAACGCTAGCTACTGAAGACTTGGAGGAAGATTTGGAGCTGGACACTAATGCCGCTTTCTCCTCTTTTTCTGTTGCTTGTGCTTCCATAACTGTGGTGGATGAATCCTTCTGATTCACTGGCTTTTTACTGTACTGTTCTCTTCATGTGTTCTACTTCCAAAGTGTTAACATAAATAAACAGTCAGCCAAACTCCTTTTCAAGAGCCAGGAAGTGAGCGCACCTGCTCCTTTAATGACTCCTTTCACAGCAGGTGAAGTCAGGATGACACATTGAATCGGAGTAAAAAGCCATTGCTTTCTGAGGGATTCATACACAGGATTACGCTGGATTCAACATGGGAAATTGTTCAGCTGCTGACATGCTCTTCTCTGTTTATAGGTCTTCTCAATACTTCCTACTTCCTGTTACCTGTTTCCTGTTTCCTCTATTTTACAGCCTTCCAAATAAAAGCTCCACAGTCTCGTTTAATACAAACACATTTTAACAGTAAACTTAGTCTTTTTAACATATTAAACACACTCAGGGCAGAACAAGAGCCGCTCGAAATTCGATGGCGAGAAACTGAAACGTCGCCAAAATTTGTTGCACCCTAGCAGCCATGCCCTTTGACCTACAGACATGCAGAGCACAACTTTTGATCAGCATTGTCTCTGGATGATCTGTAGCCAATTTGAAGTCGATCGGACGAAGTCTCTAGGAGGAGTTCATTCAAATTTAAGTTGTGGAAAAAATTCAATTTTACCATGACGTCAAGAGACTTTTGTGCATCTCGGTATGATACATGTGCGTACCAAATTTCATTTGCCTGCGACAAATAAACCCCAATGGGGAGGGTATTTTGAAAATTTGTAGGGGGCGCTATTTTGGCATTTCGCGTCGATCATGTGCAACCGCCAAAAAATATCGAATTTCGGATGTGGCCGGACGAATGTGGAAAGTTAGAAGCATTTTGAAATTTGGGAAAGGGGCGAAATTGGGACACGCAATGTCGGAATAATAACAATAATAATAAACAGCGCGATTTCAATAGGGTCCTCCACGGACGACTTCGTCGTCGCTCGGGCCCTAATAAACAGCACGATTTCAATAGGTTCGTCGGACGACTTCGTCGTCGCTCGGGCCCTAATAATAATAAACAGCGCAATTTCAATAGGGTCCTCCGCGGGCGACTTCGTTGTCGCTCGGGCCCTAATAATAATAATAATTATAGCTGCTGCGCAGCGATGGGTCGGGTCCGGGCATTTTTAGGCAATTCTGAGCAACCTCTGGAACCTATGACGGTCATCTACCGCTCTGAGCTAATTGGCAAGTAGCAACTCAACAGTGGCTTCACAAATTGAGTAAGCCATTCACTGTTGTGTAGGAAAGCAGCCATCCGTGCATGGAAAGGCAGATTTGAAACCACTGTAAAAAATTCAGTTATTAAGACAAAAATCTGAAAATACACATATTGCATCTAGACAGCATGGAGATGTTGGTAATTTGTTTGTAACAATGATTGATTTGCTCCATAAGTGAAAAACTGATGTTTCAAATTGCCATTTTTACATTGACTCCAATTGTTCACATTAGAGCAAAATTCAAAGTGCTGTCAAAAATTCAGTTTTTGAGATAAAATTCTGAAATTTCTGAAATCTACCATGACTCTAGAATTCTGTCATTTTTTTTTCATGAACATTGAAGATTTATTTAGCAAGAATTAGCATGTATATGTTTACAAAACCGTTTACAGTCAAACATTTTGATGCACTGTAGGCTCAATTTTTGATAAATAAAAAATCTGAGAAACATAGTTTTTGTAGGACAGTCTGAAGATGCTCTGTAGCAAGTTTGGTGTCAATTGAGCAAAAATTGTGGGAGGAGATAGGTTTAAGAAGTTTTACAGTTTTTGAAAAAAACAGTGATGAACTTCATAATTTCTAATAGGTTTAAATGTACTTTGTTAATGTGGTTTAAAGTTTCTTCAGTATTGGGGCTACAGTTTGATGAAAGTTGTGAAGTTGAATTTTCAAAATTTTGAACTTTAGACGCTTGCTGTAGTGCCACCATCAGGACTATTGGCTTGAGTTCACAGCTGACGATATCTGGCATGAGACTGGACGTTTGTGCAAAGTTTGGTGAGTTTTCACCTATGGGAAGTATGATTTCCTCGGAAGAAGAAAGAAAAAAGAAGAATACCTAGGATTACAATAGTGTCCTGGCATCTTAGCTGCCCGGACCCTAATTAAGCAATATCACACGAGAGGGAGTGATGTTGTACTGTGATATCGTCACGGCTGTGATTCGGTCGTAGGCACGAGGCCGCAGGCCGATATACAACAGTTCAACAGTTAAATAAGCAAGGCTGATTAAGAAAAATGAGGACAAAATAGATAATTTAAGCATTTTATTTGTCTTCCGCCAACAAAAATAGTTCCCTCAGGACTCCGCTGTCACCGTTGCTATGTAACGCAGACATGGTGCGCCAGGCACTTACTCTTTATACACATTTATCTGCACATTTCCATTAATTGTGCAGCCGGTGAAATAAGTCTGGTAACTGCATGGTGGACTGTCGCTTAACAGGCACAGCCTACTCTGCCTTCTGATCTGACAGTATGTTGCTTTTCTCCAAGTCATTGAGCTCCGCTGATGAAACACTGTGTAGTGGTTTTGGGTCCGTGTAGCTCTTTGGAGTTCAGGACAGGCAGAAACTCACTTTCACACACGTGTGGGATTTCACAAATGCTCGTCGTTTATTTTTACGTCCACTTAAAACACTCCAACCTTACCAAGCCCGGTTGTACGGCTACTACAATTCCACACATGAACACAATAGTTGCCACACGTACTTACAACCATTACTGTTGTGTTGAGAGACATAAAGGAAAGCGGGAGCACATAGGTGTAGTCCGACCAGCGTTTGGGTGCGCTCTCAACAGACAGAAATCTTAACAAGCGCTGCTTGATGACGTTGCTGTTAAGCGACACAGTATACATCATGTTAAAGGCACATTTCATATATTTGACTGTTACAACTGACAAACCTGGATGTGTGCTCAGATGGATTCAGCTTCTCCTCTCCCTCATCTTCTTCTGATGACCATACATAGTTCAATTCAAAACGTATTTTAGTAAATAAATCCATATTTTTGGCTGTTTGACAGTGGATGAATTAATTAGCCTACAACGCAACTGCTGACCTAACTGACACTAACCGTCAGTTTTGATTTGATTGTTGATTGCAATCAGCTGTGAGGCGGAGTGATACATACACAGTGAAATAACCGTGATGTTGTACTCCAATATCATCATGGTTTTACTGTCTCTCAACCAATCAGATTGCAGGGCCGGAACTAACTGTTGTATAATAATAAATAATAATAAACAGCGTGATTACAATAGGGTCCTCACGGACGACTTTGTCGTCGCTCGGGCCCTAATAATAATAAATAATAATAAAGATTACAATAGGGTCTTCACGGACGACTTCACCGTCCCTAATAATAATAAATAATAATAATAAACAGCACAATTACAATAGGGTCCTCACGGACGACTTCATCGTCACTCGGGCCCTAATAATAAACAGCACGATTACAGTAGGGTCCTCACGGACAACTTTGTCGTCGCTCGGGCCCTAATAAACAGCGCAATTACAATAGGGTCCTCACGGACGACTTCGTTGTCGCGCGGGCCTTATTAATAATAATAATAAACAGCGCGATTACAATAGGGTCCTCACGGATGAGTTCGTCGTCGCACGGGCCCTAATAAATAATAGTAATAACCAGCGCGATTACAATAGGGTCCTCACGGACGACTTCGTCTTCGCTCGGGCCCTAATAATTCGCACTGTCTACGTGAGCTGGAGGCCGAGATAGCGAGAGTCCGAGGTCCCGCAAAACGTTGCTCGCAGCTTTAATTATTAGGGACGTCGGCTGAAGGGTGCGGACCCTATTGTTTTTGGTGCGTTTATTATTATTCTTTCTTTCTTTCTTTCTTTCTTTCTTTCTTTCTTTCTCCCGCCGCCTCTTTGAGGTTGAATTTGACCACTGAACATGCTCAAGCATGTCAGGACTGGCGAAAAATTTAATAAAATGAAAAAAGTAACCCCAAAAGTGCCAAAATGGCCTCTCTAGTGCCACCTAGCCACCTAGGCATACTAAAATGGCCGCTGCGGCTTGTAGGAATGACGTAGAAAGATCAAACCAAAACTGGGTTGTTCATCTCATCGAGACCTACAAATCACGCACTGACACCCCTGACCTAAACCCAACAGGAAGTGAGCTATTTGCCCTTTCAAAGTAAGACTTCGCCTCAAAAATGCTCTTTTCCAAAATGTTTCAAAAATCATCTCCTACACCGTTTATCGTATTGGCTTGAAATCTTCTGAACAAGTTTTTCATTACTCGAATGGTTGGGATTTTATGGACTCCTAAATGTGGCGTTCCAGAAAACCTCCTGACGATTTTTGCGCCACCTAGACACACTAAAATGGCTGATGCAGCCCATAGGAATCGCATAGAAAGACCAAACCGTCGGCTGGAGGGCGAGGACTCTATTGTTTTTGGTGCGTTTATTATTATTCTTTCTTTCTTTCTTTCTTTCTTTCTTTCTTTCTTTCTTCTTTCTTTCTTTCTTTCTTTCTTTCTTTCTCCCGCCGCCTCTTTGAGGTTGAATTTGACCCCCTGAACATGCTCAAAAACTCACCAAAATTGGCACGCATGTCAGGACTGGCGAAAATTTTAATAAAATGTAAAAATTAACCCCAAAAGTGCCACCTAGGCATACTAAAATGGCCGCTGCGGCTTGTAGGAATGACGTAGAAAAGATCAAACCAAAACTGGTTTGTTCGTCTCATCGAGACCTACAAATCACGCACTGACACCTCTGACCTAAACCCAAAGTAAGATTTCGCCTCAAAAATGCTCTTTTCCATAATTTTTCAAAAATCATCTTCTCCTACACCGTTTATCGTATTGGCTTGAAACTTGAAACCATGACAGATCAACCTCTGGGAAAGAAATCTTCTGAACAAGTTTTTCATTAATGATCATTTTTCAAAAAATATTTCCTCCTACACCGTTTATCGTATCGGCTTCAGCTCTACCCACGGTGAACAAAACTTCTGAATGACTTTGTCATTACTCAAACGGTTTGGATTTTATAAGCACTCAAAGGTGCAGGACACAAAACCTCATGACGATCAAGTGTATCTCTCTGGTGATGTCATCAGATTGACGATCGGACCCACGGTTTGGGAATAGGAAGGACTAGTTCGAGAAATTTGCAACCCATCTTAAAGTGCTTGAGCTGTCACCTTGTCTCACTCAACTACATGCTGCTCATTAATTAGCATAACAATGGCTTCACTCTGACAGACACAAGCCTGTGTGTGTGTGTGTGTGTGTGTGGTTACAATCTTTAAATGACAGATTACAGCAGCAGAATCTCCATTTGAAACAGCATCTACACATTATATATCAGTGTTTGCCATCTCCCACATACTACTACAGTCTTTATTACTGATAATACTGTTGCTACTTTTGTGATTATGACTGTTAAATACATATTGTAACGTTGTAACGTGTAATCTATTTGTGTCTGCTGCTGTTACTTATATCCTCACAGCAGCCAGTACACATCAATCAAGCTTTCACTAGGTCACATGATTTCAAATTAATATGGATGTGTCGTTTGATCATCACACGTCAGAGTTTCATGAGGTCACATGGCTTATGTCTGCAACTTTCAAAATATAAGCTCACACCACCTTCATAAGAACCCTTTACTTTTTTAAAAATGAACTTGAAAATGAGCGCATTCATTTGTTGTAAACCCAAGCTCTTCAACAGGTCAAGAGGTTTTAAATTACTTAAAAAATGACCTTAAAAGTAATTCCATTTATTTTCATCAATATTATTTCTCTGAACCCAACTGAATGACCTGGAGGGTTACAACAAATTACCTCATTTCAAGTACAAGTCCATAACAGAGTGTTACAAACATCAGGAAAGTATACACATCTTTGAGGAAATGTTACACTCCAAAATTACAAGCTCCTTTGTTTAATCACCACTTTAGTCTTTGTAAAAATAATTTTCTTTTATGATGATTTACTCTCCTTTATAATTCATGTTTTATCCATGTTAATGTTTGTTATCCTGTTAAAATGTATATTATGTATTTATATATTCATGTACTTACACCACAATGTGTTACACAACAAACCAGGAGTACTTTCACCACAGACCTTGTCGCACATTATATAATTTCTTAATCATTACAGTGTATTTCATTTCAGTGTGGATGTTTTGCAGGAGACATTTTGTTTCCATAGCTGACATATCACAGTTAAATTTTAGTTAATACATCGGTTGAAAATTAAATACATATTGTAATGTACTGTAATATAAAGTCCCTCTATTGCCAAAAATGACCTTGCGTTCTATTGACATTGCTTGTTTTATCAACATTTCGACTCTTACGAATAATTCGCACTGTCTACGTGAGCTGGAGGCCGACAGCGAGAGTCCGAGGTCCCGCCCAACGCTGCTCACAGCTTTAATTATTCTTTCTTTCTTTAGTCTTTCTCCCGCCGCCTCTTTGAGCTGGGATTGGACCCCCTAAACATGCTCAAAAACTCACGAAAAATTTAATAAAATGAAAAAATTAACCCCTAAAGTGCCAAAATTGCCTCTCTAGCGCCACCTAGGCACACTAAACTGGCCGCTGCTGCTCGTAGGAATGTTGTAGAAAGATCAAACCAAAACTGGCTTGTTCTCCCATCAAGACCTACAAATCACGCCCTCTGAAAGTAACATGAGCAAACGTGTCAGCTGTGAGCTAGACATCTTAAAGTTGCGACCAAGATCGAATTTTTGACTCCACAAACATGAAACCTATATGTCTGCGTTCGGGACGAGTGTATCTCTCTGAAGTAACATGAGCAAATGTGGAGAAATTATCAGCTGTGAGCTAGAGTGGAGAGGGGTCTAAAATAATCTACAACTTTTGTCTTTAACTGTCTACATGAGCTGGAAGTCGAAACGGCGTGAGTCCGAGGTCCCGCCCAACGCTGCTTGCAGCTTTAATTTACTATTTTGATTATATGCTATTTTATGTGTGTGCAAGGAAAACTATAATAATAGTAATGTTGGAAATAACAACATGCTCTCATCCTCAGTCATCACATATCACTATGTCAGTGGCCTGTCATGTCTACATATTACGTGCAAGGTATCCTCGCAAACAAAAGCACATGGTTAGGTTTAGAAAAAAATATCATGGTTGAAAAGGGTGAAAGTCTGAGGTTTGTTGGACCCATCTGCCCTATAGAAACTTTCCAGCTCTTTATAGAATGTTGTTACTGGTAGCGTTTCACACTGATGCCATCCAGCAGCGTATCATACCAATGCGAAAGGTGGCTTTTGGTGTCAGGTGTGACGCCAAATTACTAATAAAATAGTGGTATACGATAACTTTGGAATAAGAATGAGCTGCAAACAATGTTCTTACTATAACATGTAATTCCTGAGATCCAGTGTGGTCACCAGTGTAGGCTAGCAGCATGGTACACCCCTCAAGATATTTTCTGACATCATTCCATCATTATATTCTGATTGCCTTAGGCCATCGCCAGTAATGATGAATCCTGAATCAGGGCCATTCCTACTGTGGAGGCCCAAACTCCTTGACAAAAATATTAATTTTATGGAAATCTTGTATTGTATATTTAAATAATATGTCTCTAAAATGCTGAAGAAAGTCATGAATGACATTAATGCTGAAAATGTGATCCTTTAGTTACCCAAAAGTCTGCATGTACTTAACAGATCCATAGCAGCAACAAATACATACAGGCACTTAACTGTAAATAGCATGTCCTGATTTTAATTTAGAGGTAAAATTACTGCCTTGCAGTTGAATGCCTTTGCAAAACAGTCAAGTAGCAGTTAGAGTTTGTATCGATGTCTGTCAAAACTCATATGTAGCCATGACAGTTGACAATGCTTCATATATTGTTGTTTCTGCAAAAGCTACAAACCCTAAAACATGGATGCTTCACACACAACTTCAACCAGGCAGCACCCAAGAGTAGGGTCACTAATTAAGTATCTGACCAAATGTCTCCCCTTGTGCTCCTGAGATATGATGTTGAATAATGGCCAGAAACTTATTTTGCAGAACATGATGTCACAGTGAAGTTGACCTTTGACCTTTTGGACATAAAATGTCACTTCATCATTGTATCGTATAAGACATCTGTGTGAAATTAAAAATTCATTTCTGAAGAGGGAAGGTGGATCATAATTGTAGTAAAACTAGACAATTCTCTTTTCTTAATACGTAACGTATATGGTCAAAATGAGATAGCCCAAGCTAAAACTATGTTTAATCAGATTTATTCCAAATTAAGTAGTTTACAGGAAAAATATAAAGATGTACATCTGATCCTTGGAGGGGACTTCAGTGATGTTCCAGATGATACGGTAGACAGAATCCCGGAAAGAGTTTTCTACAATTCACAATTTAAAGCCACTCTTTATCCAAGTGAAAAATTAACAGTTACAGATGCTTGGCATTTTTTTAACCCAAATTATAAAAAATTTACCTGGAGTAATTCAAGATGTACACAGCAGTCTAGAGTAGATTTGTGGTTAACCTCCACCTCCTGCCTGCAATACATATCTGAAGTTTCACACTGTTTCGCTCATTTATCAGACCATAAAATGATCTCTATACTTCTGGTGGATTCAAAAGAAAATAATAAATTGTGCGGATACTGGAAACTAAATAATAATTTACTTAAAGATAAAACCTTTCAGGATTCAGTTAAATTAATGGCACAAGATATTTTTAATCAAAAGGATTTGAATGGTATCCAGTAATGGGAATATTTCAAATTTAAGATTAGAGAAACAGCTATTAAACGAAGTAAAGACATAAAAAAAGATAGTAATGAACAAGAAAAGGCAATCATGGATAACTTGAATGTTTTATTGAACAAAGAAAATCTTTCAGAAGATGAAAAAGTAAAATTAATGCAACTCCAGAGTGAAATAGATAAACTGTATGTAGATGCTGCTAAAGGAGCCTTTATACGATCCAGGGCCAGATGGTTAGAAAATGGCGAAAAAAACACCAGCTATTTCTTTGCATTGGAAAAATGTAACTATAAAAGAAACAATATTTCCTCTCTACAAATAAACAACTATGTTAGTACTAATCCCAAGGAAATAGCTGAACATGCACGGTCTTTCTATAAAGAATTGTATACATCCAAATTTGAACCATTATCCTGTGATGAATTCTTAGACAAAGTCAAAGAATATATTCCTACCATCTCTGATTTTATACTAAATCTCTGAATTTAAATCCAATTGTGAAAAACCCTTTTTGAATTGTGAAGTTGTGGAGGCTTTGAAACATGAAAACCGGAAAATCCCCTGGGATTGATGGTTTAACTACTGAATTTTACTTATGCTTCTGGGATATTATTGAAGCCCCACTTATGGAAATGTATAGAGAATGTATCGATAAGGAAGAAATGTCAACAACGATGAAACAAGGAATAATTAGCTTGATACCCAAGCCTAACAAAGATCCTTTATCAATAGAAAACTGGAGACCGATCACCCTTCTAAATGTAGATTATAAGCTGTTTGCACTTGTTTTTGCTAAACGCTTGAAAAGTAATCTAGCGGAAATTATAAATGAAACCCAAACAGGTTTTATGGCTAATCGCCATATTAGTAACAATATAAGACTAGTGTTAGATCTTCTAGATTATTTAGAATATGTAGAATCACAAGCAATTATTGTATTTCTCGACTTCTATAAAGCGTTTGATACAGTCGAACACCCATTTATATATAAAGCTTTTAACTTATTTGGCTTCGGGGAAAAATTCATTTCAGTAGTTAAAATGTTATACAAGGACATTAATAGTAACTTAATGATTTATCCCAACACCTCTAATAGATTTCCTGTTAATAGATCAGTGCGTCAAGGCTGTCCAATTTCTCCTTTTTTATTTTTAATTGTTGTGGAATTATTGTCATTAAAGGTTTTGAACAGTCCCAATATACAAGGTCTTTCTATTTTTCAAAAAGAAATTCGAGTTACACAACTGGCAGATGACACAGCCTTGTTCTTAAGAGACAAAAATCAAATTGGACCAGCTTTACATTTAATTAATGTGCTCTCTAGAGCTTCAGGCTTACATCTCAATATAAGAAAATGTGAAATTTTAAGTCTATTTGATACAGATGATGAACACATTTGCAACATACCAGTAAAGAAAACTGTTAAATATTTGGGTATTGATGTAACTAAAGATATGCTTACCAGACAACAACTTAATTTCCCTCCTAGACTAAAAAAGACAAAAAATATTATGAATATGTGGCTACAATGTGATTTATCCATTTTTGGAAGAATTCTCTTAACTAAAGCTGAAGGCATCTCTAGACTTGTTTATCCCATCTTGTCTTTGTATGTCCAAGATTCAACAGCTAAAGAAATTAACACTGTATTTTCTAATTTCTGGGCCCAGAAAAGAAGGAGGATTTGAATGATTGAATTTTATTGACTTAAACAATACATTCAAAATAAAGTGGATTAAACATGGTCGTACAACACCAAACTCCATCTGGTATTTTATTCCACATAATATTGCTAAAAAATTGGGAGGCCTTCATTTTCTACTCACCTGTAATTACAAGTATTCTAAAATACCAATAACGTTATCTAAATTCTTTCAACAGGCTCTCCTTGCATGGAAATTATGTTACACACATAACTTTTCCCCACACAAAACCATCAATATGAAATAATGGTGATATAACTGTGGGGAAAAAATCTATTTTCAAACAGAATTGGTTTGACAATGGTATAATATTTTTAACTGATTTATTCGACACCAGCGGTTTACTGCTTAGTTATGAGCGTTTCCTTCTCATCAAATCCTTTCCTGTAACAAGTAAAGAATTTAACTCTGTGATAAAAGCTATTCCTGGCGGCCTGTCTCACCTAATGAAGTGTCACCTACAATTCCAAGAAGTACTAAGGATAGAATCTCTGTTATTTGTAAATGGTCTAGATTTTATGGATCGTAAGTGTAACAATAAACACAAACGTAATGCACTCTATGAAAAAAGGAAAATTAGTCCCAGAGGGAAAGCTTTTTGGAATAACAACTTTACTGACATTGACTGGCAGAGAGCTTGGCTTTTACCATACAAATTCTGCATTAACAATAAAATTAAACAAGTGCACATCAAACTTTTACACAATATATATGTAACTACCTCTTACCTATCTAAATTTTTAGACATTGAAAACAATTGTACCTTCTGTAATAATGAGGTTGAATCCATATCCCATTTATTTTTATCAGTGTTCATACTCACTTAACTTCTGGTCTCAGATTGAGAGATATGTACTGTGTAAAACTAAAAATATTATCAAAATTGACTGTAAAAGTGTCATTGTTTATTTTGACCACAAGAACGATAAAACAGAATTTATTGTTAATTTACTGATTTTATTAATACAACAAAAAGTAACAAAACTGTCAATATATATAGATAACTTTTTGAAGAATAATGTAACCCTTTTCCTTTTGCAATGACAAATTTTTGTTTTTAATGCATTTTATGAGTCCCACTTTTTATTTATTTTGTTCTTAAATTTTACGTTTTATTACTGCATTCGATCTTGAATTGTTTTCTTGTACCCCTTGATTGAACTGCTTGTTGAGCACTTGTCTGCTTGTTTTGTACATGCAGTTTTCTGAAATAAAGTTTGTAAAAAACAAAACAAAAACAACATTTGTGTGAAATTTGATTGAGACAGTGAAGTAATGTTTTGAGAGATGATAAGGCCCCGAGAGGCACGATCAGTTATGGATTTACAATCATCTACGGATTTCTTTCAAGCGGACTATTGGCAGCCTTGCAGCTGACTAGCCTAGCCCAGTCTGCTTTAGCTTGGTGTGCTAAGCTAACAGATCAATTCAACAACAAATAATCATGGCTGTGTGTGGACAATATCAGGAAGCATACTCACAGCTGAAAGACAAAATCAGTTGGCTGAGGATGGAACTCGCGAAAAAGGATAAACTAATTCAGGGTTTCTCCGCTATTGCCACAGTGCAGGCCAAACATATCTTGGCCTTGGGCTCTTCCTGCTGTGGCAACCACAGTACCGTCTTGCCTCTGTCACCTGAGTGCCCATCCACTATCCCCTACCATGATGAAACCCTTCCATACACAGCTCAGCCAGCCCCATGTCATCACTGCTCCCTATGTCAATCACGATTGAACACTAACTCTGAAACTTTTGTCCATCATCAAAGTTTGGAAACAGGTTCGATTTTCTACGTTTTTTGCATCCATCAGACGCATTTAGAGAGCTGTTTGACCAAGAATCAGTGAAGAAAATGTGCCGACATTCATAACAAGACCGAGGAATGGGTCAAACAGTATTGTTTCATAACTCAGATAGCTTATGTTCAACAGCTCAGGTAGTAATATTCAGGTGGATGATGATGACGAGGAGGAGGAAGTGGACCGCACACACAGACAGAGACAAATCAGTGTGGAGACAGAGAGACAGACAGAGGACAGCTCAGCCCCTTCATGCAACTGCGGTACCAAATACCAGACAAGGGGAGAGAGAGTGGTGACAGATAAATAACTCCAGGGGAGAGAAGCAAGAGAGAATATTTCAAATTTTTGCAACACATAGAACAATAAAACACATTAGACTCAATGTGCAAGGTTTCTGTGTGTTAGTTAGTGTGTTTCTGTCCTTCTGAACTGCGGGACCCAGTCACCCCAAGTAGATGCTCTAGTCCTGCTGGCACTGCCACTGCTGGGATAGGACAGGCATCCTCTCAGGGAGGGGGTGCGAGATTATGAATAATTTTAAACATCAGGCATGCATCAGAGTAAAATAAGAAGTTATCAAAGTCAAGAAAATTATATTTTTTCAGGATATTACAGTGATGATGATTTATCTATTACTTTTAGGATTTGTTTATAAAGTGAGTACATGGGCTTCAGTGTAGTCACACCGGCCTGTGACCAAGTTGATGGGGAAAGATCATAGTATGTACAAAAAGTTTTGAGGTCGACAGAGACAACTGGTGCCTGATGCTCTTAAAATTATTCAGATTAAACTTAACATTTCTGATGACCCTACGAACTTGTTTTTTGAAGGACAAGTTTGTGTCAATTACAATGCCTAGATATTTAACATGTGTCACACATTTGATGACCTTACCATTAATTAAAATATCAGGGTTAACTGAATTATTGATTCTCGCTGTGAAATACATACAAACTGTTTTGTTTATATTGAGGGTTAAGCATGAATTTGCGAGCCAGTCTGACACCTTGCTCATTGCAGCTCTCAGCTTGGTTGCAGCATCCTCTTTAGATCTTGCATGGGTGAAAATCACAGTATCATCAGCATGCATTTGGGTGGTAACATCTGGACATACTTAAGGAAGATCATTAATATATATACTAAATAAGATTGGTCCTAAAACATACCCTTGGGGGACCCCTACTGTACAATTAGCAAATGAGGAACACATACACACACTTTTGTACATTGTTTCCTCTGATTTAAGTAGGACTCCAGCCAGGTCAAGGTACTGACAGACAAATTGAATTTAGAAAGTTTAGAAAGTAAAATGTTATAGTTAACTGTGTCAAATGCCTTCTTAAAATCTAAAAACACAGCTCCAACAACACCACCTTTATCGGGATAACTTTTGATTTGTTCAACAAAAAAACAATTTTCTGTTTCTGCTGAACGATGCTTTTGGAAACCAAATTGCATTGGGTGTAGAGTAAGTTCACCTTCATTTAAATGACAGACTAACTGATGACATAGTGGAATAGTCCTTTCACCAGATTTAAAAACTGGAGTCACTACTGCAGTCTTCCAGGAAGAAGGAAAATATGAATTTGTTATTGAGAAATTTATCAGATGAGTTAAAGGCTTACACAGTATTGATTTATAGTTTTTAAAGAACCTTGCATCAATATCAAAGACATCAGTCCGTGTATCATTAGTTCATTCCATTTTCAATTTAAAATCAAAAATCAAAAAAACGAAAAAACTGTTTTTCATTATTTGTTTAATAATCAAATTCAAAAATACAAAAAAACAGTTTGTTTTTCTTATTTTTGATTTTATGCTCACATCAAAAATAGCAAATCGAAAAATGGGCCACAATTGAAATTTGATTTTGATTTTTCATTTGATCCAACTTGCGTGACCCAGAACTAATTTCTACGGAAGCGCATTGCATTCACTGGATAAAAAAAACCAAACATCTACAACCTAACGTTACAGCAGCCTACAAGCATGCTGTGTCAATAAATCAGCTCAGACACTGTTAGAAATGTAGTATTTAGCCTAATAACATCATGCTACAGCAGCAATAACATCAGGTTTAGTCAAATGGCTCTAGCTTTCCCGGTAAATGTCAAAAACTCTGGACACATTTTCCCTGTATGTTGGCATGATAATGGCCGCATTTCCCAGATCGCTCTTAGCTTAAGAAGATCTTTCACTAAGAAGAAGTTGTTAGATCGAGCTGACCCACTCCAGACCGTCATATGTAACTTCATTGTTTATGCTGCTCAGAAGCACACAAAAAATGCATTTTTGAGTAATTTCTGAGAAATTATGATAAAATAAAAAAATATTACAGACTATAGAACAGGACTGACAACGTCTCCAATGTCTCATGCCAATTAATTAACACTATTTGTCGGCTTTTTATAATGCCTTTTTTTTTTTTTTGCTGCTGCGCTGCTGCTGCGCCATGTCTCCAGTTGAAAGTGGTGATTTGCTAAATACATTCTACAATAATAAATTAGATTAACTNTGAATGAATGAATGAACATTGGAAGCGGTTCAGCCGCAGTCCCGCTGGCTGGCGCGGTCACTGTTGCGATTATTGACCGTATGAATGGTTTTGTTTTCAAATAAATATTTGGAAACGAAAATGTATGCTTTGGTGTACTTTTACAGAGTTTTGCAATATGTATAGCCTACCTGTATGTATCAAAATGTATAATTTTCAGCAGCGGTCTGTGTGACCGCTGCCGCAGTCGGAGGTATAAATGCTCAGAAGTCTAGTGTGTTTCATTTTTGTAACTTAAAGGCTTCAGAAAACATACAAGACACATTTTTAGGAAAAGTCATAGGAAGAGAAGCTTATAGGTCTTATCTAAACAGAGTTATTTGCATTATAAAAACCCAAACGGTCTGTCAGACCGTCGTGGCAGTTCTAGTGTTAACAGTCTTCTTAGCACCAAACATTCACAGATCCAGCTGCGGCAGGCACATTAATATTACTAAGCAAGGAGATGTTAAAACAGTGCGCGCGGTATATATTTTGATCTATTTTATACTTCAGATTTATATTGTTTGGCATTAATTGGTGACAGAAAAGAACGAATTTCATTCTGCAGGGAAACGCGTGTCCTTACTGTGCAAACTGAATCTTGAATCTATGTTTTATGAAGACCCTGTGTGCGCTCAGAGCTGTGGCACAAGTTACGCACCGAAATCTGGCGGAAGAAAAATAGCCTAATAATAAGACGAAAAATAAGTATGTGTGTGACTTATGCGCTGAGGAAGTGGTGGGTGATCGATGTGCCTGACATCGATTGATTTAGTTTCAGCACCGCGGTAGTGGCCAGCTCCTGTTAAGAGCTTCTGAAAGAGAGATCTCAAGTAAAATTTTAAATGGATGCAGAAAGTGAAAAGAAAGCAATAGCCTAATTTAAAAAGTTGCCTCTATTGAAAATGCATTTAATCTCTGATTCAATTTGAAAGCTATTTCTCAAGACAAGTTCTGTAATTACCTTGTCCGCTTTCATTCTGTTTATATCTTAACAGGAGCTGGCCACTACCGCGGTGCTGAAACTAAATCAATTGATGTCAGGCAAATCGATTGCCCACCACTTAATCAGCGCATAAGTCACACACATACTTATTTTTCTTCCGCCAGATTTCGGTGCATAACTTGTGCCACAGCTCTGATCGCACATAGGGTCTTCATAAAAAATAGATTCAAGATTCAAAATGCACAGTAAGGACACGTTTTTCCCTGCAGAATGAAATCTTTTCTGTCACCAATTAATGCTAAACAATATAAATCTGAAGTATGAAATAGATCAAAATATATATGTTGCGCACTGTTGTAACATCTCCTTGTTTAGTGTATAATTTACAATATATACACATTATAATAAAGATATATAAGGTGTCTAATTTTTTTTTTATCCAGTGAATGCAATGCGCTTCCGTAGAAAATAGTTCCGGGTCACACAAGTTGGATCAAATGAAAAATCAAAATCAAATTTCAAGTCACACAAGTTGGATCAAATGAAAAATCAAAATCAAATTTCAATCGTGGCCCATTTTTCGATTTGGTATTTTTGATGTGAGCATAAAATCAAAAATAAGAAAAACAAACCGTTTTTTGTATTTTTGAATTTGATTATTAAACAAATAGTGAAAAAACAAACCATTTTTTCATTTTTGATTTTAAATTGAAAACACAGACCGACATCCTTAGACTTTGATGCTTTTAAGCAATCAAGCACTTTACATTACTGTAGATTCTGAGACGTTTTCAATTGTGAAAACAGGAGATTCATTATTTGCAGGTTCAAGAGCTCTTGATCTTACATCAAAATTCTTGGCCAAACACTGTACTGAATCCACAAAGAATGAATTAAAGATTGTAGCTATTTGTTCTTTATCTTCAATCACTTTTGACTGTTCCTGTATTGCCCAATTTTGAATTGATTTTCCCTCCTTTGTGATTTTATTGATATTTTCCCAAATTAATTTACTATTTCCTTTAGACTCATTGATTAGTTTAATAAAATAATCAGCTTTGGCCAGTCTCAGTTCTTTTACTACTTTGTTTCGCAATTCCTGAAATTTTCTCTTATCATGTGGTAATCCAGATTTAAGAGCTGCCTTTAATTTATCCTCAAATGAGCTAACTAAGTTTTTGGGTATAACAATGAAAAATCTTTTACCCTCTTGTCTGTATAAGAATTGATGTTTTGTCAGTTTTCTTACAATTAAGGTCAGATTATGATCTGACATACCAGTCACCAGATTAAAAGATTTTGTGATTCTTTCAGGTTTGTTACTAAAAATAAGATCTATGTGTTTGTGATAATTGAGTAACCCTGGTTGGGCCTTGAATTATTTGTGTGAGATTATACTGATGTGATATACTTTTGAGTTTTTTCCTGTTTGCTTTCTCAGCCCAATTTATATTAAAATCACCCAATACAATGAACTCAGTTTTGGTACCAATTTCCTTTAATAAGGATTTCAGTTTATCATAGAAAGTGTTATTAGAGTTAGGGGGTCGGTACAGACCAGCATTAGTGAAAGACATTTGAGGGGACAATATAATAGAGACGGCAAAGCTTTCCATGTCTTGTAAAGAATTGAGATATACTTCTTCACATTTAAAATGATCTCAAACATACATGAGGACTCCTCCTCCTCTGCCTAATTTCCTATCTTTTCTAAAAACATGATACCGAGATATAGCAAAAGTAGTCCTTGGTGATGACTCAGTTAACCATGATTCTGAAAGGAAAAGAAAGTCCAAGTTCGATTCAGTCAGCAAACTTTCAAGCTGCTCAGTCTTTGACATAATGCTTCTAATATTCAAATGTCCACCAAGCAATCCTTTTGACTTTTTTCTTTTGTCTTTTGACTTTAGCCTGATTTACTGGTTGAAAGAGTTCAAATTTCCTCTTTACTGTTGTTATATGTAGCCTGGTCATAAAATGAGACGACCTGACACAGAAACTACTTTTTGTGGGTCTTTACTCCCGACTGCCAGAAATCAGCAGCTTTAATTTATTTAATTTTGGAGACAACAGACAAAACAAAAAAAAAACAGCTTTGGGCTTGTTTTTCTAACATAAAGCAAATATGTCTCACCACACTTTCCCTAACAAGAGCTTAATGCCGTCTCTCAACGCTAAACCATTTTAACAACAGTGTCAGCAACATCAAAAAGTGCTATCAAGGCAACAATGGTATCCAAAGACAACAGTAGTGGCTCAGTCCTGAGTAAAAGTAAATAAAAAAAATAAACACAAATAAATACTCTTCTTGAGCCACATAACACACAGTCACTTTACATGAAAAGGTGTTAATTCACAGTCAAAAATATTCATGAACAACATATTATTTTTTACGCAAACTCCTATAAATTGTTCAAATCATGTAATCAAACTCACTCTCACTCTGACGTGCTGCTTGCGCGCCAAACACACCCGGAAGCAAATCACGGCTTTCTCCTGTGCTTTTTCTCCCCTCTAATTCGGTCAGGAACATACACAATACACAGTCGGTTGAAATAATCAGCATACAAGGACATGACCACATCTATCATACATGTGTACATTAACAGCACTCACGCTGTCCCGCTGTTCAGTTTTCCCTAGGCGCAGTGGGGTTCACACACACACATTTAGGACACATTCGGCGGACCTACAGACATCGGCAAAAATACAAAATTATCCTCCATCAGTTATAGGCTACAGCATAGTTACACTCTTATCCATAGGTACAAGTGACTATTTCTGTATCTTAGCTGTGTTTACCTGGATATTTCCTTATAAAAGTGCAGGAACACACACACACACAAACTACCGGTAACCTCCCAACTTTCTTGTTCTAAAGTCCCGCGACAGCTACGCCAGCTACGAGATCTGCCAGGAAGCAGCTCTTAAAGCGACAGTGTCACCTCAGCAGGATAACCAGTTTCCTACATATGAAATGATGTGACAGATAAAATAGGATGAAAACAAAAATAAATAGTCACTATAACACTTCAGCATCAGTTATGCAACGGGAACAGCTCAAAACACTGTCTGCCTATAGTTCACCTGGCTACATATATTTAAATGTTTTTTGTGTGTATAGTCACTCGGGTTAAGTATTGCATTTTGTGGGGTTTTCACATAGGCATGATACACGGCCAGTCATCGTTATTGTTTAATGGTGCCCGGCGGTTTCAGGGGAAAAGCAGCAGGACAACAATGAAAGTTAGGGGGCAGAAGTCCAAGTAGGGTGGGCGGGAGTGGTGGTGGATCCACTGACTTACACCCAGGAGGCCGGTGTTTGTTTCCCGTGTGATTGTAAAAAGCCAAACCCTGTTCTTTTTTCCTATACCCAACCACTTGCTTTTGTTGTCTTAACCCAACCATGTGCATGTGTTGGCAAAACGTAACCACACGTTGTTAAAGCAAAAAACAAACATCAGTTTCACAGTTTTGTACTGATGTAGTATTTATTTTGAAAGAGACTGAATGCAAAGTGTACATTTCCTGTGAAAATGGATAAATATGGAAAGTTCATAACCAAACGTTGATATGTGACGAAGTCGGAATGAGAATGTTGGGCAATTAGTCCAGCAGTTTTTGAGATATTTCAGTACAAGCCAAAAATGTCAGCCTGCTGCTGGGGTGAGATGAGAATTCAGGGGATCATCTGTATCACATTAGCAGTGATGCTGAATTTACCACAAGTAGTTCCTGTCTGTACTGTAACCAAAGACAGCAATCACTATCAGGATTACCTTTAATGCCAAAAAAAGTCTAAATCTGATGAACATGAGAAGATGTGCTTAAAACCATGACTGTTGCTGTCTGTCCTTAGCAGCATAGACAGAGGTGTGGAATGGGATTTTTAGCCCATGGTTTTATAATTTTTTATATATAATTTGTTAGGACTGGCATTTGACTGCATTAAGTGTTTCAGATTATGTGAGCCTGGTAGGAGCCTTTCTCTTTCAGAATATGTTCCACTAGTTAAATTGCATTGCCCTCGCTCTCGTCCTCACAGAATCATGACAAGTAATTCCATAGATGGATCAGTCATGCAGTGTACTTACATAAGAGGTGGATTTTACTATGTTTGAATTTCAAGGAGGGATCCTCACAAGATCAAGGTTGTTGGATGAGCAGGGGAATCTCACACCGCAGGGTCCAGGCTTAAGAACATATCCAGTGACTGCCTAAGGACTTAACTGGTATCATCCACTTATTGTTTCCTCTCTTTGTCACAGAGGACCAGATCCCTCATAACTTCCCCACCATAGACATGGGGCCCCAGCTTAAGGTCGTAGAGAGAACCCGTACTGCTACGATGCTGTGTGCAGCCAGCGGCAACCCTGACCCAGAGATTTACTGGTTCAAGGACTTCCTGCCTGTAGACATCAGCAGCAGCAACGGGCGCATAAAACAGCTGCGTTCAGGTAAAGTACTCATCTCAACATATTCACACACAGCGTGCAGTTCGCTTTACCTCCAGATGTTGGTAAGTGAAGTAATTGACCTTTGATACCTTGTAGGCTTTGGTCATATATGCAGCTCTTGGAAAAAGGCAAACATAGCAGAGAACATTTAGTGTACAAAATCATGACCCCTACGAAACCCTCATCATGTTTTTATGCTGCACATGAGATCATACACTCACTTGACAGGTTGAGAGGTATCAGTTCACAAAAAATGAATGATATCTCTAAGATCAAAATAACAACGATCAGATGAATTGTAAAGGATCTCAAGGTTGGTGTTGCTTTTAATTTTCTGAAAGTAAACCACACAGTAAGCTTATTATGGGCATGAAAGCTGGATATTGTAGACTGCAGTAATTGCCTGAGTGGCACCTGTATTGGATGAGTGGCATGCCAACAGTGCTTAACACTCCACGGACAGTGATAAATGTTCAAACTGAAGCAGCCATGTGACGATGCTCTGTAAGGAGGTGGCCAGGATCCAGAGGGGCAGATAGGGAATCTATCCTCATGAAAGCAGCCCCAGCAGCTGGCGGCAGAGCTGGATAGCTGCTGGCTGATTAACTGAGCTCTATACACCCTGTCAGTTGCCCTCTCTCTCACTTTCTGTGAGAAAATAGAAATGCTTGCCCCTTGCCAAAAGTTGCAAGCACCTACACAACACTGGGCAGCTGTCCAAGGCCAAACTATCTTGCCAGGCCTTCCAACAGGAAATAGAGCCAGATTTTTCATCACTAAGGGGCTGGGGCCCCTCCTATGACTGTTCCCATCTCAGCACAGGCAGAGAAGAAAGGCTGAGAGACAGGGTCTAGGATATTAACTTTGAAGTCCACTGTGAGGATTTTCCAAGTCACAGTCTGGCCCTTATGTAAGGATAAACACGCCATGTATTATTAACCAAATAGCATGGCAATTTGTTTCAGGGCCACATCGTCACATGCAGTCTAACAGCAGCAATGCACAGATGGCTGACTTCATTTAATGAAAAAGCTGAAGTTGTGAAGTTCTGTGTCACACAAGACAAGTGAAATATATGTGTAAAGTCAGCACTTCATAAGTATTCAATTTATTTATTTCAATAGAATTGATCATATACAGGAGTAATTTGATTTGCTCATGAATTAGTCAGTCCTATTACATGACTTTAACCCATTAAGAAACACTAATAGCTTCATATTCAGTTTGGGACCTTTGCTCTCTTCCTATCACTGACTGACAGTAATTACAACTAAAGTTTGTCCATCAAAGAGGGATGTGAACGACACCAGCAATCGACTGTCTGGATGCTGGACCAGTGAGCACTGTGACTGCTGGTCCCGGCATCTCAACGCCAGGGGGGACTTGGAAAGAAGAAGATTAAAGTGACAGGACAAAGCTCTTCTGTGGTAAACAAGACACAAGTGAAACAGATTCTCAAACACAGTGTTTGCTGTGTGTTTGAACTAGCTGAAACACCACCAGTCACTGAAAACTATTCATATTAAAGATTTTTCTTTTTTTTTTAATGCAGAAAGCAGAAAACTTCAGTGTCCAATGTGTGGACAAGGCTAGACAAAAATTCCCCAGCTGAATTATTTTGCAGTCTTTGGCTATTTAAGTACTCCACTGATGTAGTATTGCAACTTCAGAATGTTAGGACACTAGCAAGAGATACTATTTAAAAAAAGAAAAAAAAAGGTCAAAATAGAAGCAGATATTCCGACTTTTATTTCCTACTTTTTCTTAAGCTTGGTGTTAGATGCAGCCATCCAGAATATTCCCTCCCAACCAAAGACATTTCGGCTACCAGCCGGCGGCCATTCAGTTTCCAGACAGTGAGTCTTTAGTTAACAATAAACATTATATTGTTGAAATGGTGGTTGCTATCAATGCTACTATATCATCACTTGCTCATTATCTGAATTGGGTGTTTATGTTTACATTGACATGAGTATCCTTGTTTTGAGGCTTATCCTGGTTTTGATCATATTCGGGAGGTGATGTTTACATGGAGTACAAAGAAATTGTGTTATTCATATCCATGTATCGATTGACAGATTACTGCATGCTATTTGTGCCGGTGCTGTTATGTTTACAAAAACAAACTGGCAATAGGGTATGACAGCGACAGGAACTTCACTGTACATTTCCTACCGCTTGACAACTTAGCTAAAAGATGCCGACACTGAGGAAAAAAACATTATGTGGACACAGACCCTTAGAAGGAAACTTTATGAACTTTGTGATACTGTGTCTACAACATATTTGTTATTAAATGTGCCTTGCTGTAAATTTTGTAAATGTAATACCTTAAGTTATTTTTTTCTTTGTATATAAAACCTTGTGTCAGCTTGTCCTGGTCTGTTAAGGTATCACTGTAGATAAAGTCAGTTGCTAAAATGAACACCACACAGTGAGTTATTTTTTACTGTATATTAATAATTTTCCACCTGTATGGCTTTCATTGGCATGCACTCTTATTGAATAACACATCTCTTTTAGCTTTCATTGACAAACTAGAAGGTAATGCATTTAGTAACTCCATTAGCCATCTCACTACCGTAGGTAACTTAACATAAAAACAATCTGTATAAGGCTTTTACAAAATGCTTCAGCATAATATTGTCACAACCTGATCACCATGATATGATCCTGATTTGACAATAATCATTAAATGAATGCTCTGTGTGGAAAGCATGCTCACTCTTCTAAAATAAAATAAAAACAGCAGAATTCTCATCTGATTTTAGGTGCAGTAATCTGCCTCATCTTCCATATCATTCAATACGTTTGCACAGCTACAGTTATAGCTCAACTAGGCCATCAACTGGACTACTGTCCTTGTCCCACTCTACAAGCACGTAAAGGGGAATCAATTTATTGACCAAAGTAAGTCAGCCTCCGCTACATTAGGTGGCGATACACCCCCTTTCAGCTTGTCAGTATTGGACCGTTTTCTGGTTGACCTATTACGTTACAGGTCAAACAGTCGACAAACGAGTTAGCTACGGTTAGCTAGCTGCAAACTGGCTCCATGGTAGACAACTTTACAGCTCTGTACATTTCATCCATCCAAAATGGATGTACTCTGGATGTAGATTTCGCCATGTTGTTACCCACTTCCTGATCTGACACGCATTTAATGATTTTGACTTTCAGGTCAAAGCATGGGGTTGAAACTGTGGAGCATGCGCGGTGCGACGAGGCCAATTTGGGTCCGATTGACTGTTTACATGCATGAGTAATTCAACACCCAATCACATTATCAGGTTGTGTTAGTCAGACTTTGAGAAATTAGATTTAGTATGATTTCAGTTGGACTAACATGTTTACATGTATTTCAAAAGTCTTAGTGAACGCCAATGTTCTTTGGCCTCAGTCTGCTTGATACTGAGCAGGGCCTTTTGTGCAGTGTCACTAAGCAGTTCAATGTTCTCCCCCTGCTGGTTAATAGTGGCCACTACAGCCACAGAGGAGTCAGTTATGAGCTCATCAGTGATGGGCATATCAACCTCACACACACAAAGATGATAGCAGGCTAACATGCAAGGTGCTGGCCAACCATCAGGAGTAATTTGGGTATCAGTGTCCTACCTATAGACACTGCAACATGTGGACAGGAAGAGCTGGGTAAAAGCCAACCCTGTGATCCATGTGATGGGATTTTGTTTTGAGTTCCTTTGTTTTTCTTGGTAAAAGGTAAAATGGACAAAAGCTGGATGCAACTGGTGCATTTCACACCATGTTGATACTCATGTTCAAAGTTGCTGTGACTCAACAAACACATGAGGACTGCAAATATATTACTACATTTTTCTTTGATTGACACTACTACAGAAAAAAAATCCTCCCAATTCAGACGTTGTGAAAATATAATAAAATCCTATTATTCTTCACAATGAAACTCCAAAACCTGTCATGACACCCTGATTTCATGGTGAAATGCTGTGGACTTCTTCTAGCTGTGAGGACTTCTTCAAGCTGTGAGGAACCCGTGGTGGGAAGTCATGGCAGGTCTAAGTATTGCCCAGCCCAGCCCACTGAAAGCTGCTGATGTCCCCCTCATCAAACCCCAGGGGCCACACAGCTTTATGACCCCCCCCCCCCCCCACACACACACACACACACTCTTCTCTATCTTTCATCATCTATCTGACACTTTACTGGCATCTGCATTATAACCATCACTCTCTCTTCAATTTGATGCATATAAACTGACATTCCCAAAAGGTGCCACTCCCTAAAGATTACTTACACCAGGTTTATGATAGGTTAAAGAGACCAAGAACTTCCCTCGGCTATAATTACAACTGCTGCCAGTAAATTTACTCAACTGTAGCTAATTAAAGTTAATTCTGTAAGATTATATATTTCAGAACAACAGCCTGGAGTTCTTATATAATTTGATAATCATAATGTGCTCTCTGAATGCCACTGTCTGCATCATTTAGATGGAAGCTAACTCTATGTAACTTTAATGTTAAAAACGTAGACTTTTTTTTTTTATTGTAAAAACACCAAAGGGTTGGGTCTTGCTTCTCATAAATGATCAAGGTAATTGCCTCACATTTGAGTTGGTTGTGGAAGTGTTGATTATTTAAACTTTTCTCAGAAAGTCTGTAAAAAATGAAATGATACAATAACCATGAGGCGTTGCAGCTGTTACCATGGAGAAGAGGCCAGTCAGAGTTAGGGTTAAAACACTCGTCTGTGCAATCAAGAGCGAAAACTGGGCTTTAGTTGCTGAATTTATCCAACATTGAACCAGAATTCAAAAGTAAACTGATTTAAGCTGCAGGTTGTCTCATCAATTTCCTCAACACACTCAACCCAAAATGCACCTAGGGAGTCATAGGTCAGTTGTTCCCCAAACTATTTATGTACACAAGCTTGTACCTTGGCTTTTTATAAAAAAAAAAGAAAAGAAAAAAAAAACAGAAAGAAATGATAATATTCTGTAGATGTTCATCTTTTGTAAGGACATTTAACAAGGGGAGTTCAATGCCCATCAAGGTTAGAATCTCAAACCTCAGAGAACTAGTAGCAATGAAGGCCCCCTGCTGCATCACCTGACATTGCTGTTTCTCTGCCAAAAAGTTGCACATGAACACATCGCAAAGACTTAAGCTGACTGCAAACTAGCATCTATGTTCTGCAACTGCTTAAGAGAAAATAGCTCTCCACACCAGCAGACGGCGGTAGTCTGTATTCATCATTCAAAAAGGGAAACAGAAAGGCCATCCTTACACTGGTTAGCCAGTTAGCACATTAAATGGTAAATGGACCTGCAGTTGTATAGCCCCTTTCTAGTCATCTGACCACTCAAAGCTGAACCACTTTCCCCCATTCACACACATATTCACACACTGCTGGCTGAGACTGCCATACAAGGTGCCACCTGCTACTCAGATTTTAACACACACACACACACACACACACACACACACCAATGGTACAGCCATCGGGAGCAACTCGGGGTTCAGTATCTTAATACTTCGACATACGGACTGGAGGAGCCAGGGATCGACCGCTGATCTTCCAATTAGAGGACGACCTGCTCTACCTCCTGAGCCACAGCTGCCTTTTAACAACACAATACAATGTAGAAAGAACAGAGCATATTCACCGTGCACCAGTGAACAATAAAACAAACCATCAAGAAACGTTCTTTGAAAGAGATCAATGGTAATCTGACCTCATGCAACAAGTTTTGGTCTCACTCCCTCTCGACCTTTGCTGTTTTTCTACTTTCCTCTTGTCCGTCATTCTTCTCATGCGCTGAGCTGAAGTGCCAGTCAGCATGATTTCATTCACCGTCAGACTGTGCCGTTGCCAAGCCAACATGCTGAATCAGCCCAAAAAAAAGCCAACAGGGGCTGACAAGGGGCAACCGTGTGGGACACACAACACCGACTAGGGGCGACAGACGCTCACTGACAGCCCAACATTGACTGACAGCCAACTGTCCGCTTGGCCAACCCAGTCTCACTCTGAAGTCATCGAATAGCAGCACTTGGTCAGTGACTTCAGGTGTCACACACCAACAAAAAAAGCTGTCCTTTCATGTTAGCATGATTTGTGGCCGGTTGCCATTATTGTTTAATGGTTCCCGCCCGGCAGCATCAAGGGGAAACGCAGCGGGACAACAACATAAATTAAGGGGGCAGAGGTATGAGTAGGGCAGGCAGGAGAGGTGGTGGATGGGTCCAACAACCACCGACTTGCAGCTGGGAGGCTGGTGTTTGCTTCCTGTAAGATTGTAAAGCCAAACCCTTTTCTGTTTTTCTGAACCTAATCACATGCAAGGTAAAAAACATCAATCCTGCTGTACCGACATAGTGCTTTTTTTTCAAACAGACTGTATGCAAACATTTACTGTAAGCAGAAGTGTATTTTGAAATCAGACAATGCACATCACAAGCTGAAGTTGAAACTGCATCCCAGACGAGAGGCTGCTCACTGCAGACCAGGTCCAGCCCCCCCTCTGGACAGCTCAACCTCTCTGGACCTAGTGAGTGCCCCGCCCACTCCTCTGTACTTCCATGCTGCCACCAAGATATAGGCTGTTTGTGAATTAATTTCAGTCATATCAGATTAATTAATTAAATCACATTTGACCTAGGTTACCTAGTTTTATATATGGAAAACCACATCTCAACCGAGAAAGTCTGCTAATGCAGAGCTTTCTAAGCTAAGTTTAGATAAAAACTAAGCTAGTAGCAAGGTTAGCATATTTTACAAGTCCCTGCTGGCCGGCCTCGAAAAGCCTGCCGGCCTCCTGCCTGCCTGCTCTCCTGCCTGCCAACCAAAAAAAGCGAGCAGGGAGCTGGCCTCGGTCCAGCGGGGAGAGGGGCTCGGTCTGCATCCGCGGGGAGAGGGGAGAGGGGCTCGGTCCACAGAGGCTGGCTAAAAAAGCGTGGTCAAGCGGGGAGCCAGCCTCGGTCAAGCAGGGAGAGGGGCTCGGTCCGCAGTGCTGCTGTCCCCCTTGCTTTCTCCCCGCTCCCGCAGCCAACAGGAGAGCCGGGTCTCCCACTCTTTCGGATAAATATTTTAAACTTATTTGTCTTCAGGATCTCTTCGTCTGTCTGTTCTGCTTTGTGTGTGTATATATACTGTATGTATGTAGCAAAATATACCGCAAAATGGGAAATTGAACCCTGATCTCTCCATTCACAGGCAACTGAATAGACCACTCAGACAACAGTCACAGCGCTTTATAATATATTGCCATGCAGTTATTTATAGAGTCAACATACGGCGACACGAATGACTTTTGAAATATTTATCCGAAACAAACGTAGCAGGATTTATTAACACAGCTGAACAAGATTTGATATTGATTTGATTTGATGATCTTTATTTCAAACATAAAAGAACAAAGTTTTAAAAGAGAAAGAAAACATATCAATATAACAGCTGAACAAGAATTTCAGAAAATAATTAATTCATCAGTTCAAACCATGGATGTTTTATAACAGTGGTTCCCAACCTGGTGGACCTGGTCCAGCTTCACCCATTGGACTTGGAGGCCCATTGGCTCTACAGTGAGCACCACTTGTCCCAGACTGCAACAACCAACGCACCATGGGTATCTTGTACCTCATAACTCGAGGTGGAAAGTCCAATCGTCGATATGTGATAAGGCTGGAGTGAGAATGTGTTGGCCAATCAGGGTGATTTCTTTCACCGACAGGCTCCACCGCAGTCAATTCAATGTGTTGAAACTGACAAAATATAGCCAACGAGGGCTGACAAGGGGCAATGGTGCAGAACAAACCGCACAGACTAGGGCAACAGATGCTCATCGACGGCCCAGCATTGACTGACGACCGACCATCGGCTTGGTATGTCAGAGCCTTAAAGCTATAGTTGGTAATCCTGTTCAGAAACACTTCTTGTTATATTGGGTGAAATGGTCCTTCCATCCTGAGAGTAGTCAATACACAATGTGTTCAGAAAAAGGAATGAAAAAAATCCGACCTCTGTGGCAGCTGCAGGCCTGTAAAAACTCTGACCAATCCCTGCCATTCGGTGCAAATGGAAAGAACCAATCAGATGCCTTCATGTCTTGTCCTGCCCGAGCCCCCCTCTGTCCCTCCCTCCCTCCTCCCTGCGTGCACTCATCCCATGTCATCGTTGCTGGAAATAATCATCACACTCCTTAGCAGAAATACTGAGTTAGCCTGAGTTTTCTGAAAAATGGCAGAGAAAATGCAGCCAAAAGTACCACTTCCAGCGTTACTTGTAACGGCTCGCCCCGCTAAACAGGCTGAGAAAAGAAAGTCGGAGGCAGAAAAGGCTGCGACAAAAAAGGCTTTCGATAAAGCAAGAGGACAAACCAGACGTCAACATCGGTGCAGCCTTTGAACAGTGGAGACAACTGAGGGAGCTGAAGGGCCTGAAAAGTGATGCAGAGGTTGCTGTCTTTCTGTTGGACAGGTAATTATTTGTCTGCTTCGGGGGGATTTGTTATTTTACTCAGCTCTCCTCTGCCCTGCTGAGTCTGACTCGTAATGCAGGATGCGCGTTCAAGGTTGTGGGGCCGTGGCTTTGGATGGAGTACTGATGGGAGGGGGAGGAGGGGGTGGAGCTTAGAGGAGGTGCCGCTTTCAAATCTTGCTAACTCTCCAACATTACCAACTATAGCTTTAAGGGGAAACCAAAAGAGCTCCTCCCAATTCACAACTCCATTTCAGACAAGTTGCGTTAAATTTCAAGATTAATTGGTACATTTTTCTGTATAAAAAATGTAATGTGAAATTGAAATATTAGTTTGCAATTAGATATTTTCCACTAATCGTTGAGTCCTAAATAGTACACAGGAAAAATGCTGGCAGAAGATCAGATGTCCCAAATGATATGACAGCTGTTATTAAAATACATCTACAATACACTAATTTTGGAGCTTGATAGTTAATTTAATTTAAATTTAATTTTTTAATCTTTAATTTATATACTTTATCAATCCCCCTGAGGGGAAATTCAATTTTTTTCACTCCGTTGTCATTAACACACAGGTCCGAAATACACACACATGCACAAACAGGACCTATACATGCACAAGTGGAGAGATGTCAGAGTGAGGGGGACAGGTGCCCCGAGCTGTTGGGGGGTTCGGTGCCTAGCTCAAGGGCACCTCGTCAGTGCCCAGGAGGTGAACTGGCACCTCTGGTCCGGACGGGGACTTGAACAGAGTACAGTTCTCCACTACTGAGGAAGCAACATCACAGTGTAGGTGACACAAGTGCAGGATTCTTTAAACTGCATCAGAGAGTAGGCAGCCTGTGTTCATATCTGCCTTGTCATGACAGGATGTAGGAGGAAAAAAAAAAGAACCAAAACAGGCCTGCTGTTAGTGAAAGAGGGTCACATGCTTGATAGTCAGGTGCTGTCAGGAAAAATAGCAGGTATGAAGAATAAGGAGCTTTATGATCATCACAGGATGGCAGCTCTGTGGAGCCAATGGCCAGGTGTATAGCACAAATTAGCACCATATGAAAGTAAATAAGCACATGCACGAATGACAGACTGGCAGTTGCAGCTGGGGCATAAATGAATACATTATTGAAATAATGTGCATTTTTCAAAGTTGTCATTTATTAAATTTATTAAGATAGAAAATTATCAGTTAATGTATTTCTCACAAACTGCTTACACTTTGACAGGGTGAAAATAGCAGTCACTCTTATCTCTGCTGTTTGTCCTCTCTTTGCTCTTCTGCCATTATTGTCTTTCTCTGTTACACCTTTTCTCTTCTCTCTATGCTAATGGTTATCTCTAATCTTATTTGCATTCAAATTACCTCACCAGGTGGTACACCAATCAGAGGTAAGAATGCTGGGTACAGAAAACGTCTGCCTTACCCCCTTTTCCTCTTCACTGCCCCCTTTTCTCATCGCCTTTGTCCTCCTTACATCTCATTGTGTCCCATTTCCAGCTCTCTGTCCACTATCTTTGCCTTCCAACATTCTTGCGTGTATGTTCTTGGTAGAGATTAAAACAAGCAACAAGTACACACTTGCTAGTGACAATCTTTTCAAATAAAATCACATATAATGACAATCATCCATGATGGTAGTTTACTTCGACAGCTTACCTACTGATGTTCCTACTGATTTACAGGCAGCAGTGGGCTAACATAGGGTTAGGACTATGCTAACATACCACTTACAATCAAGTCCAAAAATCAATGTGCAAACTTTGGATCAAAAAGTCATGTTGGAAAATTATGTCATAAGGAAACCAGGGTACACAAATGATGTCTACTAGCTAGCCAGTTTTAGTTGTGTTCACACCTGCTGTAAAATGTTTGGTGCAGTTTGTTCAGTCTGTCAAAATCAGCTATCCAGTACTGAAAATAACATGATTTTGCTTAATTTCATAGCATTTATTATATCCAACAATACTTACCATACACATACAGTATCTATATAAGTTTACACACACTACAAAGCCTCACTTTGAAATGAAGAGCTTACCATTACAGTGTGAATGCAGCACTGAATACAAAGGGTGCAGCCCATGTTTCTTTATAACCGACATTGCTATGAACAGCTTTGAAAGACAAACTGCTGCTGCATTACGATCAGTGCTGGGCAGTAATGCATTACAGTAATAATATTACTTTTTGCCATTAACAAGTAGTGTAACCAATTAATGATAAAATTTCAGTAATAATACACTGCTCAAAAAATAAAGGGAACAAATAAACATCACAGTGTAACTCAAAGTCAATCAAACTCCTGGGATATCAACCTGTCCAGTTAGGAAGCAATACTGATTGTGAATCAATCTCACCTGCTGTTGTGCAAATTGGACAGACAACTAGTGGAAAGAAGAGGCAATTACCAAGACAACCCCTATTTAGGAATGGTTTTGCAGGTGGTGGCCACAGACCATATCCCTCTCTGCGTCCTTTCTGGTTGATTCTTGGCTAGTTTTGCATTTTTCCAGTGCTCTCACCACTAGTGGTATCATGAGGCGGTATCTGCAACCCACAGAAGTTGCTCAGGTAGTGCAGCTACTCCAGGATGGCACATCCATACGCACAGTGGCCAGAAGGTTTGCTGTGTCTCCCAGCACAATGTCAAGAGCATGGAGGAGATACCAGGAGACAGGCCAGTATACCAGGAGAGGTTGAGGGGGCTGTAGGAGGGCAACAACCCAGCAGCAGGACCGCTATCTGCTTCTTTGTGCAAGGAGGAACAGGAGAAGCGCTGCCAGAGCCCTCCAAAATGACCTCCAGCAGGCCACTCTTGTGCATGTTTCTGCCCAAACTGTCAGAAACAGACTCCATGAGGGTAGCATGAGGGCCCGACGTCCACAAGTGGTGCTCGATTGACATTTGTAAGAGAACACCAAAATTGGCAGATTCGCCACTGGCGCCCTGTTCTCTTCCCAGATGAGAGCAGGTTCACACTGAGCACATGTGACAGACATGACAGAGTCTGGAGATGCCATGGAGAATGTTCTGCTGCCTGCAACATCCTCCAGCATGACTGGTTTGGTGATGGATCAGTGATGGTCTGGGGAGGCATATACTTGAAGGGTGGCACAGACCTCCATGTGCTAGCCAGAGGTACCCTGACTGCTGTTAGGTACCGGGATGAGATCCTCAGACCCATTGTCAGACCATATGCTGGTACAGTGGGCCCTGGGTTCCTTCTGATGCATGACAGTGCCTGGCCTCATGTGGCTGGAGTGTGTCAGCAGTTCCTGGATGACGAAGGCATTGATGCTGTTGATTGGCCCTCCCATTCCCCAGACCTGAATCCAATCAAGCACCTTTGGGACATCATGTATCGTAGCATCCACCGCCGCCACATCGCACCACAGACTGTCCAGGAGCTGACTGATGCCCTGATCCAGGTCTGGGAGGAGATCCCCCAAGAGACCATCCGTCGTCTCATCAGGAGCATTCCCAGACGTTGTAGGGAATGTATACAGGCATGTGGAGGCCATACACACTACTGAGCCACATTATGAGTTGTCCTTGGATCAGCCTGTGATCTGATTTTTCCACTTTGATTTTGGGTATGATTCTGAATCCAGTCCTAAATTAGTTAATGATTTTGGTTTCCAAGGATTATTCTTACATTATTTTGTTCTCAACGAATTACACTATGTAATCAATAAAGATTTTCATCTGGAATATTTCATTCATCGAGATCTGGGATGTGTGATTTAAGTGTTCCCTTTATTTTTTTGAGCAGTGTATTACAGTTGATCCAAAACCAAAGAACTTGTTACAAAATTACTTTTGTTATTACATCACTACTGACTTGAAATACAACATCACATCAGCGATCTCATTGTGCTGCTCAGGTACTCCACAAAGCAGCAAGCTAGTTTGGAAGATGGAAAAACTTGCCTTAGCCGATGGAAATATTCCCATTACTTTGATTTTGTCAGGAGGGAAGATGACAAGAACACTATTGCTGCAGGTAGTAGAACTAAAACTCTTTCCACTGTAAAAACTGTGTCCTCAAACCTCTGGTCTGAAACACCTCAGCTACTACGACCAACGGCACAACAACGTGAAGCTTTTCACCAAAGGTGAACCCTCCTTGACCACAGACGTTGGCTGGCTAAACAACCAGAACTGGATTTTACTCATGGACAATTGCAGGATACAAAAAAGTAATGAAGCTTGTGGCAGGATATGTTATGGATGAAATGTTGCTCCACGAGTGACCTACCATCTTTCAGGCAGAGCCTTGGGAAAATACCAGTCACAGATAACTGAAGACCCCCAAGTAGAAAAAAATAAATAATTTGCAAATGATCTAGCCTTAGCTACACTTGCTGTCGCATTTTGGGGAGAAACACAATTACCAATTTTATGGGGTGTAAGGAAAAAGTAATATAACGAGTAGCGTAACAAATTATTGTTGGCAGGGAGTAATAAGTAATATTGTTACTTTTGAAAACAGTAACAAGATGAGTGATATATTACATTTTTAAACTAGCGAGCCCAACACTGAGCTGTTCTCACAAACTGCTCATATGATATCCTACGAAAAGTAATGCACCCAAATTCATAAATATTCCACATATTTTGAAAGGCTGCGATCATGTGACCAATGTGCTGATGAGAATAGATAAGAAAGCTGTCCTGAGCAGTCTTCTTAAGAGGTTGGAGTGGTGGATGGGTCTCAAAAAAGCGGACTTTACCCACAGGACTTTCCCTTGGAGACTCATGCCTGGAACCATGTGAACTTTGAGTGAATTCTGAGTAATTTTAAGGTACGTCCTAACCATGTTTCTTTCTTAACCACACTTCCTTAGCTTTATGTTAATTACATACCTGTACGTTAAGGATGTAATGTCATTTGTGGGGCAGTAATTTGTAGAATATCATACGAACTGTTGTGCATGCATTTTTTGTAGGATATCATATGAACTGCTCACTGAGAATATGACCCTTCATGCATGGTATTGGGACAAATGTAACAACTATGGAAGAATGAGACAAGAGCATCTTAGGTTCTACTTGTTTACAAAAAGTGTGTTTTAAGGACGGTGTCTGACAGTTATATTAACTCCCCAAAACAATTGAAGGCATGGACCTAGGTCTGGATTCAGGTACTTGGGTCAAGACTGAAATCTGAACTGGGGCAAAATTGACTCTTTATGCAGTTTTGCTTGATGAAGTCAATCAAATCATTGTCTTGCATAATTACATAAATTGCCTGTACAAATTCCTTTGTCAACAGTTTAAATGATCAGCAGATGAATGGTAGCTTAGCCCTTGAATTCCCTCTAAATCCATGCTTTATAGGGGTCATAGTTTTACATTTCATAGGGAATTCAACCATAGAATTCTGCTACTCGGTCCTGTAGTTGATCTGCTTTGCTTTCACACTGTAAAGGAAATATACCAAGTCTGATGTGAAGTGGCCCCAGACCCAACTTTTCAGGTGGTCTCAGTCCATTTGTTTGGTCTGGACCAGAGTTTGATTGATGTTGAACTATCAGTCAGCCTTAACAAATCAAATCAAATGAGCAAACTGCACCAGACAGGTCAGGTGTGAATACACCCTAAACCAAACCATGTTAACATGTATTAATGTTTAGCCCAGCATCTTACTGTCAGTTCTCCCAGATTTCACTACCTAGATCATGCTAGTAAGCCAGGTCATGGAAGTAAGTCTGTTAGCATATGTAATAACTTACCTTCTGAATAATTAATGATCTGCAAAGCGCCTGTCATTCAGGTATAAAGGTTTGACATCCATCTGCACTCTATCCTTGGAAGCTGCAAAGAGAGGGAGCACATATTCCATTGTTGGTGGCTGAAGGACAGAGGACGTTTTATCAGTTTGTAGCATTTTGTAAGGGCTTTATAGGCCTCATCAGGAAGAAGTCACAGCTTCACACTCACATCCATCAGCATCCAATTGCAATCCTCAGGAGAGAATGAAGCAGTGTCTTCTATAAAGCCTCTGCCATGTAGAGGTGCTGAATCTGCAATGAGATAGACAATCATCACAAATTGAATGTTGGAGATAAATAAATATATTCAGCAGCTCCTGCACATACTGCTTCACACTTCAACACACAATAGTGTGAGGGTTGGTTTATGGTCTCCTGGACTGAATCTCAGTGGGAGAAAGTTAATATACACAGTTCTTTAATTCTTTAATTCCAATTTTGACATGATGTTCTGTGACATGTAGGGGAAAGGCTTACAGTTTGTGTGTGTGTGTGTGTGTGTGTGTGTGTGTGTGTGTGTGTGTGTGTGTGTGTGTGTGTGTGTGTGCGAAACAGAGAGACAGAGAGAGTAGTTTAAGGACATGCATCCCAGATGAAGGCTGTTGCTCCTCCATCTCTGGGCTCATCGTCTGCACCAGATCCACCAGGAATGTGGCTACATACACATTATTTGAACTGATCCCATCCCATGTTGCATTTCAGGATTATATTCTGAAATATGTACATTTGTAACATTTTGTTTCACACATTTCTTATTGTCCACTGCAAAACTGCATGATGTATGTCACATTCACAGACTATTTATAGTGTTCAGTCGCTAAAAATACATTCATGCTTTCTGTCTCAAACCTAACCTCTCTACTGACAACTGAATGTTTAATGTATGTATAAATGCTATGAAATTATTATGAAATGAATGGATTTAAATCAGGGTAATCATCATCATGGTAAATCAGGTAAGTTTCATCATTTATTTCCCAAAAATGAAAGCTGTTAATGAGATCTTTTGTATTCTCTGCTTTTAGAGCAGTCATAAGACATCTGATAGTATATATATATATATATATATGTATATATCTATATATCTATGTGTATACATACATATATAGCCTATATATATATATATATATATATAGATATATATATATATATATAGATATATAGATATATGTGTGCGTGTGTGTGTGTGTGTGTGTGTGTGTGTGTGTGTGTGTGTGTGTATGTATGTATGTATGTATGTATATATATATATATGAGGCATTCTACCGATTTTGTGCAAAGTGCTGTCCCTTAACAAAAAAACAACAAAAATTATATAATTGAGTATTCAGACAGAGATATTTACAAAGATTATGTTATGACCTATTTATATCCAGGACATTAAATGAAAAAGTGATAAGCTAAATATATACAAAATCACCATTTATAGGGTACTTTCTATTGGGAAGTAGCTGTCCCCAACCCTGACCTCTAAAATTCAATTCATGTAAATAACACTTAAAACATTTTTCATATTTTTTTCAAAAGTGTAATTTAAAACATCTTTGTGATTAAGTTTAAACAGAAGTTGAAAGATTTAGATGTATTGTGGGATTAATTTTTAAATTAAGAAACTATGCTAAAAAAATAGTGTCCCTTGTTTTCATGTCACTACCGAAACACAAGAGTTTTAATGCTCTGGTTGAGTCTGGATTTTAGCCACACCCCTGAATTTCTGAGAAGGGGGGTAGTACTGCACCCCCGTCCCACATGGCTGCATGGTAAGTCGCTGACTCCCATCATTTTTTAAATAAATGTCTTCCAAAGTCTGAAAATCAGTGTGTAACTTTTAAAACTGTCACTACCGAACACATGTTCTCTTCAATTATGTAAAAATTTGGGGGGTTTATGCAAAATATTATGTTTTTCTGTGTGAACAACTCTTCAAACATGTGCTTGTTAGCCATGTGACTGCTAGCATTCTTTAGTTATCCTGAAAAATAGCTAGGATTGTCACTACCGAAACAGTCACTACCGAAACCTATGGTAAAGTTTTGGTAGTGACATGATCATTTCGGTAGTGACAATATGGAATGGTCAGTAGTTAAACCCCATGATTTTGTGGTCCAAAGTCTTGCTCTTCTATGCTCTGCTCTACTCTGCTCTACTCTGCTCTACTCTACCCTGGTCTACTCTACTCTGCTTTACTCTATACTCTACTCTTCTCTACTCTACTCTGCTTTACTCTATTCTGCTCTACTCTGCTCTGTTCTGCTCTACCCTACTATACTTTGCTCTACTCTGCTCTACTCTATTCTGCTCTACTCTGCTCTGTTCTACTCTGCTCTACTTTGCTCTACTCTACTATACTATACTCTGCTCTGTTCTACTCTGCTCTACTCTACTTTACTATGCTCTACTCTGCTCTACTATACTCTTCTCTACTCTACTCTACTATGCTCTACTCTACTCTGTTCTGCTCTACTCTACTATACTCTACTCTACTCTACTCTATTCTGCTCTGCTCTACTCTGGTCTACTCTACTATATTCTGCTCTACTTTGCTCTACTCTGCTCTACTCTACTATACTCTGCTCTACTCTGCTCTGTTGTACTCTGCTCTACTTTGCTTTACTCTGGTCTGTTCTACTCTGCTCTACTATACTCTGCTCTACTCTACTCTATTCTGCTCTGCTCTACTCTGGTCTACTCTACTATATTCTGCTCGACTTTGCTCTACTGTACTATACTCTGCTCTGCTATACTCTATACTCTGTTCTACTCTGCTCTACTTTGCTCTACTCTGCTCTACTCTACTATACTCTGCTCTACTCTGCTCTGTTCTACTCTGCTCTACTTTGCTTTACTCTGGTCTGTTCTACTCTACTCTACTATGCTCTGCTCTACTCTGTTCTGCTCTGCTCTACTCTACTATACTCTGCTCTACTCTATAATCTACTCGACTCTGCTCTACTCGACTCTGCTCTACTCTACTATATTCTGCTCTACTCTATTCTGCTCTGCTTTGCTCTACTCTACTATACTCTGCTCTACTATACTCTGCTCTGCTATACTCTATACTCTGCTTTACTCTGGTCTACTCTACTCTACTCTGGTCTACTCTATAATCTACTCTACTCTTCTCTACTCTACTCTGCTCTACTCTATACTCTACTCTATTCTGCTCTACTCTGCTCTTCTCTACTCTGCTCTACTCTACTATACTCTGCTCTACTCTACTTTGCTCTACTCTATTCTGCTCTACTCTGCTCTACTCTACTATACTCTGCTCTGCTTTGCTCTATTCTACTATACTCTTCTCCACTCTACTCTACTATGCTCTGCTCTATTCTGCTCCGCTCTGCTCTGCTCTGCTCTCTCAAAAATTAAATTGTTTTATTGACCACAAAACATTTGTCTTTG
>NC_065515.1:44366333-44368511 GCF_006386435.1 Epinephelus moara | reverse complement strand
ATGAACTAGCCATTTAATAAAGGCCTTTTAACTTTTGCACCAGAGAAGAGTTGCCTTGGATTTTGTTTTTTTCAAGATATTTCCAGCCTGACTTTGCACACATTCGGTAGAATGCCCCATATATATATATATATATATGTATTTGTGTGTATATATATATATATATATATATATATATATGTATTTGTGTATATATATATATATATATATATATATATATATATATAGCTACACACATATCTACCGTTCACAAAAAAGCATCTGCTGCTCTGATGAGAGCGCACGTCTGCAGTGTGTCAAATATGCCTTACCTGTTTGAATGATGTTTTTATATTTCATTTTAAGCTGCTTCCAAATGCATTTTTCCCCTGTGAGATTGTGGTTAAATGTTAAATTAATGGACTAGTGCATTCAAACTTACACATTGACTAGGGCAGCAATTTTCTCCCATGCCGCCTCTCTCTCCTTGGCAGCTTAAGCAGTGTTACTTTTTTTATGAAATATATGCTCATATTCGCTGTACGCATTCATGAGCACCTCCAATTCCACAGGTGTAAAATAAGTTGATCGCTTTTTCTCTCCGGTTGCCATGGTGAATCGGGGTATCGGGGCTCCATTGATAATGACTTTTTATTGTGGTTGTGCACGCGCTTAACTCAAGGTGTACCTACTCAGAGTTGATTGAACTAATTCAAATCAGCTGTTCTGGAACCGGATACTCAGAGTTTCCCATCTCAGGGTTAGTCAACTCAGAGTTCAGGATTAGACTCAGAGTTTGTTGAACCTCCTACCTGGAGTGTTCCATGACACTGAACATGACACACCAATAAAAAAAAAACAGAAAGACATACTTGTGTAATGCAAAGGCATTTACAATGAGAAAGGATTTTTTTTTAAGATTATTTTTGTGGGCTTTTGCCTCTAATGGATAGGACAGTGTGTGAAATGGGGAGACAGAGAGAGAGGGTGGGGACTGACACGCAGCAAAGGGTCGCAGGCTGGACTCGAACCTGCGACCGCTGCAGCGAGGCAATGCCTTTGCATGGGGCGCTGGCACTATCCACTATGTACTGACACCCCAATGAGAAAGGATTCTTAACCCATGTTTAAAAACACCTGTGTAAAAGCGTTGATTTTGGTGGAAAAGGGACAATAGAGATGCCAAAGAGTGCCTCTGGCATTGGTATGAAACACTGAGGGGCGTGACAAACAATGCTCTGGGAATGTGAATGGGTTGGATGTCTATATCACAGTATCACATATGGCAACTCCTAACTGTTTTATACAGTGTATATAAAATGCAATGCTTTATTTGAGCCAGTGAGCTTTTAGCAGGGGTCGCGTTAACCGGATATTCTCAGTCATTGACTGTTTTTTTACAACAATGACCGGAAAATCTGAAGGCCGTCGGTCATTTTGACCGGTTGCAATTACCACCCCTGCCCACTTGGCGGCAGAGTGCACAGTCAGTGGTTTAAGTGGCTGCCGTTTTCACACTGCACAGAAAAAGTCATTCATCTGCTTCATGTAGCGTTGTTGACATAACGCCCTAGACACACCGGACGCGGAACTGAAGCGCAGCGCCCAGCAGCGGAGGCAGTTTTCAATCAGCGCCCATGTTAACCTATCTGACTGTCCACACAAGTCGGACACAGAAAAGACGAGAGAATCTGGCCAATTTTCAAAATAAAATAACAACAGCGAGCACTGTGGAACATGAGGACAAAATACCGTGTTTATAATTTAAAAAAACACAACAGTGCATAACCAAACACATTTTTCACTACCCTAATCACTTCATTACAATTTTAATTTTGTGTCACCGAGCCTACAGGCATAACTACATAACGCCCTGGACATACCGGACGCGTTAGTGCCCTCCGGTGTGTCCAGGGCGAAGCCTAATGGCACGAGTGTGTGGATGTCTGTTCATCTTTTCGTTCATGTCCTTATTAATGCACACTTTATAACTTGCTTGTTGGATTTATTAAAGGGCCAGTGTGTAATATTTGGCATGGTTTATTGTCAATCTGAATCTGAATCTGAATATTCTACCCATTAATATGTTTATACAAGTGTATGATCGCTATAAAATAAAATTTGTTTGGTTTTCGTAGCCTTATAATTATGCTTTTATATATATATATATATAAAGGGCGTTGCTTTATAGAGAGCGCC
>NC_065515.1:44342137-44365914 GCF_006386435.1 Epinephelus moara | reverse complement strand
TCGTAACATGGTTTAGATTTCTAAATAAACATTCACCTCGTCGCTAGATAGACCTACTCCTGAAAAAGTCGTGCGCAAGGCTTTTTGTCCCTACGAGGCCACCGTCATTTACCCGACGGGAGGGGTGAGCGAGTGAGCCCTGCAATCTAGAATTTGACCACTGATGTCACTGTTTTCAACCCATTTTACACACTGGCCCTTTAAAGGTTTTTTTGGGGGGAGTTTTTCCTTTTTCGCTGTGAGGGTCCAAAGGACAGAGGGATGTCGTATGCTGTAAAGCCCTCTGAGGCAAATTGTTATTTGTGATACTGGGCTTTATAAGTAAAATTGAATTGAACTGAATTGAAAAAAATAAAGATAACTTAAAGATAACACATTTTATAATGATTGGACAAAGGTTATTCATTTAATCTGTGCTGGGTCCTGCACTTCTTCTTTTTTTGTTTGGGCATTTTTAAGCCTTTAATTGATAGGACAGACAAGTGTGAAAGGGGGAGAGAGAGAGAGGGAGTGACATGCAGCAAAGGGCCACAGGCTGGAGTCGAACCCGGGCCGCTGCGACAACAGCCTTGTACATGGGGCGCCTGCTCTACCACTAAGCCACTGACGCCCCTGTCCTGCACTCCTTTAGCAATGTTATGACCCTCTATTGGTCATTGGCAAAAACATTTTTGAGACATGTTTCAACATCTCCATTAAATGATAATGTTTGGTGACACCCCTATTAAGCAATTTCAAAATAATTTTAAACATTTGATTCAACATTATTATTGTATGTAATATATATATATATATATATATATATATATATATATATATATATTCTGTAAGGTTTGGATTGATTACACAAACAGTTTTGATTTATAGTCTGATTTGTGTTATACCATGCCAATGTTTTACATTTGTAGTGCCCTCTAGTAGTTGATTTTGATGAATCTATCAGGGTATGTTTGAGGTATATATGTGGACTTAGCCTACAAGTTTCACCTTGATTGGTTATGGCGTTAGGTCTACTTATATGCTTAGCCAGGCCCCTTTGTTCAGGGCCTCTAGTTTCGCAGACCGGGCGAGGCGGAGGCACAGCGCACCTGCGCTTCGCCAACTGGGTGTGGTCAGGCGGATTTTGCAAGTTTGGCACACCGTTCGCACTCGCGCAGCTACTCCTCTTTCCCACCGCCGTCCCTCCTGCCTGCGCAAGTCGGAAAGAAGGAGGAGAGTAGGCGTGGAGTGGGTTTTACACAGCCAATTCACATCACACCAATCAATGGGTTTTACACAGCCAATTCACATCACACCAATCAAATGAGCCCCTCTCCTTGCCCTTAAATGCGGCGCGCGAAGGCGTAATGAGAGTTTACTCAATTCGCCATGGCAGAAGAGAGCAGCAGCGTCAGACGGCCAAACTTCTCCCAGGAGGAAACTGATGTTTTGGTCCGGGAGGTCCAAGCTCGCAGTGTCCGAATATACGGAACTGCGAGCAGACCTCCACGGGCTGATGATGCAAAGGTAGCCTGGGAGGAGGTCACCACAATTGTAAATCAATGTTGCGTTTCTCTCGTGCGCGCGCGCTCTCTCTTTCTCTCTCGCAGTCTCACTCTGTTTCTTTTCTTTTGACTTTTCTAAGATGACAGATGCTGAATATATACTCCCTATCTGATGCTGTGGCTGTTTGTGGTTGGCTGAGAGGGATGTGAACTCATTAGTTTGCAGCTGTGTTAATCAAATCAGGTTGGGTTTCCATTACGCGTGCCAAACGTGCCAAACGGTGCCAATCCCCTTTGATCTGACATCAGATGTGACGGGACAGTCGATATAGAGATACATTTATGTGCTGATTGCAGATAGTTGCATTGAATAGTGGTTTTTTGGGTATTTATTGCATCGTTAATGTGCCTGATATTCTGGAAACCTGCCTGTGAGGTTTTGGTGACGTGTGCGCACTGTCCGCCGGTCAGCCAAACTTCGGCTTACACCGGCTGCGCTCCCCCTGCGCTGACAGTAGACCTGGTTTCAGCTGGCGAGCTTTTAGCGCACCTTCGGCGAAGCCTTTTGGCACGAAACTGTCACTGCGCCAAGCTGGATCTGCCGACACCTCCCCCTGCTGCGCCGCCACACCCATCTCAGCACACCTCGGTCTGCCAAACTACCAAACTGAGCGCACCTCGGGTTGCACTGCTCGAAACTAGCTCTGCGCGGGGTTCGCCACCCTGCGCCACCCTGCGCCGTGCCAGGAAACTAGAGGCCCATTTGTCAATATCCTCAAAACCCAGTGAGATATCAACAAGCTTTTAATTAATCTTGATAAGGATGGTCCAATAATGATTCACAGTAAATGTGGTACAAACCGGACCTATGGTTTAGGAGCAGAAGTCAAAAATGTGTTTTTCATAAAAATCTAAACGTTACACATGGTTAAACATTATTGTTGAAGTTATTCAGCAAGCTTTATAATGACTGGACAGTCAGTTTCTGATTTATAGTCTGATTTGTGTTATGCTACGTCCATGTTTTTGATAAAGCTTGATCAGACAGGTTGGTACCAATCGGAATTACAGGAGGAGATGTTAAAAAATGTGTTCATAATGGCAGAAAATTTCAAGTAGGACTTTCATGGTTCTTGTGCGTTTTTGGCAGAGCACACTGAGCTGCACATATGTGTTGAATTTCAAGTCAATAAGACTTACAGTGTGAGAGATGCTGCCTTTCAAAAGTAAATTTTGGGGCCCTCATTTTAGCACCCACATGTGGCTGATTGGCGTTATATTTCTTGAGCAGCATTGCACACAACTTCCAATCATAAGTGGCAATTGTATGTGTCTACAATGTGACAACATTTCTGAAGAAAAAAAAGTCAAAGAAAAAACACGGTTTCAGCCTTTCAGTCTGGAAGCACAGAATATACATGCAGTGTGTTTTCAAGTAGGGGTGTCCCCGACTAAGAATTTTCATAGTCGAATCTGATTTGACAGATTTTTCCTTTAGCCGACTAATCGTCGAATCATGTTGTTTCCCCCTCATTGATTAATGAGCTCATTTGCGTCAGTTTCCACACCAGAGAAAAGAGCTAAAACACCCAAATAAACAAATTTAATTTTTCAGTTGGCATAATAAGATAACAATAATAAAAGTAAAAGGGTTATCATTTTATCTTTATCTTTATTCCTTTCACTTCATCAAGGCATGATGCTCTAGATGAGCGCAGATGCGCTGCAGCCTCATCCATGTCTTTAACAGGAGTCGTTTCTGACTCGTCTGAACTTGCCATTTCATTCACAAATAAACATCCAAAAACATCATCAAAAGGTTTAGAAACAGTTTTCCTTCTTTCTGACTTCAAGTTACTTCATTAATCAACTCAGGTTCATGCAAGTTCATCCACACGGATCATGCGTCACCGCTCTCAATTGTTTGGCCACGTCGGACAAAAAGTAGCCAAATAAATAATCAGAGTCTATCAAGAAAACAACCAGCAGTGAAATTCGTTTCAAGACACTTCAGGTAAACGAATAATCCTTAAAAAAGTTTGATTTGAGAGCACATACCTCCTCCTAAGTGTTTGTTTATGCGCTCCGCCACCGTAAATCATCACCACATGATTCCCGAGCGCGGTACCACTGCTGCTCACCGCTCCCTCAGGGGATGGCTCAAATGCCGCTCACAAATTTCACACACTCAGGTGTGCGACAACTCACTCACCTCAGCTTATTTAGATCGAGCAACTGGGTGATTTATTCATGCTTAGTAATGATTATGCCTATTAAACGCACGTCATTTTCAATTTTTTAGAAACAGAACAGAAATTAGGCTGTCTGTATCAAAATAGGCTATATATCAGGAATTACTAGAAAACAAATACATTCTATGTCAAATCAAGATGTTCAGCAGCAGTGAGCACCCCCATATAGTCAGAATGATATGGTCTTGTTTCATAACCACATTTTGCGACGATTCGACGGTGAGACTGGCAGTCGAATCAGACTTCTCCGAATCAAATCACCGAATCATTGACTATTCGTGGTCATCCCTATTTTCAAGCATCACTTTAGTCATTGATATGAGTTAACCATTCCTGAAAAATGAAAAACTCTTATGTTTTTGTTGAAAAAAGGTCTGTTAAGACTATTTATTGTTGTTTTTTCTAAATGGTGATTTCTGCATTAAGATTCTTCCTCCATTGGAATGGACAGAAAAAAACCAGCAACATTTTTTGTGTAGCTGGAACATGATTGGGTTCTGAACGGGTTAATACACATTTCATGTTCAAGTGACTATTTAGGTAAAACATAATAAATTACAGTGCCTGTGATCATTGTAAAGAAGGAACATCTTGCCCTGTGCAACAACAAGAAACAACACACCTTTAAGTGTCTGCAGTCCATTGAGAACAGTTGCTTCACCTGGCCCTGAAATGCAGACTCTTAGCTCTTTGGCCATGGTCATTGACAGTGTTAGTGTAACACCACAACAAGTAGCAATGAGCAAGTTCCTGGAGGTCCTGGATCATCTCGTACAAACCTGATAAGATATGGTCACTACCATAAATTAGTAGCTATACTGTAGGCCTCTGGATTTTTAACAAAAAGAGGAAAAGTTAAGCCTGAATACTTTTCTTATAGGTATGGAATGAAAACATTAGAATATCATATTTGGGTTCATTTGGGCAGGGACATGGCCAGCCAAGGACTAGTGTTTCTGTGTCTGAATCAGATTAATCCACCACCATGTATGTGTGTGTGTGTGTGTGTGTGTGTGTGTGTGTGGAAGACCTGAAACATGACATTTGGCCTCCCCTCCTCAGGAGCGCTTCAGATTGAGAACAGCGAGGAGTCGGACCAGGGCAAATACGAGTGCGTGGCAGTGAACAACGCCGGGACTCGCTACTCTGCTCCAGCTAACCTTTATGTTCGAGGTAAGATCCCTCTTGACCCTGACTGACCCCTCCCTGCCACTCAGGTCACCACCTTTAACAGTAAGGTCCTCTCTCATCAACATCTGCACCGTTGCTCTGACTGCTGACTGCTAATTGGAAATCTGGCTCCCTTGATTCAGCTGTATTCAGCAGTAAAAGTCAGGCTTGTTGATGCCCGTTCAGTCTCTGCTGTCCCACTGTCATTTCCTGCTCTTTCTGTCTCCCTTTCTGTAATGCCTTTGTCTCTTGGATAGTAATTTGTGTATTTTGCTCCAGTGTCCTGTTAGTTTGCTTGCTTGACCTGCTTAACCTCACAATTTTTGCCATACTACCTTCTATGTTGAACAACACAGGCAGGAAATTCCCCAGAAAGCTGGCTCCAGTTGACTGGATGTGCTGCAACAAAAGCCAGCAGAGTGAATGGAAGCCTTCTCATAAGTAGGACCTGTCAATAAACAACTCAATTTCCCTCAACTAATATGAGGTTCTCAAAGGCAGTTATCAAAGCAAAGGGTTTATTAATTACTGCTTTACTCTCTTTATTTGATGTTCAATCATTCCTTATGTCCATACGAGACAAGAAGCAATACCCTTAAAGAGCAATGACGCTTTAAAAACAAGGGACAAAATCTGCTTAAGAGATTAATTTTAAATTTGAACCTTTAATTGCTTCAACTATTGGTTGTATACAGTAATGTTCTTCATCCTAGCTGCTGTTAATGGGTTAATTGCTGGTCCTGCCACCAGCCTACATGCCAACTGGTGAGGCAGGGGAAAATCACATCTAGCACTGAGGCCATCAGCACTGGTGCCCCTCAGTGGTGTGTACTCTCGCCACTGCTCTTCTCCTTCTATACCAATGACTGCACCTCAGGAGACCTGTTTATTTCCTAAAGTTTGCAAATGACATAGTGGTAATCGGCCTCATTCAGGACAGTGACAAGTCTGCACACAGATGGGTGGTTAAACAGCTGGCTTTGTTCTTTTCCTACGAGCAGGTTTAACAAACGCTGAGACTAACCCTGAACTCTGAGTTGATGAACACTGAGATGGAAAACTCTTGAGTTTTCAGTTCCAGATCAGTTGATTAGAATTAGCTCAGTTAACTTTGAGTATGTTCACTCTGAGTTAAGCTCATGCAAGGTGAATGAAAATGCCATCATCAATGAAGCTCCAATACTATGATTGGCCATGGCAACAGGCAGTAGCGTAAGGTAGTTGCAGTGGACCCCAGTAAATGCTTTTATGATGTGCTCGATAGTGTACGCTATTGTGCAGGTATTGTCTCACCACGTAATCAGAGACTTGACATTGGATAACATTAACATACATGTTACCCAGCAATCGTCATTGTATAACAATATATCACAAAAAATACCAAAGAAAAATTATTAATTTAATTTAACAATTTTAATAGTTTATGATAGTTTATTTGGATTAAGCACATCATTTTGTTATAGATGCTACTGACTTTTTTTTTTACTAAAAAAGAAAAACAACATGACAGAGATGGGTTTGCCTTTTTCAAGGGCATATATAGCAAATGGTACTGTTTTTAATGGAATAAGAGTTGTTCTTTGCTAACAAGCATATTTCCAAGGTGGCAATCACTCATAAGGGCCCATTCTCCACCCAATACATTGCCCACTGCCTGCACTGTCTATATTTACATCTCTGGCAACAGGCAATGAAAAGCAGAGCCTCCATTCTAATCCAGTGGACAAGGAAATGATAATGCATATACATGCTGGCTGTGAGTCTGAGTCAGAGCTGGGATAAGTGTGATTAAGTTAATCAATCAATCAATCAATCAATTTTATTTGTAAAGCCCAATATCACAAATAACAATTTGCCTCAGAGGGCTTTACAGAATACGACATCCTTCTGTCCTTTGGACCCTCACAGTGGATAAGGAAACCCCCCCCTCCCCAAAAGAACGCTTTAATGGGGGGGAAAAATGTTAGAAGCCTCGGGAAGAGGAGGGGATCCCTCTTCCAAGACGGACAGACGTGCAATAGATGTCGTACAGAACAGATCAACATGATAAATTAACAGTAATCCATATGACAAAATGATACAGAAAAAGAGACAGAGACAGAAAGAGACCGAGAGAGTTGCAGGACAGACAGTAATGACAGCTTACAACAAGTAATAATATTTTAATAATAATTACGTCAATTGTGGTATAATATGTTGTAGGTATATATATGATAGTATATGTATGTGACAATAATCATATGTGTATAATGACAGTAGAAGTATGACTAATGATAACAGCAGCAGTAGGAGGCATCAGGCAGGACCACGGCAGCAGCACAACCAGGTCACACGATCCAGGCACAGCTGCAATATAAGTTAACCTGCCACACAGTGGCACACAAAAGCTCCTGAGAAGAAGCCGAGTTAGTGACATGCAGTAATAGGACGTGAATGTTAGCAAAGGAGAGAGAGAGAGAAGGAGAGAAGGTGCTCGATAAATCTATCTAAAAAATTTATCGATAAATACAACTGTGTATCATCCGCATAACAATGGAAATTTACAGAGTGATTTCTAATGATGTTACCTAGGGGAAGCATATATAAAGTGAGCAGAATTGGTCTGAGCACAGAACCTTGTGGAACTCCAATGTACGTAGAGATGATTCATCATGGACATGAATGAACTGAAAACGATAAGATAAATAAGATTTAAACCAGCTTAGTGCAGAACCTTTTAGGCCAATTAAATGTTCAAGTCTCTGTAGCAGAATTTGATGGTCTAATGCCACACTAAGGTCTAATAAAACAAGTACAGAGACAAGTTCTTTGTCTGAAGCAATCAGAAGATCTTTTGTAATTTTAACTAGTGCTTCCTCAGTGCTATGATGCACTCTAAATCCTGACTGAAATTCCTCTTCGAAAGAAAGGGAAGAACACCTCCGGAACCAGGGTGGGCTTTTTTAGAAGAGGTTTAATTACAGCTACCTTAGAAATAGAACCAAGTAGGATAAAATAAGTCAAAGTGTGGAGAAGGGGACCGGCTGAGCTCCGGCCGCCTTCCCTTCTGCCCATGTGACACAGTTAGGGGTGGTTTTCCAAGCCACCATCGGCACAATGAAAATAAGTTGAAGTGTGGAAGAGAGGGACCGGGTAAAGAAGCCGACCTCGGGGGAAGCCCTCTCCCCTCTCCCCGCAGCGAGGGACAATCTTCACTCCAGGTCGGATGTAAAAGACTAAGAACAAGGCTTTCAAAGGAATTATAATCTAGTTTAGGTTTACGGCTGATTAATAGACTAGAGTTAAAAATGGCTGCAACTCCCCCTCCTCAGCCGCTGCCCATGAGGAATGTGGGTATTATTATGACTGGGAGGAGTGGATTGATTTAGACTGACATATTCATCTTGACACAGCCAGGTTTGAGTGAGGCTGAGTAAATCAATATGATTATGTGATATTAATTTGTTTACTAACACTGCTTTGGATGAGACCTGATATTTAACAGTCCACATTCAATTCTCCTGTTTTGTCTTTCTGTCACAGAAGAGGTTGTAATTTTTATTAGGTTGTTTTGCACAACTCCTCTTTGTTTAATTTTAGATTTAGATAATTTAGGTGGTCGGGGGACAGACACCGTTTGTATAACTCTATGGGTGGGTAACTGCACTAGAAGCTGAGAGAAGCATGTAAGACTACGACTGATTCCTGGTCTCAACTCTGGGTTGTCAGGGTTTTGAATTACTAATAAACTTGGCCAGGTTTCTACATATGAGAGTGGCTCCATCCAAAGTGGGATGAATGCCGTCTCTCCTAATCAGACCAGGTTTTCCCCAGAAAGTTTTCCAATTAAGTTAACACAACTGAGTTTCATTCAGTGTTGTCTGTCAATTCATTAATAGGCCATAGCCTACATTACATATTAAAATTTGTTTGGCTTTTATCTGAAGTGGAAAAACACATTCATATCAAAGACAAGGACATGATGGAAAGCTCACAATATGATCCAGTAATAATGTGTTTGGTGATTTGCACTTGCAAAGGCATCAAGGTTAAAATACAATGTATGTGAACTGGCTCCAACCGCTCGGAGCGCCCGTCATGGGCAGCCCCACTCTGACATCTCTCCACTTAGTGCATGTGTGTGTTTGGACCTTCGTGTAATTGACAACAGAGTGAAAAAATTGAATTTCCCCTTGGGGATTAATCAAGTATATATATGTATATGTATATGTATATAGATAGATATATGTATGTATGTATGTATGTATAAAATGCTCAAAAACTCATGAAACTTTGCACACAGACACCAGAACTGAAAATTTTCATATTTTATGGGTCTAATGCTTGGGTGCAAGAAAAAGGAATGGCTTAGTACCGCCCCCTCGAAAATATCAACGAAGTAGTCCCTGCGTTACATTTAACCTGCATGTATGAAAATTGGAAGGCTCATGTAAAATCCCACTCTGTACAAAAAAAGTCTCTTGGAGCCATACCCTAAACTTGACAGAAGGTCAGCCATTTAGGATTTACTGAGAATTGTTTGTGCATTTTTGGCTATTTATAGGGGCCATACTTTAACAAACTCTTCCTACAGACTTCAAATTTTGCCTGTACCATCTAAAAAAACCCAACGAGACAAGCTGTTAGTTTTTGTCAAATCTTGTGACTGTGGCGAGGCATCAAATTTCCATGTTTTGCCACGAAACAGGATGTGGTTTGTATCTTTACTATACATGGTCCAATCAGTCCCAGTCTTCAATGTTTGATAATGTCTCATGTCTCAGTCTGAACACATCTACATGCCAAAATTTAGTTTTAGTTATAGTTAGCGCTACCTACTGGCAACATGAAATAACATGTTATATACTTTGATGTACTCCACCTTGGAAGTTTCCGAGATCTGCTTCAAATAAGCTTTGAAAAGCCTTAAGATCTTGATAAAGCTTTCTGGTGAAAACTGTGAGTTTTTGGTGGCCATTTTGCATGTTTTGCCATTAAACAGGAAGTTGTTGTAATATAAGCATATATCGTCCAATCTGCCTAAAATTGATCATGCATGATTACAGACCTGACCTCATGATATATATGTGCAAAAATTGTTTGAGTTGTAGCACCACCTACTGGCTATAGGAAATGCCATGTTTTATACTTTGATGTTCTTCTCCCAGAGGGTTGACCAGATTCACCTCACATGTGGTCAGCATAGCCTTAAGACCCTGATGATGCTTTCTTGCAGGTGTACCTTGTCCAATCTGCCCCAAATTTGACATGTTTGATCACACTCCAGGCCTAAAGACATCAAAATGCCAATCAAAATCAATCAAAATTAGATGTCATACTGACTGGACCACCTAAAGGCAACAGAAAGTAAGCTGTGTCAGACAATTATCATTTGATCTACATGGAATTTTACATTGTGTGGTCTACAGTTAATTTACAGCACAATGATATATAATCAGTGCATTCTCCAGTGCCACATAGTGGGCACAGGAAGTGGTACAAAATGTGAAATAGGTCATTCCAGCGCCCACACTCTATAGGGACAAAGCATCTCACTCTACTGCATGTAGTGTCTCATTCTCACAGAAGTGTACAGCCGTGTCAGCCGGCATCCTACCAGTACCCATGATGTGTACAAAGGTGTGAGGGCCTGTTCATCTCTGCTTGCAGCTTTAATTATTCATTGATCCTGTGCGTCTAATGCTTTACAGCAATTTTTACAATTTAATCTTTGATGAAACATTATGTGTAATAAACATTTTAGTGTAGCTACTCTAACAAACTTACAGCTGGCTTGTGTGCACATAAGTCTGATTCTGAGCTGAGGGTGACTTGATGCTGTGTAATTTTTGAATGCAATTGCAAAAAACACTGCTCAAAGAAATGACTAACAGTGCATAAAAGAAGCAACATTATATAATCCTAAGTAACAAACTCATATCCAACCAGGATTTTGATTCTGACATGCCGCTAAAAATGTGCGTTGATACGCACTTTTATATGGACTTAATCACAGAGGAAATGAAACAGCATGTCTGACTCTGTGAAAGGGAGGAGACAGAGAGAAACTCAGGGTTTGTTGATGAAAATCTGCTGGCAAGCAGGTTAGGTTCACGGAGTCAGTTACCACAGTTACTGACCCATAGTTTAAGTTTACTCTCTTTCTGAAACAGAAAGCCCAGAGTTTCCCTCATCTTAAGGATAACAAACTCAGAGTTTTCACTAAAGCCACTTTCTGGAATACACCACTGGTGCAGTCAGAGCAACTTGGAGCTGAAAATGCCTCAAAAACTGTGGAAATGACAGTGGACTTTCAAAGAGCCCCCTACTGTCAGCCATCACCACACTGAACAACACTGTGCCTGCTGTGAAAACCTTTAGGTTTCTGGGATCTGCTATCTCTCAGAACCACGAGTGGACTTTCAACCAAGATACAATATGAAAAAAGGGTACTTTTTCTGCGCTAGCTCAGGCTTTAAACCACAGCAGGAGCTACTGATACTACACTGCAATAATCCAGTCTGTTCTCAGCACATCAATTCAGGCCACCAAACAGGACAGGAAAAGACTTCAAAGGACAGTCAGGTCTACAGAAAAAAAAACATTGATGCCAGCCTACCTACACCTCCAGAGTCAGATAAAATCACTGCAGACCTATCACACCGTGAGCACAACCTGTTCCAACATCTCTTCTCTGTCAGGCACTACAGCACACTGTACTCCAAAACAACCAGATACAAGAACAGTTTATCTCTACAAGGTGTCACTCTGATGTACAACTAAAGTCTATATTGTCAGAAACCAATTATTTTATATTACCAATTATTTATCATCTAAATACTCACTCTTCTTCCTCATATAAATATATATTAAAATACCCCCCCTCAAATTAGTAGTAATTCAAGGAGACAAGGCTGAAATGTAATAGTAACGACAGACAGGTAGGTTATACAAAGGTATTTTAAACTTAGTCCAACTACGTGTTAAGCAGACTGGACCCATCAAGCACCATAAGCACACTGTCCACGTAGTGGCCTGTGTGTGTGTGTGTGTGTGTGTGTGTGTGTGTGTGTGTGTGTGCGTGTGTGTGCGTGCGTGTGTGTGCGTGTGTGTGCGTGTGTGCGCGTGTGTGTGCGTGTGTGTGTATGTGTGTCTGGGAGATACATATGAGCAAGCAGATGTACATTTTTATTTTCTAACTATTTTTTTCTAACAAGTTATTTGCTAACTTGTTAATATAAATAAATTATTGCAGTTGTCAAAAATAAGAATTGTACATTTTTTCATCTTTTTCTGCATTCAAACACCCTCCACGAAACCAAACAGAGCAGTAGCCAGGAAAGTCAGATTATGAAGAATAGGATTTGTTATTCATGCTTTTCTTTTCAAGGTTCCTGTCTATGTTGCTTTAACCTTTAACCTCTCCAGGTGTGCTGGTAGTTTATGTCTCTATTATCATCTCAGAGTTTGGCTCTGAGCAAACACTGCAACATGCCATATGTCACCAAAGTGTGTTTGACTTCTTTTTTGTTCTCTTTGTCTTTTCTTATCTTGTCATTTCTTATTGTTCTCTGTATTTAGTGTCCAGTCCACAGTCCCTTCTCCATTTATGTGCCAGTCACATACACAGACTGTATATGTTAGTGTTCTTCTCTCAAATGCTTCTGCCTTCTTTCTACACATGATGGTAGCTGTTTTTCATTGTTTAATGTGCTTTGCTTTGTTTGCATTTCCTCTGTTGGATATGTAAGAAAATGTTTTAAGTTTGCTCTGGTGTTTGTAAGAGGATGTGTTGGTGTATGTTGTTGTTGATATTCTGAACAGACAGATGTCTCTTGGTCCACTTAGCTCTTAAGAGATAAGACTGTTGATATCAAATATACACACCATTGATATTTGGCTGCAGTGCTTTGTGATGACACCTTAACATCCACATACTTTGCTGGAGCTTTCAACCACATTTGAAAGTGGGGCAGTCCTCCTCTGTCCCTCCCAGTCCTCAGTCCTCTGTCTATGCAAAGCTGCATTGTTAAAAAAAGTTTGTTAAATAAAGTCGATATGTTCATTCTGTCAGTCACCTTTAAGTGTTGCCAGCGTTTTGCTAAGGCAACAAATTAACACGAGACTGATCAGGTAGTATTTCTCCATCATGGCTTAGTAAGCAAACACTGTCTTTGGAAACAGATAGATTATAGAGTGGACATTTAGAGGATGCCCAACCTCATTCAAAATACTGAAGCCTGATTTAGTTGAGGTTGATTTAGTTTAGGTTATTTGACATTATTAGACAGAGGATATTAAATCACACATATCTACAAAAAATGTAAAGGATGACACAGTAAGACCCACATATTATTTCCATTTCATTTTCACAGCATACTTTTTGACTTTTCAGAGCAGGAAAAGCACAGGTGAAACTAATTTTGTTGATGATGGCTCAGTTTCCTTAAGTGTCCCAGTAAGCCATGCCAGTGAACCAGCATGCATAATAGCCTATCAGGACCCTGGGACTGGCTCACCTAAATGGAATGTTTTTCTGTAGGCTTATGTGGAAGTTAGCTTCACCCTGGTTCCCTTGTCCAAAAGCCAATGGAATTTTTCCAATTGGATTTTGGGATATTGCAGAAAAAAGCTCTGTGGCAAAAAAATGTTTATGATACTTACAAGTTTTGATAATTTTCACAAATGAACACCACTTTTATGATTATTGAAGCCTAAATGCAATCACCAGATGTAAAAAACTAACGTTAGGCTATAAATGAACTACATCGAAGTTGCACTGATTCAAAGTCGCCACCAAGCGGGAGGCTCTGTAGTCTCATTTAGCCACTTGTTAGCAACCGCCTTTTTAGGACACATAGACACTTCAGAATTCCCAGTGGGATATTTACTGATGTATTTTATGCCATAGAACAAAATGTAAAACGTCTTTTAAGCCTGTGTTAACCACAGATCTTATTTTAGACATCTAACCAAAAACCCCATTCAAAAAACCCATTGACTTCGAGACCAGGAACTGGGAGTGCTAAAATGGTACGTTATATCCAGTATTTAGGACTCAGTCCTGGGGCACTCTATTGCCACCAGCCAACTAACAAGAGTAAGTATCGAAAGTAGAGCATTCAAAAATTAAATTTAAGTTTTTAAAAAGTAAGATAATGATCTTACACTTTGTGGGTTCCCACAATCCATAATTACTTTGTGTCCTTGACTGACCGCTGTTTTCTGCTGTATTGCTTTGGCTTTGTTTTTCTTGAAACAGATATGACGTCACATGACTCTCACTTTCAGAATAAAAGGAGAAACTTTGTTTCACCTCATCATCCTACATTCAATTAATTACAGTACAGAGCCAAAAAGTACTTGATATTCAAACTAATAAACCTAATTGTTTTCTGTAAATATACACTCATTCTGAATTTGGTGCCTTCAACACATTACAGAAAAGCTGGGACAGGAACACTTTGGAAAACCATTGTCAGTAACTCCAGTTCATTGCTGCATTTACAAATACAGGTAAAGACTCTATCACACAAAGTGAAAGCCATATATTAACAACATCAAGAAACACTGCCCAGTTCTCTGGACCCAAGCTTATCTGGAATGGACTGACACAAAGTAGAAAAGTCTGCTGCGGTCTGAGACTGACCAGTCCATATTTCAAACTGGAAATCATGGACATGGTGTCCTACGGGCTAAGGAGTAAAAGGACCATCCACACAATTACCAGCTCAAAGTTCAAAGCCAGCATCTGTGATGGGATGGAGGTGTGTTTGTGCCCATGGCATCATGGGTAACTTGCACATCTGTGAAGGCACCATGAATGCTGAAAGGTATGTACAGGTTTTGGAGCAACATATGCTGCCCTCCAGACAACACTTTTTCAGGGACATCCCTGCTTATTCAAGCAAGACAATGAGACACATTCTCCATCAGCGTGGCTTTGTAGTAAAAGAGCGCAGGCACTAGACTGACCTGCCTGATGTCCAGACCTGAAACCTTTTGAACATGTGTGGCACATTTTGAAGCACATAACATGACAGCAAATACCCTGAACTGTTGAGCAACTGAAGTTGTATATTAAGCAATAATGGAAGTTATTCAGTTTGTTTATCAGTTTGAACATTAAATAACTTGTCTTTGGACTGTATTCAATTCAACACAGCATCCCAACTGTTTAGAAATTGGGGTTGTTAATTAAATGTATTTGATCAGAATCAGAATCAGAAATACTTTATTGATCCTGAGAGGAAATTCTAATTTATTACAGTTGCTCCAATGTAAAGAATAGTAAAATCATAAGAAGTAAGAATAAAAATTTGAAATAAAGTATGTAAATATAAAGCAATAAAATAAAATATCCATTTGAAAAAAAATATATATATAAAGGTAATGTGCATTAAAATAAAACATAAAATGTAAATTATTCTACCATGTTTATAAAAAATTAAAATATTAAATAAATATCGTTACTGTGCCAAGGCTGTAACTGTGAAAATTTAACTACTAATATACATCAATAATATTGCACCGCTAAATAATTGCACAGAATATTGTGGCAGTTAAATTATTGCACCCAATAGATAATTATCAATTATAAATGCAGTAGGTTTAAAGGTCCAAATGCCAGTCTACTGACTCAGAGCTGCTGACACTATGAGGGAGGAGTTGTACAGGTTGATGGCAACCAGCAGGAATGACTTGTATGTAAATACAGCACAATACTGGCATAGTCAAAGTAGATGACTGCAAGATCACACATGGAATACTTTGATGGCTTTGTTGTCATTAGGTAGTGGGTAAGTGGACCAACAGGACAGTCTCAGTGTTCTACTTTAATGCAGTATTAGCTTACAATGTGTTCTTCCATAGAAATGAATCTGTACTTAGTTAGGACTGGGCACCTGGCAAAAGAATTTCCAAGGTGTGTTTGACTAATCCTATCAGGCGCCATGTTTATGTGTTCATTGATTACAAGGCTCACAGGCTGAGCTCGCTCAGAGTCAATAGGCAGAATAAATGTAGGCAGTAACACACTGTCACTTTGTGTGCTTAATGAAGTCTGGTTGTCAGCAAGCCTCAGCCTCCTTAATGCTGCCTTAATTCACAGGCTCAGGACAGGAAGGGCAATGTGAATGTATGCAATTTTATGTGTTTGTTTGCTTCTGTGTGTCCATGTGTGAGGGTGCTGACTAGAAAAACTCGAATAGTGCTGTTTTTTTTACAGTCAGAGTTAAATTAGCAATGATCTTACTGTGTCTCCTTGTGCTTATTTGAGATACACCTTATGCTTTGTGTGTGATGGGTTCGCATTATGTACTGTGTGTGTGTGTGTGTGTGTGTGTGTGTGTGTGTGTGTGTGTGTGTGCTTGTTACCTCACTGCAAAGGCTTTTGTCTCTACTGTGATTTTCTCACTCATTAAAGGATAAGCAGATATTTGCCTGTTTTACTCTGTGTTTCTCCTTGTCTTCCTTCTCCTACTCCTTATTTTGCCCCTCTCGTTTGTTTTTTCTTTTTCACTTTATCTTAAATCCCTCCATCATCATTGCACCCAAAAATACAATCCAAATCTCACCACTCAGATCAACGGGAAGGTTGGTTTTTTCACTCTTTACCCCCCTAAAGCCAAGGCCTGGCAGACTGGAGCCGTGCTGCGCCAGCATTTTGCTAGGCGCCTCAGGCCCGTCCCGGCCTCCCTCTCAGGATACCAGCCCCACAATGCAACACTCCTGTTACCCCACCCCCCTACTCCTCCACCCCACCCTGCCTCCCCAGCCACCCATGCTACAGTTTATGCTGCATTTTACCACATCGCATAATGTTCCATGCAGCTTCTTCCTCCAAAATTTTGTGAGATGTGCATCTAGAGCTGCCAATACTGTGCTTTTGCACATAAAAATGACATTTCCCCACCGGGAAAGGATTCCTTGAGGGATTTGGCACTGACATGGCATTGTAGAGAGTAATAACTGTGTGAGGTGAAATATCTTCTTTGCTTTTTTTCCCTCTACCCTTTCTTAACCTAAAGAGTGACCAAACCCAAAATGAGAGGTGGGAAAGAAATTCCAGGTGTCCAGGGTTCCCGTGTAATTCCTCATGTTTTTTTTTCTATACAGGCAATAGGCCTTTCTCAACACAGACTACAGCATCTTTTCAATGAATGATATGAACTTGCAGAAAGGGAGGACAATTAACGTTTAGTTTCCGATTGGGGCAAAAGTGTTTTTGCTGATATCATCAGGTGATCAGACCTCAACACAACCAACTCGGTCTCACTCCGAAGTCATCAAAAAAGGGCAGTTGGTCAGTGTCTTCTGGCATCAGACACCAACAAAAAAAAAAGCTGGCCCTTCACACTGGCATAATATGCAGCCAGTCACCATTATTATTACAATACAGTGAAGTGAAGTGTTTTTTCCTTCAACAACAAATGCACTTGGTTATGTTTAGCCAACACACGCATGTGGTTGGGTTTAAGTAAGAAGGGCTTGGCTTTACAATCATACGGGAAGCAATCACCGGCATCCTGGCTGAAAGTTGGTTGTTGTTGGACCCATCCACCACCCCTCCTGCCCGCCCTACTCACACTTCATAACTACTACTACTTCATAACACTTATTAACTTTCATTTTGTCCGCGTATCATGCCGACATGAAAGGATGGTTTGTTGGTGGTGTCTCGATGCCAGAAGTCACTGACCAAGTCCTGGTTTTCAATGACTTCACGATGAGACCAGGTTGCCTGGTTCCAGACTTTTTCGTTGTCCTTGCATCAAACGTGGAGGAGATTGATGCAGCTGCATAGACTATTTTAATTCAACTTGAAGAAACAAATCTTTAATCGGCATATATCTTTATCATCATGAAAAACTGTTAATAGCAATCACAACCACAGCTTCTGTGTTGACTGACAGTGATCTCAGTGGGATAGATTAGTCACTTGATGCTTGCTACCAGTTAAGGACCTGGATAGGACTGGAAAAAATTGTTCCAAAACCAAATTCTCCTCCAACGTTGCAACATTATAGGCAGCCTCAAGAACCATTATGGTGTGGGCAGTTCAGTATCCTGTTTTGACTGTTATACGTAAGGTCTTCCATGGATTTGTTGAGATGGTTACTCTTTAACAGAACCTTAGCCTAAATTCGACAAAGGCTTTGTTACTTGCTCACAGAAAATCTGTTTACTTACGAGTGACAAAGAGATGTGCCCAGTATGTGCTGTTGTCACACACTTCACCTTTGTTGGTGAAGGAACATAACCATTACATAATTTGTGCCAACAACATAATTTGAATTTGGAGTTTGTTCACTTCACAAAATTTTGTGACTGTCTCCCATAATGTCCTCTCCAGCATGCTGTTTAGGTTTTTATTGTCTTGGCTAATTGAAAAGCATGGCTTGTTGCAGCTCCCATCTGCTGTCTGACCATCACTATGCTGAGCAGTTGCCTCTGAGTTCAAACTGCTTTTACAATGCTCTTCTCTTATCTGTGTCTTCCAGAAAACTAGACTCTGCAAGAGAAAAAAATAGCCTCAAACATGCAGTTTACAGCTTTTTTCAAGAATGCCATTGCTGGATCATTAAAATTAAAATGCTGAGGAGCTAAGATATTGAGGGGGAGCGAAATAGTACAAGAGAAAATTGCAGCCCTGGCTGCCAAGTTTGTGTTTGATATGTGTATTGGCAGACTTGTGGTTAGGGTTGGGACTCGTTAGGATTTTAACGATTCCGATTCCTTACCGATTCCTTCTTAACGGTCCGATTCCTTACCGATTTCTCTTACCGATTCCTACATTATATTCATTACCGATTTCTCTTACCGATTCCTACATTATATTCATTATACTTGCTATACTTAAACAAGTATATACTAAACACAAATGCAATCATACAAATACAAAAACTTTATTCTAACTGTTGCACAGTACAATTAGATGAAAATACACATTTGTGTGTGGTGTGTATTTCAGATTTAGAGCTTGTATCATCTCCCTGAGAATATATAACAACAAAAAGTGATTCTCTGATTTCTACAGTAACACTATTACCTCAAATTAACCACAGCAATGTAATAAAAAAAATACTTATATGCATTCATGCTTGGGCACTGTTATTTATGTGACAACACCTGAACACAACACACACACACATTGGCTGTTTGTTTCTATCGCTCCCCTCGCTGGAAGCGTCGGACCTCCCGCCGCCTGCCTCCGCCTTGATTAAACGCTGAAAATTAAATAAAAGAGGGAGGCAGGTTTCTCCTATTTTATCTTATTTTGTTATATTTCTCCCTCTCCCCTTGCTGGAAGCCGGCTCGAACCTCCCGCCGCCCGCTCCTGTCTCAAACACGGAGGTCTCCCTCTCCGCAGAGCACTCACAGCACACGCCCGGCCTGTTAAATAGCCTGTAACCTGTGCTTTAGTAATTAGATAATGTCGGGCTCGGTCGGGTTCGGACAGAAATATGCGGCCCGTGCCGCTCTCTTATGGAAATGCACATGATGTTTTGTTTTTTTTTTGTTTTTGTTTTTTTAACAATCTAGGAAACGTTTGCAGGAACCGTTACTCCAAATGTGATGGAACCGGTTCCAGAACCGGAACTTTGGACCCGGTTCCAAAAAAGAACCGGATCCGGATCCCAACGCTACTTGTTGTGCAGCTTTTTGGTCATATTTTGTTCCACAGTAACTATTTTTTTCTTTTTTCTTTGTGGCTTTATGTCTGAGGTCAGAGAATACATAGAGAAATGTTCAGAGTGAGAATAATTGCCATTTAAATACAGTTGAAAATCATATTTCTCAATACAAAATATATATTTTGTGCAGCTTTTTGAATTCTCAGCTGAGATGACAAATGTAACCATGTCCAATTCAATTAAAACACAACTTATTAAAAGAGGATACTAGGGGAAAAAACTTACATTTGTTATTTTGGACACAGTATTAGTGTGGATAAATGTACTTTCATGACTAAATATTAAATCAACTTTAAATGCTAAACTTAAGCTATCCTTGGCACGATTTGTCCTTAAAAGCATAGTGTGTCCTCATGAGTTGAAGGTGTACAACTCTACAATCTGAGAATAGTGATGAATCAGGCTGTTAATGGGCATGGGCCAACTTGGTTACAACATAGGCACCAGTAACTGTGTAGCTATGCTGATGACACAGCTTTCCAGTGTGGAGGCATGAGAAATGCAGGTCTGACATTTATTATATATGCGTCTGTCCATGGGCTATTGTTCTCCATCAATCAATCAATCAATCAATTTATTTGTCACATGAAATCTTAAAAATATGATTTCAGTGAGATGCTAACTGCCATTCCATCACTTTGTATTTATTTATTTATTTATTAAAAGGATCCCCATTAGCTGCCACCTAGGTGACGAGCTAGTCTTCCTGGGGTCCAAAACAGATAAAACAAAACATAATTATCAAAAATGCATGTACATTCACGGATTAAATTACATATACATTAGCAGATTATTATACATTATACATTATTAAAAATTAGCATACAGTACATTCAAATAATGGAATAACAATAATAAATATAGGTCTATGGGGGTTGGGGTGTCTTAAGCAGTGTCTTTATTTAGGTCCTTGTGTCCTGAGGGTAGAAGCTCTTCCTCAGCCTCTCAGTGCTGGCCTGATGTATCCAGTACCTTCTTATCAACACAGAGGAGAAAATGTTACGTCATTTCCTGCTTTTTCCTTAAGTCCTCTATCAACTCATTAGCCATGCTGATGTTCAAGGGTAGGTTGTTGTCCTGACACCAGCGGGTCAGGTCCTCTACTTCTTTCAGGTAGGAATTTCATTGTTATCTGTGATAAGGCCCACCACAGCTGTGTCATCAGCAAACTTGATGGTGTTGGAGTCTGAAGTGGCTGCACAGTGGTGTGTGTACAGGAAGCAGGAGACTCAAAATGCAGCCCTGGGGTGCTACTGTGTGAGGGATAAGGGTGAAAGAGGTGTGTCCGCCCACTCTCACCACCTGGGGTCTGCCTGTTAGAAAGTTGAGGATCCACATGCACAGTGAGGTGTTTAATCCCAGCTCTTTGAGCTTTGTGACCAGTCTGGAGGGAACTATGGTGTTAAACACTGAGCTGTAGTCAATGAACAGTGAACTCACATAGCTCTCTTTCTTTTCTAGGTGAAACAGGGTGTTGTGGAAGATGATTGCTGTGGCGTCCCATCCCTGTAGATCGGTTGGGATGGTAGTCAAACTGTGGTGGGGCCACTGTGCTGGTTAGTGAGGATCAGATGTAATCCTTAACCAGCTTTTCAAAGCACTCTCTATCTCTACAGAGCTGAGAGCCACTGGGCGGTCGTCATTCAGGCAGGTTGGTTTTGGCTTTTTAGGCACATGAATGATGGTGAACTTCTTAAAGCTTGTGGGTATGACAGACTGAGCCAGTGACCAGTTGAATATTGTTGTGAACACTGGTCAGCACATAGTTTGAAGATCCACCCACTGATAGCATCTGTCCCTGCTGCTTTTTTGCTGTTCACATGCTTGAAAGCCCTCCTGAAATCATGCTCAGACAGGGTTATAGGTAATCTGGAAATCCAGATGCCTCGCCCCTAGCAAATTCGAATTTGCTCTGCACGGGGATCTGGCCCTGACGAGCAGAGCCCGGTGAATCGCCATGGGACCAATCAGATCAGTCTATCTGACAGAGGCGGGCTCTGGGCGGGCGTAACATGATGAGGACAGCGCTGCGCTGTAGGAGTCGAAAAATAAACAGCCAAGTTGGCAGCTGCCAAAGGACCATGTCCATTCAATTTAGCTTTGGAAGGAACTGTGGTGGCAAAATAACTATTCAATAAACAATTCAAAGAAAAAGTCTTCACACGTCGACTGTCTTTCTTGAGTTTTATTAAACATTCGCGAATGGAGTCTCACACACAATACAAACCGCATGAACAGTCAGTAAGAGTGAGCACTGCTAGATGTCCTCTAGCCCCCTATCTTTATAGTTCCCAAAACACATAACCCATCCATAGTCAAAATATATGGCGCTCAGGAATTTGTCATCCCAAGACCCAACATCTTTTGAGACTAGCAAGGACACCTCTTTGAAGGCCTCTTTGGAGGTCTCACCTTTGACCTGTTTTGCATTAGGCCTCTGCTATATGTCTTACTGCTGTCACCACAGGGTTGACAGATCATAAAATCATTTGCAAGTCGCCTTGTAAAAGAAAACCCAAACAGGACACGCTATAGGTGAAAGAAGGGTCAGATACCCATAACTGGTCAGTTACCCATAATTGGTCAGATACCCATAATTTTCCATCACAAAACGCTAAGCCAATCTTTTTCCTTGAGAGAGGAACAGAAGACTGCCCTGGAAGCCTTCACTTCCAGGAAGAACGTTTTTGGCTTTTTACCGACGGGATATGGCAAAAGCATAATATATCAGTTAGCCCCACTGGTCAGCAAACCAATGGGGCTTACTGCAGTGAATATGTCACCTTGTGTTTTGCTCAGCATTTAATATGCCTCAGTTAGTGCCGCCCCTTGGGTAGGAAGGGTGTATCAGTGAGGACCAGACTCAAAATATTTCTAGATTTGAGTCTGGATTTCCAGGCTAGGTTATAGGTGTCAAAGTTGCACTTGTTGACTACCGATGGCCTAAAAGTGAGCATAGAAATAGTTTAGCTCACCTGTTATGGACGCATCAGCACTTGACAAAGAGGGGGTCTTGCATTCTGTCGTACTTCTTAAACAATGAGGGCAGTGTCAGGATTAGCGGTCTGTGAGCAGTTCAGGTCTTTGCAGAGATCTGACAGGGCAGTCTCTGTATTGTAGTGGAATGTAGACCACTGCATTAATGATCAATGTGAAATCCCTCTGTAGAAAGTGTGGACTGCATTTGATTGACAGCAACTCCAGATCAGGTGAGCAGGAAAAGGATAGCATTTTTGCATTCCTACTGTCACACCAGCTCTTATTCACCATAAAGCACACACCTCCTCCATTTATTCCTGGAGTCCTCTGTTCTGTTACATCAAAGCCACCTGATTGAATGGTGCAGTCGGGTGTTTGAGGATGTCACTAAGGTTGGTGAAGCAAAGCAAATTACAGTTCCTGATAACATGCTGGAAACTGATATTGACATCGAGATATTCCAGTTTTTTATCCAACATCTGCACGTTAGCTAGCAGGATGCTCAGCAAAGAGCATTGAGATGGCCATGATTTTAGCTGGTGTTTGATCCCTCCAAGCTACCTCTTTCAATGCTGAGATGGTCTTGCTTTTCCATGCAGTTGGGATTGTAGTTGGAGCTCATCCTTTCCACTTTTCCCTTGATGTTGTCTCTGATGTTTACATAAAAACCTCCAACAGCCAGTTAGCAGAGTCAGCAGGAGGAGAGTTCACAAAGCGGTGAGTTGATTTCCTTATCCTGATGAGTGACTTATGTATGTAATATGTAATTATTGTTGTCCAATATTAATCAAAAAAAGTATGGCCGATATTTGTTAATCAACTTAAAGAGAATACGGAGCTAGAAGAGTCTCAAAATGAATAAATGCAATAAAATATTTCTTGTTTTAAATATGTTCAATTGAAATTCACAAATTTACGCATGTAAAAGTATTTCAATCAATCAATCAATCAATCAATTTTATTTATAAAGCCCAATATCACAAATCACAATTTGCCTCACAGGGCTTTACAGCATACGACATCCCTCTGTCCTTATGACCCTCGCAGCGGATAAGGAAAAACTCCCCAAAAAAAACCCTTTAACGGGGAAAAAAACGGTAGAAACCTCAGGAAGAGCAACTGAGGAGGGATCCCTCTTCCAGGACGGACAGACGTGCAATAGATGTCGTACAGAACAGATCAGCATAATAAATTAACAGTAATCCGCATGACACAAT
>NC_065515.1:44315393-44336290 GCF_006386435.1 Epinephelus moara | reverse complement strand
CAGCTAAGAGATTAGCGAGAAAGTCGTAGAAAGGAGGAGAGCTATAAGTGCTTAAACAGAACCAGTGTGGGTTAAGACTTGAAGTAGACGTTAAAGCAACTGAAGTGAGAAAACAGGCTAGCAGAATTCACCAGAGCAGTACAGAGACGCTGTCACAGAAACACCGGAAATGACACAACTCGCTTACCGCAATACGTCAGCACGTCAGGTGAAGAAGATGCAGTTTTCATCAAATATATATTTGGAGGTTGTTACATTGATATATGAACTGTCAAACCTGCATTTACAAAGTGATTTTAATTTGTAAACTTCCCTGCATTTGTGTGTGCGAGTTTTGAGACTCCCCTGACGTGACTCGATTCACAAATGCAGGGGATTGTCTGCAGCCAATCAGATGTCTCACTCCTTTCCAGCCAATCACATGAGTGCCTCCCCACGAGGGGCGTTATAGGACGTCATTAAAGCACACGCAGGTGGCCAGAGGCTGGAGGAGGTTTGTAGCCCGCCAGTATTCAAAGAACAAGAAGGCTGGACTGCAGCAACATGGCATCTGGTACGGGAACTGTGGCAATTTAAGTGTAAGCAGTGTTACCCCTATGTGCAACCAGCAGTGGCACAACGCTGCTGCTGAAATATGACTGCCGCTGTTGATTTTTTTTTTTTTTTTTTTTCCCGTCTTAGCTCTTTAGAAACTACCGTTATATTATGTGGCGCTACGGATGCTTCATATCCAGGTCAATTCACACACTTGTGAGTAAAGCATATTAGAAGAGAGGAGAGAGCTCCGTACTATCTCTTCATAAACTAAAGTTATATTATTTTGCGCGACGGACACTTCATATAATAACATAACAATATACTATTTTTCATGTTATGTCATCGTGTCATTTCTGTCTCTACATGGTCACGCGTTAACAATTCTCCTCTGCTCTCTGTATCGCGCACAACGGAGTTCCGCCACACACACAGGTGAACTAGCTAGAGCATTTTCCTGACCAAACAGTTTGTTACCTGACATAGTTATTGTTATGGACAGTGTGTAAATAACCATCAAAAGACTGCTGTTATGCACAGACAAACACGCTGCTCGTACAGCAGCGCAGCACAGCACTGTACGCACACTCAGTTGGAGCGGAGCCTGTGTTGCGTTCAGGAGTTGTCACGTAAATAACAACTTCCAGCACTTAAATAGGCCATAGCACAAAACAGCAGCATGTCAAGTGACTTTTTACTTTTATTATGTTCAATAAAATTGTATTTTCCTAAACTGTGAGACACCTCATATGTAAGCTAGACAGACATTTCACCTGCTTATTACTGCGCACAAATGTACTGTATGTACTTAGTCCTGCAGAGCCCTTCTGGTGCCAGTAGATACATAGAAACATCCCAGCAGACTGTGCTTTGCAAGCGTACAAATAAGTTTCGGGCATGTGAAAAAAAATTCTGTGCGCGTGCTTCACCTCCGCTGCTACAACTCCATCCTAGGGGAAACGCTGGTAAGTGAAACATAACATGTTTTAATGAATCTTTTGCGTAAGTCATGTTCTAGAATTATGAATGATTGTTTTTCCTAAATTGTGACGTTAACTCAGGTTGTTAGATTCATCCCATTCATCCAGAGTTCATCCACAGTCTTATGGCCAGTGAAAAAAAAGCTGTTATAGAAGCTGGTGGTCCTGCACTGGATGCTGCAGAACCGCTTTCCGGAGGCCAGCTGGATAATGGAAACAACCTCCAGAGTAGTACCTCGTACCAAAGCTGAGTCAAGTCGAGTCGAGTTGGTACCACGTAGTAGAAACGCCGCATTATAATGAAAACATGTTGAAAACCCCTTTGCCTAATAACTGCACAAAAGTCTGCACTATTACACAACACACTTAAACCGTCTGAACAGGTTTCAAATAATTTTCTAACAACCTGAGTTAACATCACAATTTAGGAAAAACAATCATTCATAATTCTAGAAAATGACTTACGTAAAAGATTCATTAAAACATGTTATGTTTCACTTACACTTAAATTGCCACGGTTCCCGTTACCAGACGCCATGTTGCTGCAGTCCAGCCTTCTTTTTCTTTGAATACTGGCGGGCTACAAACCTCCTCCAGCCTCTGGCCACCTGTGTGCGCTTTAATGACCTCATATAACACTCCTCTTGGGGAGGCACTCATGTGATTGGCTGTAAAAGTGAATGAATAGTTTATTTCGGTTACAATATACAATACTTAAATTGTGTGCAATCAACTGACAAAACATTTACATACATATTTGCACTACACATTTTCTCACAACAAAATTTAACAAGCTCTGCAACCGAAAAAGGAATGGCTGAAGCCGAGGCTTATTTTTGCCTATCCTGTACAATCCATAAAATAACCCAGAATATCAGTAATACAAAGAAAAAAACACAACAAAATTTACTCTAAATTCTTCTTCTTAATCATTTCACAATTCAATCATTTTACATTGTAATCCTTAATTATTTTACCTTTCAATGTTTTTTTGAAACTCAACAGAGATCTACACAATTTCAACTCATCACTAAGCCCATTCCATAATTTAACTCCCAAAAATGAAACACATCTGTATTTAACATTAGTTCTCACATTACTAATTTCAAAGACACTCAACCCTCTTAAAGTATATTTTTTTTCTCTTAATTTAAAAAATTGTTGAATACAGGTGGGAAGACTTTTATTCTTTACTCGAAATAGTATTTCTAATGTTTTCAAGTATACAATATCTAAGAATTTTAAGATGCGAGACTCTATAAATAATCTGTTAGTGGTTTCACGATAGGAAGCTTTATTTATTATTCTGATAACTCTTTTCTGGAGTATACGCAGACATTCCTTGTTCAACAAATCCCTAGTTTTATAAATAATACCAATACATTTAGATTATTTCTGTTTAATATATTCTATATGTGGCTTCCAACTGTTTTCGGTTTAATATATTCTATATGTGGCTTCCAACTGAATTTATGATCTAAAATTACTCCCAGGAATTTAGTTTCATTAACTCTTTCAATTTCAACTCCATTTAGGATTAATTTCATTTCACAATTAGGCCCAACACCACCAAAGACCATAAATTTTGTTTTATTTTCATTTAATGATAACTTATTGATATCAAACCATTCTTTTAACATGATCAACTCCTTTTCTACAGTTGTCAACAATTCTTTAATGTCTGGTCCTGAACAAAATAAATTTGTATCATCCGCAAATGTAATAAATTTCAACTTATTAAATACAGTACAAATATCATTCAAATAAAGTATAAATAACTTAGGTCCCAATACCGAACCTTGTGGAACACCACAAGTTACTTTTCTAAAATGTGACACAGTATTATTAATTTTTACATACTGAAACCTATTATTTAAATAACTTCTCATCCAATTTAGTGTAACACCTCTTATGACATAACGCTCCAATTTCTGCAGAAGTAAGGAATGATTAATTGTGTCAAACACTTTACATAAATCAACAACACCTACAGCATATTGTTTCTTATCCATAGCTGTTGCAATATTTTCTACAAATTCCATCACTGCTAAAGATGTTGATCGGTTGCTCCTAAACCCATAATGATGGTCACTCAATAACTCATATTTATCCATAAAATCATCCAGTCTATTTACAAACAATTTTTCAAGTATTTTTGAAAACTGAGGTAGCAATGACACAGGTCTATAATTTGATATAATGTGTTTGTCACCATTTTTATAAATTGGAACCACCTTAGCCATTTTCATCTTATCAGGAAAAATACCTGTTTGAAAGGATTTATTACATATATAGGTAAATGGTTTGAGGACACAGTCCATTACTTCCTTCATAAGTGACATATCAATAGTATTATCATCTGTGGATTTTTTATTCTTAAACTTTCAGACCACTTCTAATACATCACTCTCACAAATTCCGCCAAGGAACATTGAATTGTTACTATTGAATGCAAAATCATAATTATGGTCTACATCTCTAATTTCCCCTGCTAAATTTGGGCCCACATTAACAAAAAAATCATTAAACTCACTAGCAATTTTCTCTGCATTTTCAGTAATTGAATTGTCATCATTTACAAAACATGTTGGAAAATCATTTTTACTACGGTTTTTAATCATACAATTGAGCACACTCCAGGTAGCCTTAATGTTATTTTTGTGTTTTTGCAGCAATTGATCATAATAGTCTTTTTTGCACAATCTCATAATAGATGTCAATTTATTTTTATATTTTTTGTACTTGTCCTCCTTTTCCTTTGTTCTGTATTTGATAAATTCCCTATAGAGCCTATTTTTCTTTTTACAAGCTTTTTCCAACCCTTCTGTAAACCATGGTTTTCCCTTCTTTTTGGGATTTTGTCTATATTCTTTCAATGGACAATGGCGGTCATAAAATAACAAAAATGTATCTAGAAATGCATCATATGATTGATTAGTATCGTCTACATAAACCTCCTGCCAATCGTAATTCATAAGGTCTGCTTTGAGTGCCATAATTGCCTCTGGTGATTTTGTTCTAACTAAATTACTAGTCTGTGTATTTGTTCCTACTTTTAACTTGTTGTTCATTTCTAACACAACAAAAACAGGCAAATGATCACTTACATCAATCAGTAATAATCCACTTACTAGTTTCCCGTGAGTTACATTTATGAAAATATTATCAATCAATGTTGCAGCATCTTTGGTTATTCTGCTAGGTTTTACAATTAACGGATGGAAACTCAAACTAAACATAATGTTAACAAACTTTGCTGTTTTCATATGATCATTAGATTTCAGCAAATCAATGTTAAAGTCACCACAAACCAAAATAGTCTTATCATTATGTTGTTCATATAATTCAGAAATCTTCTTATTAAATTGATCAATACATGGCCCCGGTGTTCTATAAATGCAAGTAATTAATATGTTTTTGGATCTTTCAACCTCAATTTCAATGGTTATACATTCCATCAAATTGTCAATAACAATGGTCATATCCCTAATAACTTTGCATTTAAAAACAGTCATCACAAACAGGGCAACACCCCCTCCCCTTTTATTGCCCCTGTTTTGCCAAAACATTTCATAACCCTCTAATTCATCCTGTTGGTCTTTTTCATCGCTCAACCAAGTCTCTGAAATTGCTATTATACTAAACTTATGTTGAAACTGTTGAAGGTAATCTTTAATTTTAGAGAAGTTACTGTAGAGACTCCTACTATTAAAATGAATCACTGAAAACCCCTCCATCTTCATACTGGAATTAAACTTATCTTCAGAATAATATTCACAGTTCATGTCAATGTTCTGGTAGAAGTGGATCTCTGGATCAATGTCATTATCTAACTCATAAAGCTTGTGATCTTGAAAGTCCAAAGACTTAAAATCTGTATATTCACACATTTTTACCATATTTGTCACTCACAAGCAGTATTTCGCCATGTACCTGTATTTCATAACACAAAATAAATGTTTGACATTTCCCCACTATTCCACCTCCCTACCATGTGATTCATCATTTTCATTTGTATCGATCCAGTTCTTTAATGTCTCTGACGGCTATCACTTTAGCCTGTTCTGGTGTGCCATTTAGTCGTATCATTATTTTGCAGTTCCTTGTCCAAGTGTCTTGAATCCGCTTTTCCTTTTTCAGGATTCTAGCTTGTCTTGCAATGTCACCATTTCTTTTTGTGAGATGCTCATTTACGTATACCCCTGTGCCCTTTAATTTTTTTGCCTGCTTTAGCACCTCAGTTTTGTGTTTTCTACTCACAAATCGAATGATGATGTTGGACCTGTTGGGCCTGTTGGGCCTGTTGTCTGGTCTTTGTGGTATAGTGTGGCAAGCAGCTATATTTTGACTGTGTTTAGGAATGTCTTTGCTGTTGAAGAAGTTGATGACTTGCTGCTCAAGTGTGTGTAGTTCAGCTCTTGGTGCATCCTCACCCTCCTTGTCACCTGCTGTAATCCGTGCATAGGTATGATGGGTTGTCTCAAGTCCAGATATCACGAGGTTGTCCATCCTTGTGTACTGCTCCAAGTCATCCATTCTTATTTCAAGCTCTTCAATTTTCTTGTCTTTTTCTTTGATCACAGCCTTCAGTTGTTTCACTTCTTCAATTAAGTCCAGTAGGCCCATCTGTTGCTTTGCGACCTTACTTAGCTCCTCTGACATGAAGTTCAAAGATTTTTTAACCTCCTCCATGTCTTCTGCTAATTTCTTTGTAGTCATGTCTTTAGTCGATTAAGACAGTACTTAGGAAGGCAAAAGACACACACACACACCAGCTTTCTTGCTGAGATTCCAGGTAGTCCAATGTTGCTGGTATGTCAGCACACTGCGGCCTGCCACCAAAAGCGGCCTTCCTCCAAAAACATCCAAAACCTCAAAAATGGCAAAAGGAGTGAGACATCTGATTGGCTGCAGACAATCCCCTCCTAGTAAAAATGTCAGGGGAGTCTCAAAACTCGCACACACAAATGCAGGGAAGTTTACAAATTAAAAGCACTTTGTAAATGCAGGTTCGACAGTTCATATATCAATGTAACAACCTCCAAATATGTATTTGATGAAAATTGCAAATACTTTTACATGTGTACATATGTGAATTTCAATTGCACATATTTAAAACAAGAAATATTTGTGTGTGCATCACAAGTATGTTTATAAATCTTATTTTTTATCTGTGGATTTTATTTTACTTATATATGGAATGAAACATATTTTTGTGTGCATTGAAAATGTGTTTGTGTTTTGAGTCATATACATATATATAAATCCCCAAATGCATTTGTGAATCCTTTCTTTGTGCATTTATTAATTACTGTGTGCATTTATTCATTTTGAGACTGTTCTAGCTCCATAGAATAGGTTAGAATTAATTAATTAAGAATAAAATTCTGCGGAGCTGACAGAGAGGCTTCTGGAGATTTCATGCCTAGCAACTTTATACCACAGCGCTCTGCTTGGAGCGGCATTGATTCTACTCAGCACTTCTGTACTCTGGATTTGATGTTGCAGCATTTCATGTGGATTTTTTTGTGTCCAGACTTTCTAAAAATCAATCTACATACAGTCTGTATATGCCAAAAAAGGATCTAAGCTGATGAAACTAAAGAAAAACTTTTTTTTATTAATTTCCAAATTAAAGTCAGTTTCTGTGGAATTGCACTGGAAGGTTTTTTTGTTTTGTTTTGTTTTTTTCAACCAAAAGCTACAGTGCAGGATAGGATAAAGGCTCATTCTTTCTCCTGTCGGCTTCAGCATGTAATGTTTCACTCATAAAATAGACATGAAAATTCTCAGAATAAGAAGTCATTCTGAAGTTATTTTTGCCTTCAGTGAGTTACAGTATTATAAGTGTTATAAATTCCTACTTCCTGTGTCTTTTTTACCTGATGACGAAGGGGTGGAAAATAATTAAAATTATGAACTCTTTACTGCCATGATGTATTAATAGCTCAGTGTAAGGTAACACTTGAAATGCTGGCTCAACAACTGCTTTGACATAATTAAAATATCCCTGGCATGTTCCAAAGCCCCTGTTTGAGGTTACAGGCTGAACTCAGGTGCTTTCAATCTAAGACTCTATCGGCTCAATGCTTTATGTTGATGGCACAATTATCATCACATTTTGTCTTTTCTATTTTTATTGATGCTCTGAATGGCATGTAGTGGCTGGATGTTATGTACAGCAGCAAAATCTGTACATCGGCACATATTCATTCCCATGTCTGCTTTTCAATTTGAGTTGCTTAACAAAGAGATCCTCATTTGTATGGAGCTTTTTTCCTATCTTTATTCAAGAGAGTGGTGTATCAGTTTGAGAGCATTATTCATTGATTTCACATTCAGATTTTGTAATATTGTCCCTCAAAACTCTGCCCTCGCACTCAAATAGCCTCTGCTTCACTGTTCCCTCTAAGCTGTTTTACTGCGCAATTGCGCACTGCTCCCTACCTCTTTGCGCAGATGACAAAAAAGTTGCGCGCTCAAATATGCCCGACCAGTTTTTACTGTTTTTATTTTCATTTTTTTTCTCATATGCGCTGTCCTGTGACTTGAACAGTAAATACGTACTCCACTGTGGGCGTTTGTCTGTGCAATGAGTGACAGATGACAGTGAACTGTCAGTCAGTGATGATTAAAAAAACATGCCCACCAGGCGCTGCCCAGCCAATACCTGCAACGGTTGTTTAGCTTGACAGCCAATCAATGGCATTATGTTGGGTATTCGCTGCTGTCGTATTTGTTGTTAGTCATTAGCCATAGCATCGTAACTACGGCTAAATGTGTGGGCTGTGGCGCTTCGTCCTCTGGAAATCTTAAGAAAAAACGCGTGTCGTTTAAGGTGGAGTGGCTGTCGGAGTACATACAAACAGCGAGCGAACGCCACCGGAGAAACTCGGCAATATTTTTTCTTTTTCAAACGAGAATGGAGTTGTTTGCGAGACGTGCAAGACGTGAAGCAAAAGTACAAGGCGAGTTTACACACACACACACACACACACACACACACAGAATATGTATGCAGAAACACTTACAACATAAACATATTCTGATATTTTTCTGCACTACTTGGCCAGGCCAGCAATATGTTTTTGCCAGTAAAAACTTCATCCAGTACAGCACTGTCTGTAGTAGACAGTGCTGTACTGGATGAAGTACAGCACAGCACAGCACAGCACTGTCTGTAGTAGTAGCTCTGCTACAATTTTTTGTTTACAATGTATGTTTACATGCACTCATTGCGCTGCCTGGCTACTAATATTTTTTGCCAGGAAAATGTTTTCATCCAGTACAGTGGCACTGTCTGTAGTAGTACAACTGCAATTTAAGTTTACATTTAGTTTTTGATCTAGCATATTATATTTGTTGCAGTTTAGAGGCCTAAAGTAATTTGGCAATTACTATTAAAGAGTTTTTTGGGGGTTTTTTGTATTCCAAAGAGTTGTTTGCTCTTTGTGTTGCCATCACTCTTAAAGGCGCTATATGTAAGAAATCTAAAGCAAATAGTTGCAAAATCATCCTAATATGTCACAGAGACTAAGGAATAATGTTCATATAACATACTGATCTCACCGACAACAATAGTACAGCCAGAATATTCGCATTTAANAAGCCGGACTTGCTCGAACAGTCCGCTGGAAAACCGAAGATCAAGGACGCGGTGACGCGGCCCTGCCACGGCAGCCGCCCGTGGGCAAACAAATCAGTCTCCAGCGTGCCGCTGTCCAGCAACCTCAAATCTGTAGGTGAGGGGGGGCGGACACGACTCGCGGCAGTATTTTGAATTTGAGTGTAGTAACCGTTTTGGCCACATTCTTACATACAGCGCCTTTAAATGTTTGTGTATTGTCTCCAAGTGACTTTTACGGAGCACATTTCCTCTTAATTGTTCACATTATGGCAATAAATGCAAAATCTATTTTGCCAAAACAATGTTTTGTTATTGTTAATTGTAACTGACCTAGATATTCAGTAGTTCATGTTGTTAAAATAATCTTATTATTAATCTTTATACTAATATTCACTTGTAATGATATTTGGGGTTGGAGAGGTGATGCCATGGCACCGCTATGTGGATGTAGTGTGTACGCGTCAGATGTCACCCACAGTTGCTCAAGTAGGTGATCAGAGGAGTTGAATGTCTGCTCAGGAGTTTTCAATATTAGAGGGAACATTGCTCTGCTTGTGCTTAGATCTACTCTGTTTCTGCTCAAACTATGTGCTTGCACTCAGATACAATGTTGCTTGCACAGATTTCCTGCTCCAGCTTCAGCTCTTCTCCTCGCGCTCAAGCTGCTTCTGTGCGCTCATGGAATTTCTGCTCTCAGATCTCTGCCTTGCGCTTGAATTTTTTTGTGTAACAACCCTGTCAAAATCCCCCAACCAATAGAACGGCAGGTTTATTGTTGACCAATGAAATGATCCCTGCCTCCTTGTGGGCATGCTCGCTTTAGTTTTGGACTGTCCCGTCTGGGCGGGTACTCTGTAACTGGGTTCATCCACTCCTGCCCTCCATTGATATGATACTGTTGTTGGTAAAACGGTAAACTAACCATTATAAACTCAGCACAAAAAGTAAGGAAATTTGAGTTTGGTAGATTATTTCTTTGTTGTAACAAGGCTTCTTGGCAATAAATCTTGGAAAGTCTGTTTATTTTCCTTGTAAATGGTGCCACATTTGTAAGGAACATGCATTTGTGGGATGAGCAGCAGAGCTGAGTATGTGGGTTGCGCCCATGAAAAATTTGCCACATCTTCTCTGCCAATGCCAAACAATTTTTTCACTGTTGCTACTGACTCTGGTTTTGAGCTGTGCCATATTGGCACCTGATTGTGAGCACAGGCCCTGCTACAGTGGTCAATTGGTGTCTGCTCCAAGAATCGGCATGCCACGTTTGACTGATCTGGATAGGGCCCATGCAATAGGGCAACTTCAAGCTGGTGTTCTGCAAAACCAACTTGCGGCATTATTTGGAGTGAGCCCTAGTACCATCTGCAAACTGGCGTCCCAAGAAGACGGCACCCTGTCAGCACAGGAACCATAGGCAGTCTTCTACAGATTTGCAGTTAAGGTTTGCAGGACGATATAGCTGATGGCTCTCTGCCCAAACAATCTGGAACAGACTGCACGCAGCCAATCTGTGGTCTGATAGGGCTGCCAGGAGGGCTGCCATGACTGCCCTTCACTGTCAGGCCCGTTTGTGCTGGTGTCGGCAACACGTGCACTGGAACCTGAACATGTGGAGGAAAGTTATGTTCAGTGATGAGTCCAGATTCTGCCTCGGGCAGTTGGATCATAGGGTCAAAGTTTGGAGAAGACACAGAAAATGCTTTGCTGATTGCTGCACCAATAGAGTAACATGTTTTGGTGGAGGCAGTGTGATGGTGTGGGACGGCGTCTCCCTCACTGGAAAAACGAGGCTTGTCATAATTGGAGGCAATCTCAATGCGGAGAGATATTGAGATGAAATTCTGCAACCAGTGGCAATCCCATATCTCCATAGTCTGGAACCGAACTCTATCTTCCAAGATGACAATGCTTGGGGTTTATCAGAGACTACCTCCAGAATTTGGGAGTGGAGAGGATGGAATGGCCTGTGTGACCACGCTGGTGACCAGCATGAGGAGGAGGTGCCAGGCTGTTGTGGCTGTGTATGGTTCTTCCACACGCTACTGAGGCTCCTGTTTGTTAAATGAATAAAGTGTTAAATTGCTAATATGCCTTGTTTCTTCAGACTTCGATCATCCAATCCACCAAACAACACCAAACTAGAGTCAACAGCAAAAAAAGCTGTTTGGCATTGGCAGAGAAGATTTGGCAAATTTTTCATGGGTGCAACCCATATACTCAGCTCTGCTGCTCATCCCACAAATGCATGTTATCCCACAAATGCATGTTCCTTACAAATATGGCACCATTTAAAAGGGAAATAAACAGGCTTTCCAATAAGATCTATTGCCAAGAAGCATTGTTACAACAAAGAAATAATATACCAAACACAAACACATCCTTACTTTTTGTGCTTTAGTTATTTAGGTTTACTTTGTGATGAAACAGTGTGGATTATTCATATCAGGTAAATAATTCCTTTAAATTGATTAAATTAAGCTGGGAGGTTGTTCCTCTGTGAGGGAACTTGCACTGCCTAGAGCAAATTTGCATCATCTTGCACCATTCATCTCTTCCCGCTGACTTGCATTCATGATGCCTAAATGTTTACTTTGTCCTTTAGAAATTATTAATTGAAAAAGGTGAAGCGAGATTTGGTCCAAATATAACACTCCTAAACACAAATTATGGTATATTCAAATTAGATAAAGTTTGAAATTCCAGCTTGTCAATACAAAATCTAAAATCCTCCTTCAAGTTGGACTTGTATGAGGAAGGGGTCCAATGAACCACGGATCTTTGTGTGGCAGATCTTTCCCCCAGGAGCCTGGTATTCACTTCCTGTGAGCCAAAGCATGATGAATGAGTGATTTCAAACACAGCCATAAACAACCTAGGAAGCAAGCTAATGTGCAAATATTTTAATTATTGGCAAGCTTACATGTTAGCATGACCTGCGTAGTTAATTAGCGAATTGCCTAGCTAACTCGCTAACTCTCTTGTAGCTCATAAGGATTTGGTTCAGTTTTACAGGGGATTCTGTTCAATTGTACTAACTTCAATTTAGCTCTGATGATGTCAGAGGGCTGTGATTGGTTATTTGCAAAGTTGGTCCAAGAACGCAATGTGGGATGCTGATTCAGGAGTATGTCCTGATTAGCAAAATCACGTTGTGCCTGCTCACTGTAACACCTTGTGTGTCAACTGAGAATGTTGGCAGGATGATTACTTCACTCATTACTGATTGGTTAGGGCAAAACAAAATTACCCCCTCCCACAAACACAAACTTGCTAACACACATATGGTGTCAGACTAAATAAATTAAGTTAAGTGAAATGGCTCCTTAGTCTGATTGTCAGGTATAATGAGTAAAGTGATGTTGCCATCAAATTTATCTTGGTGGCACTTTAAGCACCCCAAGCCAATTGATTCAAACCTCCACAAAATACAACACAACTCTAAAGATGGATATATAAAACACCAGGTAAACAGACCTTATCTGGGTGTTTGGGGGTGCACTTTCCTTTTAGGTTTGGCTTTTGAAATTTCCCCAAATCTATCAATAACAGGTACAGTACAAACTTGTCAGATACACTAAAAGAAATGGATTGCATTTCATTTGGCCAAAGAAGAATTTCCAGAACTGTGTGCGTCTTTCTGTGTTTTACATCAACACATACTATGTTGAATTTTAACCTACAGTGCCATGTGGGAATGAACATTAGACTTGAAACAGTGATGTCATTAGTCCAGTTTAAGAAAAAAGCAGCTTCTATTTCAAATGCCATTCACAATTTATCAATTCAGTATTCTCAAACCTTATCTATCAGTCCTGCAGTAAGCATGCTGCTGCCTCTCCACCTGCGCTGCTGCATGACTTTTACTGGCAATGCATGTATCTGTTTGTTTCCCCACCTATACTTGCTTCTCCAGCCTTTACTATATTTGGACTTGACTTCCCAGATCTCTCCTTGTCCTTCATACCCTCCCCCTCCTTCTCCCGTCTCTTTTCTCTGGCATGCCAATAAAGATATGAGTCTGTCCGTATTCTAACAATCAACTGCTCTTAATGTGTATTTGTTACTGTTAATATCATTGTGGTGACTGAGTGATGAATTTAGCCTCAACATATGTTAGTGTATCAGTCATCTACCCTTTAGGCCATTGTCTGGACCAACAGAAGCTGTAATAACATCACTTTAAACTTCTGGATCATTGACCTATTGCTATGACATTGTGACCATCTTTCATGTTCAGAGGTAACATCATAGTTTTTAATTGACTAATAGAAGAACAAAATGATTCCTTGAGTGCTGGCCAGCACATTAATACCATCCAGCATCAGAATGCAGAACTGTTGTGCTAATCATCAACAAGTAAGCATCTCAGTGCTACCTGACTCGAGGCAAGTGCAAATTGATAAATTATCTATATTTGTAATAGCACTGCAGTTACTAATCAGCATAAGTCCCAGTGCCTTGAGATCCCCCAGGAGGAGCTGGAGGACAAGGCTGTGGTGGGAAGAATGCATAAGCTATTTTGGTTAGCCTGTGGCTACTGTGAGCTGGCCCCAAATCAGCAGGACAAAACAAATGTATGGTTAAGTCCAATCGATATGTATGAAACATCATATTTACATACCCCTCTGAGTATTGCCATCTGAATGTGTTGAAGGTTTTCTTTTGTTATCTTTATGACCCTGGGAGTTGTTTTGCACCTTTGGGGTTGGGAGTAACTCTCTGCACCAAGTGAAGGAGTTGAATATCAGGGAGTGAGGGAACCCTGGCAGGCTAGACAGATATTAACAGATTATCCAGAATTCAAGTTAATTCCAGGGGTCAGATGCATTAACTATGTGTACGCACAAAAACCCCACACATAAACTCTTATTTATAAAGACAGAATGTGCGGTGAGAATGTGCATACCCCGTGCAGTCTGAAGACCAGGCACACACTTGGTTTTAGCAGAGACAGCTGCAGGTGAAATGATAAGGATGTGATTACATATAAATTAGACAGATAACTTGTTTTCCAATTTCACTGATTGTGTTATTATTTTTTCTTACATTTTGTAAAATGTCAATCAAGGGCATATTTATAAAGTTAATCTTTAATTATTCATATGTGATGAATTTCATTATTGTTTTTATTTCATTTATCTCCCTGTTAATGATTGTTTAATGTTATCTTGTGAGGCACTTTGTAAAGTCAGTTTACCACTATGATGGTTTGCAGAAATGTGATGAATTAGTGGTACGGGCGCAACAAATATCCATAGCCGTGCATAATGGCAGCTGCTCTGGCACCGTTGGAGAACCTCACTAATGCAAAACAGTCAGTGAAATTGCTCTTTCTTTACCGTATTGCTCATTTACAAGTCTAATGAATGGTGGAGGACACAGGTATCGATATACAAATGGATGTTTAAGAGCATTTCTACATCCATTTAGACCTATAGCAAACTGTGGGTGTGAAAATGAGGCTCATACCTTTGCATCCAGCGCCACAATTATTTTGTTTTCTAAAACAGAATCAGGAGTGGCTTTAGTCGCATGGCTTTATAAATCTGATGAAAAGAATGCGTGTGCATATTTCTGTCTTGAAGTGTACACACAGTTTTAGTTATGAATCTACACAGAGTTTTATGCATCTGGCCCCACATTTACATGTTTAAGTGTTAAATTACAGACAGTACTCTGACAGAAGCATTAGCTGTAAACATTACCATTATTAGAATCAATCACAAATGTTGTGATCATCATAAAGCGACATTTCTAAGCGTACTTGGCTTTGGAATGACTCATGAGTTTAAGCAAAGGTGACTGGGAAACACTTTGCCGCATTAGAGTCAGGCCACCTGTGTGTGTTGGAAGATCAATGGGGAAATGAAATGTCAAGGCCTGACTTTATACTGTGCACTTGCTGAAAATGTACTACCACCATTAGATTTTTGTCCCTTATACTGCTATGCAGTCAAAGCTTGACATGAGTGATCCAGTTCTCCCCAATGATTTTAGGGTTAAAATCATCCTGAAGAAAAAAAAATGGGAAAAAAACCCCAACTGGCCTCATTCACTAATATGTGCATAGAAACAAAACACACCGGCGCCATAAAATGCGCGTCAAAACAGACACCCCCATTATTCTCTATTTACAAACCCACACTGGCGGTGTGTCGCAATAGTGGAAAGCTGCCGTATTGCAGGCTGCAGTTTATGGAAGCATAACAGTTTCATCATCAGTTGAAACTGAATTTATAACACTGAATTTTTTTTTGTATTGAATTTATAACACTGAAATTTGTTTGCATTGAATTTATAACACTGAATTTCTTGTTGCATTGCATTTATAACACTGATTTTTGTTTACATTGAATTAATGTATCAGATTTTTTTGTACTGAAATTTTGTACCTGATTTTTTTTTTTTTTTACTTTTGTTTTTCAATGTTCACAAATTCAGAATGAAAAAATTCAAGTCTGAAAAAATTCAAATAATATATTTTCAAACTGCTCAAATTCAATGTGCTGAAATTCAGATGCAAAATTCGCTGTAAATAATTTCACTGCAAATGTATTATCCAAGGAAGAGCAATCAATTGTAGATCGAGTCCAACCTACATCCAGCCAATCATGTTACGCTCCATTTGTCATGTGACACCAACGAAGAAAAGGTTGAAGTTCTAACGCGAACCAGAACGCTTCGGTGAGTGTATTTACTCTTATTTGTCATTTGTGTAGTTGTGTAAGATTCAGTATTAGACAATAACAATTATAATAATATTAATAACTAACAGAGTTTAGCGGACAATACATGTGCTGAACAAGGTGGCGTTTGGTAAAACTGTGTTAGTAATGCTACCTAACCATTAGCATCAGGACGTCATCTGTTAAAAACCTCTGGGGTCAGCAATGTCTCATATGAGATGACAGTTTTAATTGTTTTATCACAGACATTATTGTCCAAAGGTTACAGTTCTGGGGCAGTGATTTTGACCTGTTGAAACCGCACAGTAACTCACCTCCAGTCATTTCAATGAGGGGGAGAGCAGCAGAAAATAATCTGTTTTGGTCACGTCTGGTGGCAACACGGCTTTAAAAACGCATTGCTTTTTGAGGAGCTCCTTGATCTAACAGGTGTGATGGTAGTGAGAGCGGTCTCACTTTTAAAAACGAACGAATGAACGGCCAATAATGTAACTGTAACGAAACTGTTTATGCTAATTTAAGTTTAGTAACATGTAGCTGTTTGAAATGTAATGTTTGTGCTACTGATCTGTAATATTCTTATTGTTTGTGCTGTATTCATGATGACAGGGTAGTCACGCTGATATTGTGCAGTCTGCCCGGCACCTGCTAAGCTTGATTACATCACCTGGGACACAACTGGGCACATCCAGTGATGGCACAAATCAAAACACAAGGTTCAGAATTAAACTTGCATTCATGTACATATTTTACTAACTTATCAATTCTAGATTTATTGATGATTAATACATTTCCTTGAAAACAATCCTGCAGAGAACAGAGACATGGAGGTCCCAGTGGCAGCGCAGCGCAGCCCTCACTCCAAATGGAAATGACCAGGTAAACACTTTAAGGACAAATGTGCTATTTTTTAATGATAGCCATATGGATACATATTTGGCATGCCGTTGATTAAATTCCACTGGTTACTGAGAGTAACTAATAATAGTCATCATTGTATTGTGTTGCATGCTCAGCTTCTTATTGCAGATATTACTTCAGTCACTAAACCTTCAAAGAAATCATCTGATGTTTTCTGACCACAGTGTTTCCCACAGGATTTTGTGAAACTATGGGGGGTGGACCATGGACCCTCTAGGTGGGTCCAGGGTCATGGCCCCCTGGGGAAAAAAGTGTACATTTCAAAGTTAAATGCATTAATCTGGTTAAACTATGAGAACCAAATTAAGAGGCTATATCTATAANTTATCCGCTGCGAGTGTCATAAGGACAGAGGGATGTCGTATGCTGTAAAGCGGGGTTTCCTTTCGTTTTTTCTGTTTTGCAAATATGTTTTCTCTTTTGTCAAACCAGTGTTGTGTACATAGTAGTGTAGTGTACATATTCATTCAGAAATCAGTAATCATGTGCGTTTGGGAGCCTCTGGGCAGTGCTGTTTTGCAACGTGACGTGAGCATGAACGCGAATCAACCTGCTTCGTTGCCTAGTAACGATGCAAGTAAGTTACCGCTGCTAAGAGTGTTATTATGGGATGCTGCAGGTTTGTAGCAAGCTAACGTAACTATGGCACCATCAAAAAGAGAAAAACACTGGTTTAATAAAACAGACTGAGTGAAAAAGGACGTTTAAATGAGGATGAACCTGCAGCATGCATACACCGAGAGACACACTAGATGGAGCTGTAAGCACACTGATAGGCTAGACTGTGAACAAGTACGACGGCTCATAACAAACGAGAGTGATCATATAGCCAAATGATCTACAAATGGGTTTATTAACCATCTAGTGTATTATGAGGGGTGTGAGATAAGAAGAAAAAAATATATGATCATTTACACCTAAAACTGCCGGGAGGTAATTTTTATCCCCTCACAGAAACCACTTTATAACACTGCTTCCTATACATAGAGCCAGCATAACGGTCTCAATCTGTAGTGTAAAGACACGTTTCAGTTATTTTTATGCAATAAATGCACTTTATTAAGTCATCCTCTCCTTGTGATCTTGAATATATTGAGTGAACAAAAATTTGAATGCAAATATAAATTGCCTGCTGCACCATCTGACCTAATCCGACCGCGCCAATATACCATCCCGTGCGCATCGTCTGTTTAGGGTTTTTTCGGTGTGTACCACCGGGCTTGAAAAAAATTCTAGGGTAAACACTGCTGGTTAAAGTAAGCAATAGTTTTTCTAGGTATATTTACAAGGGGCAGAGGAAAGAGACGCTTTCCTGCAGCAAATCTTGTCGCTGCTAAGAGACTCAAACCACTTGAAGCGCCTTTCTATTTGCTGCCAAAGCAGTGTGAAAGAACTCCAAAAGAGCAGGATCAAATAGTCCATATGCAGGCAGGGTTGGGCCGTGCGACTGCTCATGTAGATGAGAGCACAACACACAAAGAGGTAATAACACGCAATTAGTTATTTAGTCTAGCTGTACAAAACAATGACTATCCATATATTGTATATTATATTCTGATATCCTGTGGACATGGATTTTGGTTTTGTCATTTGGTTTATCAAGCTATCTTGTTTCAGAGTATGGAGCTTAAATACATTCAAAAATATATTTTTTCTGGTTTTTGAATGATGGGTTCTGGCTCCCTTTTGGAATAAACACTTGTATTCTTTGTTTATATACTGTATATATATATTTTTAAATGCATTTTATTGGGTTTTTCTTTTTTGCGTGTGTCAATACAATCATCATCATTTACACACACACACACAAAAAAAGAACAAACAAACAAAAAACAAACAAACAAAAAAAAACCATTTACTCATTCCTTTACCCCATACCTTTCCCACCCATCATATGTACATATTCAGCACATATTCAGCATTCTCTTTGTCCTACCAACATCATTTCATTATATTCTTAATTCAAATACAAAAATATATTCTCTCATAACCTACATACACACAAGAAATATCCATAAATTAATCTAAAGCAATATCTGCTCTTCTATCTTTTTTATATTATTAACAAGTTTGCCCCATATCTTATCAAATTTCATTGACTGACCTTTAACATTATACATGATTTTTTTTGGAGTGCAGTATGAGAGTAGTTCTCTCCACCATTGTGTTATTGGAGGTGCATATTTGGATTTCCAATTAACTAATATGCATTTTTTTGCTGCTGTCATTATTAATAATATTTTTTTTTTTTCATCATTATTAATGTCTTTACACATTTCTACATCACCCAAAATTGATATTCTGGGGTCCAGGATAATTCTTTTCTGTAATATTTCGGATGTATATTTATAAACTTTATTCCAAAATCCTTCCAAGTGTGTGCACCTCCAAAACATGTGTATCATATCACCATTATCTGCATTACATCTTGGGCATTTAGATGGTGTATTAGGGCTAAACTGCTGTAGCCTGTGGGGAGTATAATACACACGGTGAAATATATTAAACTGCGTAAGTCTATGTTTGGTGTTAACCAAACTTTTTTGTGACTTCTCCAATAGATCTTCCCATTCTTTCAGCGTGTATTCGTGTCCCACATCTTTTTCCCACTTATATTTATGTTATGCTGAATTATGGTTCATTCCATTGTTTATTGTGTATTATACAATCTTGATATTAATCCCTTTTGTACCTTTGCTTTCAACATAGTTTCTTCTATTGGAGTATCTGAAATACTGGGATAGTCCATTATGATGTTTGATTTGACCCAACTCCTTATTTGCAGAAATTTAAAAAAGTGTGTCCCTGGAAGTTGATATCGATCTTTCAAAAAAGTGAAATCGGCAAATATATCATTATCACAGAGATCGCCTAGCTCTTTGACTCCCTTTTCTTTCCACCTAAGTGTGATACCATCTATAATATTGTCTGGGACTAATGGATTATTCCATAATGGAGTATGTTTAAATAAAACATTCCATAGTCCCAATAGTTTGTGGCTTTCCTGCCAACATTCAAATGTATGGCACACAATCTGGTTTTTAGTAAGCTTGTGCAGGTTCTTTAATGAGCCTATGAACGGGATTGTACTCAGAGAGATAGGGTCAACAATCTGCTGTTCTATGGTTAACCAAGTTGGACTTATAGTATCTCTTTGAAGCCAAAACCATACCGCCTGTAATTGCGATGCCAAATAATATATTTTAAAATTAGGTAAGTTTAAACCTCCTTTATGTAATGGGGCTTGTAATGTTGTGATCTTCACTCTGGTGTTTTTACTTAGACATAATTTTATTTATTTCTGTGAACATTTTGAACGGACATTTTACTGGGATTGTTTGGAACAAATACATGAATTTTGGCAACACATTCATTTTAATGATGTTAACCCTTCCAATTAATGATATGGATAAAGCTGTCCATTTCTGCAACTCATGTTTAACCTTCTCCAGTAATGGCAGATAGTTTGCTTGGTAGACTTTGCTCAAATCGTTTGTAATAAATATCCCTAAATATTTTAGTACTTTTGGTTGCCATTTGAATTGAGACAGCAGTTGGTGAGCGTTAACCTGTGTGTGGTCATTAAGAGGCATTACTTCTGTTTTTTCATAGTTAAGTTTGTAACCCGCTAATTTGCTGTATTCCTGTAATGTAAATAATTATGGTAACGACTGGTCTGGTTTTGTAATATACAGCAATAAATCATCCGCATATAGTGAAGTTTTCACCTCTTCCGTACCAAGTTTTATTCCATTAATATTTGTATTAGTTCTAATTACTGCTGCCAGAGGCTCTATTGCAAGGGCAAATAATAATGGTGATAAGGGACACCCTTGCCTGGTGCCTCTTCCTAGGGAGAAGGGTTTTGATAAAATTCCGTTTGTAAGAATTTGCGCTTTGGGGTTTCTGTATATTAATTTTATATAATTTACAAATGTTTCACCAAAGTTCATGTGCTGCATAGTCCTAAATAAAAAGTCCCATTCAACAGTGTCATATGCTTTTTCTGCATCCATTGCCATTACAAATCTATCTCTCTATTATATGAAATACTTTGCGGATGTTATCTGCTCCTTGTCTATGTTGAATAAAACCTGTCTGGTCCTTATGGATCAGTGAGTTTATGACTGATTCCAATCTGAGTGACAA
>NC_065515.1:44295528-44314893 GCF_006386435.1 Epinephelus moara | reverse complement strand
GCGTCTCTTTCCTCTGCCCCTTGTAAATATACCTAGAAAAACTATTGCTTACTTTAACCAGCAGTGTTTACCCTAGAATTTTTTTCAAGCCCGGTGGTACACACCGAAAAAACCCTAAACAGACGATGCGCACGGGATGGTATATTGGCGCGGTCGGATTAGGTCAGATGGTGCAGCAGGCAATTTATATTTGCATTCAAATTTTTGTTCACTCAATATATTCAAGATCACAAGGAGAGGATGACTTAATAAAGTGCATTTATTGCATAAAAATAACTGAAACGTGTCTTTACACTACAGATTGAGACCGTTATGCTGGCTCTATGTATAGGAAGCAGTGTTATAAAGTGGTTTCTGTGAGGGGATAAAAATTACCTCCCGGCAGTTTTAGGTGTAAATGATCATATATTTTTTTCTTCTTATCTCACACCCCTCATAATACACTAGATGGTTAATAAACCCATTTGTAGATCATTTGGCTATATGATCACTCTCGTTTGTTATGAGCCGTCGTACTTGTTCACAGTCTAGCCTATCAGTGTGCTTACAGCTCCATCTAGTGTGTCTCTCGGTGTATGCATGCTGCAGGTTCATCCTCATTTAAACGTCCTTTTTCACTCAGTCTGTTTTATTAAACCAGTGTTTTTCTCTTTTTGATGGTGCCATAGTTACGTTAGCTTGCTACAAACCTGCAGCATCCCATAATAACACTCTTAGCAGCGGTAACTTACTTGCATCGTTACTAGGCAACGAAGCAGGTTGATTCGCGTTCATGCTCACGTCACGTTGCAAAACAGCACTGCCCAGAGGCTCCCAAACGCACATGATTACTGATTTCTGAATGAATATGTACACTACACTACTATGTACACAACACTGGTTTGACAAAAGAGAAAACATATTTGCAAAACAGAAAAAACGAAAGGAAACCCCGCTTTACAGCATACGACATCCCTCTGTCCTTATGACACTCGCAGCGGATAAGGAAAAACTCCCCAAAAAACCCCCTTTAACGGGGAAAAAAAAACAAAACAGCGCTGCACAGAGGCTTCCAGACGCACATGATTACTGATTTCTGAATGAATATGTAGCGTATTTTTGGCAGATTATTTATTTTTTGTCCTGGCCAATTACAGGGGAAAAACTGTGAAGTGTGATAGGCAATCATTTAGACTAGGGATGTAAATTATGTTGATTCACCTCATCGATCGATTATCGATTAATTGATAAACGGTGATTTTCCTGAGAAGCTGAATTTCCCTCTGAATCAATAGATTCTATCTATACATAACATAAAAAGCTAATTATTCCTCATGATATACAGAAAACATACATATCATATTCCCTAATCAAAGATTTATTATGTCATTTAAGATACAGTTTAGGGCAGGCAGGCAACAGCATTTTTTGGTAGCATAACAAAATATTCTGAATAGAAAATGTAATACAATTAATATAATATGGCGGACCCCCATAGTCTAATTTATGCCCCCATAATCTAATTATTTGTCTAATATGGTTTCATATGAGTAAATAGAATGGGAGTGGCATGTTTTGTATCTGAAGGAGATTTTATAGATACAGCCTCTTAATTTGGTTCTCATAGTTTAACCAGATTAATGCATTTAACTCTGAAAATGTACACTTTTTTCCCCAGAGGGCCATGACCCTGGACCCACCTAGAGGGTCCATGGTCCACCCCCCATAGTTTCACAAAATCCTGTGGGAAACACTGGTCAGAAAACATCAGATGATTTCTTTGAAGGTTTAGTGACTGATGTAATATCTGCAATAAGAAGCTGAGCATGCAACACAATACAATGATGACTATCATTAGTTACTCTCAGTAACCGGTGGAATTTAATCAACGGCATGCCAAATATGTATCCATATGGCTATCATTAAAAAATAGCACATTTGTCCTTAAAGTGTTTACCTGGTCATTTCCATTTGGAGTGAGGGCTGCGCTGCGCTGCCACTGGGACCTCCATGTCTCTGTTCTCTGCAGGATTGTTTTCAAGGAAATGTATTAATCATCAATAAATCTAGAATTGATAAGTTAGTAAAATATGTACATGAATGCAAGTTTAATTCTGAACCTTGTGTTTTGATTTGTGCCATCACTGGATGTGCCCAGTTGTGTCCCAGGTGATGTAATCAAGCTTAGCAGGTGCCGGGCAGACTGCACAATATCAGCGTGACTACCCTGTCATCATGAATACAGCGCAAACAATAAGAATATTACAGATCAGTAGCACAAACATTGCATTTCAAACAGCTACATCTTACTAAACTTAAATTAGTTTCGTTACAGTTACATTATTGGCCGTTCATTTTTAAAAGTGAGACCGCTTTCACTACCATCACACCTGTTAGATCAAGGAGCTCCTCAAAAAGCAATGCGTTTTTAAAGCCGTGTCGTGACGTCACCAGATGTGACCAAAACAGATTCTTTTCTGCTGCTCTCCCCCTCATTGAAATGACTGGAGGCAAGTTACTGTGCGGTTTCAACAGGTCAAAATCACTGCCCCAGAACTGTAACCTTTGGACAATAATGTCTGTGATGAAACAATTAAAACTGTCATCTCATATGAGACATTGCTGACCCCAGAGGTTTTTAACAGATGACGTCCTGATGCTAATGGTTAGGTAGTATTACTAACACAGTTTTACCAAACGCCACCTTGTTCAGCACATGTATTGTCCGCTAAACTCTGTTAGTTATTATTATTATTATAATTGTTATTGTCTAATACTGATTCTTACATAACTACACAAATGACAAATAAGAGTTAATACATTCACCGAAGTGTTCTGGTTCGCGTTAGAACTTCAACCTTTTCTTCGTTGGTGTCACATGACAAATGGAGCGTAACATGATTGGCTGGATGTAGGTTGGACTCGATCTACAATCGATTGCTCTTCCTTGGATAATACATTTGCAGTGAAATTATTTACAGCGAATTTTGCATCTGAATTTCAGCACATTGAATTTGAGCAGTTTGAAAATATATTATTTGAATTTTTTCAGACTTGAATTTTTTTATTCCGAATTTGTGAACATTGAAAAACAAAAGTAAAAAAAAATCAGGTACAAAATTTCAGTGCAAAAAAAAATCAGATACACAAATTCAATGCAAAAAAAAATCTGATACATTAATTCAATGTAAACAAAAATCAGTGTTATAAATTCAATGCAAAAAAAATTTCAGTGTTAAAAATTCAATACAAAAAAAATTCAGTGTTATAAATACAATTTCAACTGATGATGAAACTGTTATGCTTCCATAGCAGTTTCAGGACCGCAGTTTTAGGACCGTTTAATTTTCATCCCAGCGCCACATATCGAGCGGAGGCTGCAATACTGGAGGCTGCAGTTTCAGGACCGCAGGTTTAGGACCGTTTAATTTTCCGAGTGGAGACTGCAATTTCCTGATATTTATTTAGTTTCAGGACCGCAATTTTAGGACCGTTTAATTTTCGTCTCATGGTGCCAATTACCAAGCGGAGGCTGCAATACCGGAGGCTGAAGTTTCAGGACCCTGTTGTTATTACTATCGGTTCAAGTATCGCAGTTGTCCAAGTGGAGTTGGCGCAGCAGAATGCCAAGGCTGGTTGCCATGGTTGCCATCAATGTTGCTGCCAGACTACTGTATGGGTAATGTTCCAGGCTGGCAATGTAAAATTGTCTCTCTATTCACTACTGAATAAAGGTGGAAAACGAGAATGTAGTTTGAGTGTTAGGTAGGCTATATTGTAACTGTTTATTGTGATTTTGTAAAGTGTTATGAAATTTTGATGTCGTGAATGGTTGTTTTGCAATGTTGCACCGAATGTAACCACGTTATAATAGCTAACTGGCTAGCTAGATAACTAGCTAGCTAACAACAAGCCTGCATGAAGTTTGAACTTGGAAGTGTCTCTCATAACGTTAGCGCTGCATGTGTAATTTCACAGTGAGGCGTCATGAGCAAGAGGAAGGGTGGCAGAGACATTAGGCTTTTTTGGCCAGTCTCAGAAAAAAAGCAAAGTAAGTTAAGAGCAGTGAGAAAATGAGTAGCGTTACCCTATCAGTCGGATTATAGAAGTAACGTTAGTTATACGGTACGGTAGTGTTTGTACAAAAAACAAGTCAGTGTGTCTTGATATAAGAATTATTGTCATTCAGATCAGAAATGGTTTGTAGGCTATCTGAGCAAGAGACACCACTTGTTATCTGATAATATTTCTTCCATGTTCACTTTGGTGAACACTTTGGTCCCCCCCCATGGGCGTCGTTAGACCTGGGCATTCCTGGCTATAGCCCCGGATCTTTTGAGCTCAGCCCCGGATCTTTTAAGCCTCCATTTTTTTTTTTTTTTTTTACTAATAATGCACCTCATTTCCAACTTAAAGTCCACGGCACGACACGGGAGCACAACAGACAGCAGCGCACACAGCACAGCAGCACACAACACACTCACTGTCACACCAGCTTACATGGCATGTGCCCATATATGGGCAGTCAGAATGATAACTTGTTACAATTTTCAAGTCTTCAAGTTTTCAAGGCTACTCTGTATTACAGTTGTATTTATTGTGCATACTGGTGGCCAGCACCGAGTCGCCACATTTTACTGAGTCTTGTAGCACAACATGTCGGTCTACCAGGATGTACCGTGTTTTACCGCCAGAATAAACTTTTCACAGCAAAACAACAAAGGTAAGAGACATTTTACAACTATCGTTCGGTGAAACGATTTCTGTTGTTGTTATTCTTTGGCCTCTATCTCTCTGGTGCTTTGGTGTAGCTTGCTTTGGCATGTGTGGAAACAGCAGAGTCTCTGCTTTCATTTGACATGAATGCTGTGTGTTTTGCATAAAGTGGCGTCGAGTTAGAGCCCGAAATATGGCGAGTGGGTCAGCAATGCCTCAAAGTCGTTCTCAAAGGGGGGTTTCCAACAATTTGGGCAACCCAATAATAGAAGACGAGTGCTCATTCTTTGTCAAAATTCTTTGTTGAAATATGTTAAAATCACGTGTTTAACAGGGAATTATTCAAATTCCGGGCCCCCGGGTAGAAAATTGTTCCCACTTCAGGGCTAAAGCCCTGGATGTTTTCAACTCCCAGCGACGCCCCTGGTCCCCCCAATGTTGACTCCATGGCTACAGCCTTGATCTAAATCACGTTATTTAAAAAAATCTCATTATGCAGCAGTGGACACATTGGAAAGTGTAAATTATGAGGTTTCTGTCAATATTTTTTTTCACGCTTGTATGATAAAAACTCAGGTGGAGACATTAATCCAAATAAATGACATATTTATGTAAATCCTGCCGAGCTCTGCGAGGCAGGTTTCATTGAGGAGGCCCGGAAAAATCCTTGACATTGGAACAGTCATTTGGCGGGGGTCGATGATGTAATGTCCTTCAAATTCTGCCGTTTGAGGATCCTTCCTTGACATTGAGAAACACCTCCTGTGTGTGTTGGGGGTGGCATTTGACTTGCGTCAATGATGCCGCCATCATGTGACGCTGCCAGTGTGTTTTGAACTTTACTCTTTGCATAAAATAGGTGCACACAAGCTCACTATTGGATTCATGAAAAATGCGCACCGGCTGATTTTATTCTCACGCCGTGAGTATGTTAGTGAATCAGAATTATTCTAAATTGACAGGTGCATGCCCGTTATCTACCATCAACATACTGCCATACCCCCGTTTCTCTATATAGGGAAATACGTCCAGAAGTGTATGATGGACAAAACAGTGAAGTTGTTTCTACGCACATATTAAGACCCTGACACACCAGTGTTGAACTGTTGGTGAGCGTCTGTGAATGTAATGTTCTTGATAGTAAACACCAAGACAAAATCTATGTTTCATTTTTGTTGACGATATGAGAAATGATGTTTGTGGTGGACTATCAGACACTGAAAGCTGAGAACAGCTGTGCTTGTAATTATCTTCAAATGCACGACATGAGCGACAGGCCAGAAAACTTCAGTAAATAGTATACGCCAGGATGTTTTGCTAGCCACTGAATGGCAACAGAGCTGTCAGAAAGAGCTGATAACCCATTCATGACTCTCTTCAAAACATGTTCAAATATGTCGGTCTCTGATGTGCTCTCTCCTGAAGGCATGGACTGCAACATCTTCCAGCAAGGTTAGATAGAACATCTTAACTCCTGCTTGGCCATTAATAAGAATCTTTCATAAACCCATTCATGCCTATTAATAGATTACAAATTAACCAGTTGGCTACAAATGAACATATGCACAATTTCAATAAAATAAAAACTGGGACACTCCATGGTTCTTTTAGTAAGTAATAGCCTAATTAATGAGGAAAGGGTGTCAATGTCATAGTTATTTAATACATTTGATGAATTCATTGATGAATTAACGGTTTTAAATGTTGTCTATTTAAGCCATATTAAATAATAACAGTTTTAATATGTTAGGCATTTAGTTAAAAGGTGTGTGCTTACATTTCCTGAGACAGCCGTTTGCGCATATTTATGGTCTGAGATAGTCTTAAATTTTTTAGGAGAGTAGGAACAGTTCAGGAAAGAAAAGATTGATGAATCCCACATTACAAAGTTTTTAAAGTGAGAATTCACAGCATGAAGTAAAGCTGTGTCATTGGTATTGATCAGTTGACCTCTCCTCCTCCTTCTCTTCCACATCATGTTCTTCAGCGCTTCAGTGTCCATAGGAATCCATCTTAATGCCAGCCATCTGCATTTCATAGCCTGCTGTTTCCCATGCCAACAGATGCTGTTTTTGAAGAAGCAGCCAAACTGCTTTCTCTCCACTACATTTAGCCCACGCATGCACTCCAAAACTCAATGAATGTTGTCAGTAATCATTAAGCCAAAATACTCTATACTATCAGTGCTACTTCTCAGTTCCCAACTCCAGCATCATCCAACATCAAATGACAGAATTTGTAGCCCTGCTCTTTCCCCTGTGTAGTTAAAGCAAGACCAAACCCTTAGAAAAGCCTCTGATCCACGGTGTGAGATCCTCACATCCATATTCCAGCCTGCAGCTTTAATTTCACTTTGTGGGCCAGATTTTCACGATCCTGTGCTTGGCTAAATCAAGAGAGCATGGACTTCTTTAATGCTACACAGCTGTGTGTATATTTGGTGCTCACACAGTACTGTTACACTTATTCTGATGTAATGTAATGAGATCCCAGCATTTATGGGAGATTTTTAAGGAAGGGAGCTAATAGAGAAAAAAACCCTCTGTCTTCTCTCCAGCACACTTAGTGCCTTTGCATTAGGACGGGATGGAAGTGTTTCCCACCAGCAGCAGCGATAACTCCAGGTACATTTAAATCCCTGCAGCCCAGCAGGAAACCCTAGATACTTCAGAGAAATCCAGCCACGCACCCTAGGCACAGACCCTCAGCCAATTTCCAAGTGATCATTGTGTACCCTGATTTAACTGTTACATCTAGTACAGTAGAGCTGGCATAACATCAGGTAATGCTGTATCAATATCACTGGACTGTGAGAGGGTTAACCAAACTTATCTGTTAGTCTCAGACTGTAGTAACGAGGTCCTGCATGAGGGCTTTCACTGGCGAGACCAAGATCCTTCTGAAAGAGCAGGGCTACGGGTGTTACACGAAATGTAGTCCAAATGCATCTAAAGGCAAAAGTGTTATATATATTTAGTATATCTGTTCTGCATGGCCACAATGGAAGGCAGGGCATTAAGAGAGAGAGGGATGAGACACAATGAATCAAATGGTAATAACAACATTCAAACTTTCAAATTTTTCCTTGATGGCATTCACAGTATAGAGAATATTTTATGCCTGTGGGTGTTAATGCGTTAATCCCAATGTGATTGAGGTCCATTCAATCATTCATTTTCCTGTTGGGGTCGCAGGGGGGCTGGAGCCTATCCCAGCTGACTTTGGGAAAGAGGCGGGATACACCCTGGACAGGCCCAGACTATCACAGGGCTGACATATAGAGACAGACAGCATTCACGCTCACATTACAACCTACGGCCAATTTCAGAGTCACCAATTAACCTGCATTTCTTTTGATTGTGGGAGGAAGCTAGAGTACTCAGAGAAAACCCACAATGACACTGGGAAAACATGTAAACTCTACACAGAAGGGCTCCCCTACCTCGAACCAGAGATCCTCTTGCTGTGATGCGACAATGTTTACCACTGCACCACCATGCTGCAAAACATAAAGGTTTTTTTGTCTCTTCAACACATCCTGTAGTCAAGCTATCAAAATAGCTTCCTGCTGCAGTGACTGAAAATTATGACACCATTGGGCTTTTGAATGGCTACTTTCACTTTAAAAAACTCCCAGACAGCTCAGTTGACACGTCAAAAGTAACATGCACATTGTGTCAAACAGAATTAAAAAATCACCAAAGTACTTAAATACCACCTTTGAGCTAAGCATACAGATGCAGCTAATCAGACTGATGTCAGAGGGCAACCACATCACCGAAGCTGGCAAAACACTATTTGAAGTGTGTGAATTGCCACAGATCTGTGGATGAAACTAAATCAAAGAAGTTAAAAACAGCACTTGTTAAATAGGTAGAAACTGACTGCAGAATAGTCAATATCGTGGAAGACTCTGGTCTAGGGGACGTCCCCAGGTTGGCATGTTGTGGCCAGTGAAATGTCTGTCGCCATGTATGTAAGGCAGCCTGAGCGGACAATCCAGCCAGCCAGAGAACGCGTTTCGCGTGTATAAATAAACCAACGAAGACAGCGGGAGGAAGGAAGAAGGAGGAGGAAACAGCAGAGTGTTAGTAGTTCGTCGATGGAGAGTAGTGAAAAGTTTTTTTAGTTATAAAGTTTGCGAATGGACCACACTTACCACGCAACAGGAGAGAATGAACCCGAACCGTCATCTGCGAGGAAAAGAAGACGCAACTTCACTCCTTGTGATGCACTCTCTGCGGCGCTTTTCCTCCTGATGATATATCTCCCCAACGATGGTAGCAGTAGCACCGAATCCCATTCTGTGCATTCAGCCTCTCTTCTCGCCCGCTCAGCATCAAACACATGGAGTTCCTCATCTGTATGCTCCGGCTCAAACAGGTATGGCTCTGGGTCTGTGTCCGCTACAAGAAACTCTTCAAAATCGCGTTCAAAGTCGTCCATTGCAGCTACTATAGTCCGGAGATATTGCTAGGCTAAATAAACAGCTGAGCTCTGTTTACAGGCTACGCTGTCAGTCAGTGTGCGGGCTGGAGATTGGTGGAGCAGAGAGGGGAGGGGGTCCCCGCTAGGTATTGTAAACGAGTATGTGTGTATGAAGTGTGTGTGTTATGCCAGAAGAGTCAGAGTTTGGGACGGAGTCTTTTACCCCCTGGAGTGTTACCGGAGTTTTTGGAGTGCTCAAATAAACTGGCCTTTTTCCCAAACGCTACTCTGGTCTCCTGCTTGAGAGGGATTCATTACAATATTGTAACATGGTTTAGATTTCTAAATAAACATTTACCTCATTGCTAGATAGACCTACTCCTGAAAAACTCATGTCTGCGCAAGGCTTTTTGTCCCTACGAGGCCACCGTCATTTACCCGACGGGAGGGGTGAGCGAGTGAGCCCTGCAATCTAGAATTTGACCACTGATGTCACTGTTTTCAACCCATTTTACACACTGGCCCTTTAACGTCATGGGAAACAATAGTTTAACTCAAATAGGACCTGTATGAATCAGAGAAAGAAATTAAACTGGAACTCCTTAAAAGTGCAACACTGTTGCATTAAGTGGGGATCATTGGACATCAGTAAGTAACCAGACTTATCCTGGAGTAACTGCACTTTCTGAACTGGAACAGTGTAATCCTTTCAAAAGCAAACAAACAATTTATTTGACAGAATATGAACTTTAAAGTTGTCTCCTACCTCTAAGTCCTAGTTTCAGACCACACTGTTGTAGCACTGCAGCACTGATTTAAAAGAAATACATCTTAAAGTCAAAATCATGAGGAAGATGTCTTTGCATTCATTTGATTCCCAATCAAGACACTGTGGTAGGATTGGTTTTACCTCACTAATATGGACTTAAAACCTTTTGAAATGTAAAATAACGAATTTTAAAACATGATAAAAAATGTGATTATTCATGATTAAAATTATTTGTTTGACTGCCCTAGAATTTTCAAAAGGAGTTTGAGAGAGAGATCTAACAAAGCCAATTTTATGGTGCCATTTGATGATCCTACAACACACTTAAAGTTCAGGCCTGGTCACTGATAATGAGCTCTGCCTCAAGGTGGATTTATTGTGGATAAAGAGTATACAGACGTAGCTGCTTTACAAAGATACCATGTATCTGCAGTATACGTAATCTGCAAAGTGATTCCCCTATAAATTCTTGGTATCTGTGGAGATTGTTCATAGTGAAGACAACATGAAGCAAGTTTATAAAAAAGACTCCTTTTCGTAAGATGCATCAAAAAAGACGTCTCCACTTTAAACCCTCAGCTTTGCATGATCACCTCCCTCCATCACAGTGAATGAAATAATCTAAATGTAGTGATTGCACAGAAGTAGTCTTCAGTAATGAAAGAAGGAGAACTAGAGGATACCTGCATGTAATTCCAGTACTTTCATTTTATAGTTGTAATCCACTGTCACTTATATCACAAAGTGAATAAAATCCAGTTGGCCACCAATGTCTGAAGACTGAAAACACATAACATTGATATTTTAGTGGTTTTAAGTTATGTTGTTAAGTAATCAAAATCCAGTGTCTTCCAACTGTCTCATGCCAACATCATCTTGATGTAGAATACCAAAATTTAATCGTAAGGTATGAAGAACAAAACTTGACGTGAACAATGTGAAATTCTAACGTCGTTATACATTTATAATATTGTCAACCCGATTTTCATTCAAACCAAAATTTTACGTTTGTCCAACATCTTTCTCATGTATCCAAAAGCAATCAAAGAAAAATTACCGAGTGCTCACAGGTGAGAGGTAGTGGACTCCAGATGAGTGCCAGGTGCTCTTGAAGTTGAAAATAGTTGATTTTAGAAAAAAAGCACAAAGCTTGCTTCAGGCACACCGACAGAGCCAAGGATATTATAAAATGCCTTTACTGATTAGGGCATGTCAATATAAAATAACTATGAAACGCCGACCGGTTTCGACCACGCAGGGTCTTCGTCAGGGCGTGAAAGAGACAAACCAACTCAGGTGTGCTGATTACTTATATAGGTAATCAGGCAATTTGACTCTTAAGACTACATTATACAAGCATATCATATATTCAAATACTTAGAAACAGACAAGGATAAGTAAATATTCCGTGAGCATTAAAGAGAAAATTAGGTCATATATAATGTTCAACACACACAGCATTACAAGGAATACATTTACAGAAAAGGTCTGAAATCTATCTCCTCATTGAGACCAGGATACACCAAGGCGTCAAATTTAAAAATCCAAAATGTTTCTCTCTGTAATAATTTATTAAGACGGTCTCCTCCTCTTGTTTCTCTCTGTAATAATTTATTAAGACGGTCTCCTCCTCTAATTGACTGTTCCACATATTCAATTCCCTCCACTTTTAGTAGGCTGTCATTATTATTATGAATATTATGAAAGTGGCGTGCCATGGGACAGGGCTGCCCCTGACCAAACTGGGGCCCTAAGTGAAATTTTATTTGGAGGCCCCCCCCCCACCTCTCCCCATCCTAAATGTATCATAGGTACAAAATGACCGTACAACAACATGCCATTTAACTTGACAACCTTTATTAGCAATAACAAATGTACTACTGCTACCACTACTATTAGTACTGGTCTGGTAGTACTACTACTACTTCTACTAATATTAACAAAAAACTACTACTATTGCTATCTATTATTACATTATTATTATTATTATTATTACCATTATTGTTGTTGTTGTAGTATTATTATTATTATTATTATTATTATTATTATGTACAGACTACAGTCATTGATAGGCTATAAACTTTAGCTAATATATATTGGCTAAAGTTTATAGCCTATCAATATATACGACCACCAACTGCTCATTTTACCACTCCTTTTCATCAGAGGTGAATGCATAGGGCGTTAACAAGACATTCAATAAATGTTAATCAGGGCCGCTGGAAAAAAAAAATTCTCCAGTCTAGACAGATATTGGACACAGAGATTCCTATCTAATGAGTAGCAGCTTAGGTGTTTGTGCCACAAAGTTTTATTTCAACGACATACCCACCTTCAAGTGAAGCACGAGCTTCCTCTTGTTTTGCCTTTTTTTCCCTCTTGCTCGCTCCTGACTCGTGATGTCTTTTGGACGACATGTCGACAACTCTTCACCTGCTGCAGCTCTGCAAGTGCCTGCCAGCGCACCCCTCTGATTGGTCAGATATCAAGTGCTGTCAATCATTGCAGCGACGCATGCATGCGCAGTCAGATTACAGGTCTCTTCTCTCCTTCCTCGAGCTGATTCTACGGGCGCCTCACAGTAGCGCATATGCGCATCCATTGCGCATATGCGCAAATGCGTCCCCTCGCGCAAATGTGGCCCCCCATGGAAGATGAGGCCCTACGCACAGCGCGTGTTCTGCGTTTAGGGAGGGGCGGGCCTGCCATGGGATAATCATTGTTGATTCTTATAGCATATTTATGTTCTGCCACTCTGTCTTTTACGCGTCTTTTTGTGCGCCCAATGTAAAAACAACCACATGGGCATCTAAGACGGTACACTACATATGTGGAGTTACAGTTGATAAAGTGTGTATTTTTACGTGTTATGTTTTCTTAGTTTTAAAATCTATAAATTCTTTCTGTTGTATGATATTGGAACAGTGATTACAGTTAGTTTGCATACATTTAAAAGTACCCTTAGGCCTCTTGAGCCAGCTGTCTCCCTTCTTTGCTGGGAGATAGCTGTGCATAAGCCTGTCTTTTATAGTAGGGGCTCTTTTATGACAAAAGGTAGGAGGAGATTGAAAAACCTCTGAAAGAGAGGGGTCACTTTTGAGAATATCCCAATTTGAAGAAATAATCTTTTTAATCTGCTGAGCTTGTTTGCTGTAACGTGTAACAAAATAAACACCTGAAGTATCTTTTTTCTGTCTGTTGGACTGTTGTAGGAGATGGTGACGTCTGATGGAAGCTGCCTTGGTCTGAGCTGTAGAAATAGTAGTCTTGTTATATGATCTATCCAAAAAGCGTTCAGTCATATGTTGGGACTGTGTATGGAAATCTGAATCTAGATCGCATATTCTTCTTAATCTTTGAAATTGACCCAATGGGATATTGTTTTTGAGGTGAAAGGGATGAAAAGACCCATAATGCAATACAGAATTACGGTCAGTGGGTTTTCTAAATAGTGTAGTATGTAATTTTTTGTCATCCCCTTTATAAAGAGTTAAATCCAAGAAGTTAATATTTTCTCTAGAGTGTTCCATAGACAGCTTGATATTTTTATTTGTGTTATTGAGATAATGGTAAAAATCCATGAGGTCATTATGGCTGCCTTTATAAAGAAGAAAAATGTCATCAATAAATCTACAATACATTTTAACATTATCACTGTAAGGATTCTTTTCATGATTAAAGACATATTCCGACTCCCAGAGACCTAAATAAAGGCAGGCATATTCAGGGGCAAAGCTAGCTCCCATACTGGTTCCTTTACATGGTCTAAACAGTCTATCTTGGAACAAGAACACATTATTTCTCAATACCCATTCGGTCAGCTCTACTATGAAGCCTGTAGGGGGCGTTAATCCATCTCTGTCAGATAGATAGTGATTGACAGCTCTCAGTCCATCAGAGTGATCAATGTTAGTATAAAGTGCCTCAACATTTAAAGTGACCATAAAGTCCCAGACAACATCATCAACCTGGCACAGTTTATTTAAAACATCAGTAGTGTCCCTCACATATGAAGGTAATTTATGAACATAAGGTTTTAAATAATAAAAAATAAATTGTGAGGCTGGTTCAGTAAGAGTGCCATTCGCAGATACAATTTGTCTGCCAGGGGGTTGTCTTTAGGTTCTTTATGCACTTTTGGTAACATATAGAAAGTAGCAAGTCTTGGGTGTTCATATGATAAGAAGCCATGTTCATAGGTGTTAATCCAACCACAGTCTTTGGCTCTATTTAAAAGAGCTGTGAGTTCCTCCTTCATATGCAGGAGAGGATTCGAACTCAGTTCAGTATAATACTGGGTGTTTTGTAGTTGGCCATTAGCTTCATGGATATATTTATCATAACACCACACCACCACAGCTCCACCCTTATCAGCTCTTTTTATAATAATGTCTTTATTGTTCTGAAGTTCATTTAAAGCTGTACGTTCAGGGTGGGTCAGATTATGTTTATGTGGGGGTGGGAGGGGTTCGTCAAACAGTTTTTTAATATCATAGTCGACTTTTTTAGTGAACGCCACCAAGCTGGAGTTGTTGCTCAGAGGGAAAAATTGGGACTTGGGTTTAAAAGTCTTTTCCGAGGTAGAGGGAGGAGGCTGGGGAGTGTGGTCACCAGGTTGCCTCTGGGAATACCACACTTTGAGGTGTAAATTCCTATAGAATCTGAATAAATCGATTCTTGTATCAAAGTGGTTGGCATGATAAGTGGGGGCGAAGGATAAACCCTTAGACAGTACCTTGGTCTGATGTGTGGTCAGCTCTACGGGGGAGTGGTTGATTACTGTGCTTTGTGCGTCTGGGTCCCGCTCCGCAGACCCGTCCTGCGTAAAGGTCACTCTGGTGGGGGACCTCTTTTTCTTCCGTCTTCTGTGCGTCTTGCGCGTGGGGGTCGTGCTTGTAGGCTTGGCCACTTGTCCTCCAAAAAAGAAGATGATCTGGTGGGCTGAGGAGGTGATGGTGTAGTGGGCTGGTGAAGCTCATCCTCACTGCTGGTCAGATTGAAGGAGACCCTTCTGTCACGTGCCGGGGGTTGAAAACGCTGGTGAGAGCGTGCGCATCTGGGTCGCTTGTCCCAGAGGTAGACCTGGTCACGGCTGTAGTCTTCTTCATCTCTCTTGAATTTTCGCAGTTTCATCTGCTTGATAGTAGTCTCAAGTTTCTTTAAATCACTGTTGAGTTTGTCCTCAAATGGGAGTTGTTGGGTGCTGTCCACATGGCTCATAGATGCTTTTAAATCCTGAAGTTGCTTTTTTAAAGTGTCTCTCTCGGTCTTAGCCTCTTTAATCAGCAACAGGATTAAATCCATGGATCATTTACTTAATATGCATTCCCATTTAGTCTTGAAGACTTTATCCTCACTGCCGAATGCGGGGAATTTGGCGATGCGTAATCCCCTGGGAATATAACCCTCTCTCCAATAATCAGACAGCGAGACAATATGCCAGTGTAGTCTGAGGTCTCTTTCCATCACTTTTCTCAGTTTATTAAAGTGTTCATTCAAGTCTGTGTTTGGAGAAGAAGTAATCGTGTCATGGCGTAATGTATCCGACACAATAATGCTATTTCCTTGCTCTCTGGAGTATGAAAACACATCAGGCATGTTTCCAACAAAGACGCCTGGTACGGCGGAGCCACTCAGTAAAAAAACAGGTTTCCAAAAGCAAACAAAGAAAAATTACCGAGCGCTCACAGGTGAGAGGTAGTGGACTCCAGATGAGTGCCAGGTGCTCTTGAAGTTGAAAATAGAAGAAAAATGTCATCAACAGTCTAGACTGATTAGACAATGTAAAGGAACCAGTAAGGGAGCTAGCTTTGCCCCTGAATATGCCTGCCTTTATTTAGGTCTCTGGGAGTCGGAATATGTCTTTAATCATGAAAAGAATCCTTACAGTGATAATGTTAAAATGTATTGTAGATTTATTGATGACATTTTTCTTTTTTATAAAGGCAGCCATAATGACCTCATGGATTTTTACCATTATCTCAATAACACAAATAAAAATATCAAGCTGTCTATGGAACACTCTAGAGAAAATATTAACTTCTTGGATTTAACTATTTATAAAGGGGATGACAAAAAATTTCAGACTACACTATTTAGAAACCCACTGACCGTAATTCTGTATTGCATTATGGGTCTTTTCATTCCTTTCACCTCAAAAACAATATCCCATTGGGTCAATTTCAAAGATTAAGAAGAATATGCGATCTAGATTCAGATTTCCATACACAGTCCCAACATATGACTGAACGCTTTTTGGATAGATCATATAACAAGACTACTATTTCTACAGCTCAGACCAAGGCAGCTTCCATCAGACGTCACCATCTCCTACAACAGTCCAACAGACAGAAAAAAGATACATCAGGTGTTTATTTTGTTACACGTTACAGCAAACAAGCTCAGCAGATTAAAAAGATTATTTCTTCAAATTGGGATATTCTCAAAAGTGACCCCTCTCTTTCAGAGGTTTTTCAATCTCCTCCTACCTTTTGTCATAAAAGAGCCCCTACTATAAAAGACAGGCTTATGCACAGCTATCTCCCAGCAAAGAAGGGAGACAGCTGGCTCAAGAGGCCTAAGGGTACTTTTAAATGTATGCAAACTAACTGTAATCACTGTTCCAATATCATACAACAGAAAGAATTTATAGATTTTAAAACTAAGAAAACATATAAAAATACACACTATATCAACTGTAACTCCACATATGTAGTGTACCGTCTTAGCTGCCCGTGTGGTTGTTTTTACATTGGGCGCACAAAAAGACGCGTAAAAGACAGAGTGGCAGAACATAAATATGCTATAAGAATCAACAATAATGATTATCCCATGGCATGCCACTTTCATAATGTTCATAATAATAATGACAGTCTACTAAAAGTGGAGGGAATTGAATATGTGGAACAGTCAATTAGAGGAGGAGACCATCTTAATAAATTACTACAGAGAGAAACATTTTGGATTTTTAAATTTGACGCCTTGGTGTATCCTGGTCTCAATGAGGAGATAGATTTCATACCTTTTCTGTAAATGTATTCCTTGTAATGCTGTGTGTGTTGAACATTATATATGACCTAATTTTCTCTTTAATGCTCACGGAATATTTACTTATCCTTGTCTGTTTCTAAGTATTTGAATATATGATATGCTTGTATAATGTAGTCTTAAGAGTCAAATTGCCTGATTACCTATATAAGTAATCAGCACACCTGAGTCGGTTTGTCTCTTTCACGCCCTGACGAAGACCCTGCATGGTCGAAACCGGTCGGCGTTTCGTAGTTATTTTATATTGACATGCCCTAATCAATAAAGGCATTTTATAATATCCTTGGCTCTGTCTGTGTGCCTGAAGCAAGCTTTGTGCTTTTTTTCTACAATCTTTCTCATGTAATTTTGACATCCGGTGCCAGCTGGGAAGAATGTCATCAAATGTATGATACAGCCTCATCATTTATATCCGCCTAGTGTTGTGGTGAAGAAAAACTGACAAAGAACTATAAATCAAAACCAACTGGTAGAAATAGAATGAAAGACCTTGTGCAAATAAGCCCTCTGCTTTCATGTACATAAATATGGCCTAAAACTCTCGATTGTAAGTGTATCAATGTGTTTTTGACTGTTTAATATGTTTTTCTACCTTTCAGGCAATGAGGTTATCCATGGCAGTGAAATTACCGCCTATTGTAGTCTGGGTTATATTATGTTAGCCAGTGTTGGGCAAGTTACTCTCCAAATGGAATATATTACATATTACTAGTTACCTTAATTTGAAAGTAATAAGTTGAAAGTCTTTAAAAAGGCCAGCAGCACTCAAGTGTCCATCAAACTTTTTCATTTATTTCACTCACAGGCAGTTTACTAGTAGCACAGACGCGTTTCGACACTAGGTCTTCATCAGTGTGTGACACAACCTAGTGTCGAAACGCGTAACTGCCTGTGAGTAAAATAAACGAAAAAGTTTGATGGACACTTGAGTGCTGCTGGCCTTTTTAAAGACTTTCATATCGTTAACCGTGCGCCTCCACAGTTTTTTATCTCTGAGAGTGCTCGTATTTTCCATTGTTTGTTAAAGTAATAAGTTGCTCTACAATAGTATGCCCTGTGTAGAGTAATAAGTTACTAATCACACTACTTTTGTGTTACTTTGACCAAGATGAGCTCAGAAAAAATAATGTTAATTTTAAATGGATGACGGTCATGTTGTTTCACAGCAGGTAATCAAAACACAGAGGCTCCAGTTTATTGCAGTTCATTTCAAATCTAGTGCTGCGCATGTCTGACCCATTCATAAATTTACATACAGTGGTAACCACATCAGATTAAAATCCCCTGCTTATTTTTATAATAGCCTGATGATTTAGAACAATTAAATGGCCTAGATCTTTTAAAATAAAGTAATAGCCTTGGACACAGGAAGGGTCAGGCAGGCATAATTATGAGAAATAGATAAATATTTGTGGGCCTATGATATTAAACACATTAAACAAATGTTGTGGTTAGCACCACAAACAGAATGACGTGCGAGTCAGTCACCCAGGACCCACCTGCCGGTTCCCAGTGTGCCAGCTACAGCAGCACCGGAGGGAGAGTTCAGCCAGACAACAAGTTTTAAATGTTGACTTCAACAACAGAACATAGAGTTTTGCATCTAGACTCCTGCCTCATCGCTCCCCACAGATATGTTTACATGAGATATTGGGGAGTGATGATTAAATATCCGGCCCCCCTTAGTTGGAGCCTGCAGGTAGATGCTGGGGTGCTGGTGGGGCTGAAAGAGCAAGCAGCAGTACTGATGCATGGCAGCAGTGGCATAGACAGTGCAAAGGAGGAGCTGGGAAGATTTGCAGTTTAAATAGACCGCCATATTGGGACGGTGTGTTTTGTAGATGACATACGAAGAGTGGTGTATGACGTATATGTTAGAATCAGTGCAGCTCGTGTTGACTGCCTGAACTAGCTCGCAGGCATCTCTCCATTTATGCATAACAGGACTGTGTGCCAGTGTTGCTTTGCAGTTGTAGGGGATGTGAATGGAAACATATCCAACATATATTAACATAATCCAGATGTACCGATCTCCAGGACAAGGAAATAACAAACCGTTGGTCATGTTTTTTTCTGGTGATGCACTGGCAGAAGTGGAGCGACGTGGATCAGTATGAATGAATGAAAAATTAAAATGATTAACAGTTTATTTCAGGTGGTAACACACAGAGTTGGGTATAACGAGTACTTTGATTACTTTTTGCAGTAACGAGTAACCTAACGCGTTAGTTTGCTGTTTGAGTAATCAAATACTTAAAGGGCCAGTGTGTAAAATGGGTTGAAAACAGTGACATCAGTGGTCAAATTCTAGATTGCAGGGCTCACTCGCTCACCCCTCCCGTCGGGTAAATGACGGTGGCCTCGTAGGGACAAAAAGCCTTGCGCACGACTTTTTCAGGAGTAGGTCTATCTAGTGACGAGGTGAA
>NC_065515.1:44287837-44295381 GCF_006386435.1 Epinephelus moara | reverse complement strand
TCGACGAACTACTAACACTCTCTGCTGTTTCCTCCTCCTTCTTCCTTCCTCCCGCTGTCTTCATTGGTTTATTTATACACCAACGCGTTCTCTGGCTGGCTGGATTGTCCACTCGGTCTGCCATACATACATGGCGGCGCAAGATGGCGACCTCTCTAAAGCAAGGCTCTTGCTATATATATATATAAAAGCATAATTATAAGGCTACGAAAACCAAACAAATTTTATTTTATAGCGATCATACACTTGTATAAACATATTAATGGGTAGAAGATTCAGATTCAGATTGACAATAAACCATGCCAAATATTACACACTGGCCCTTTAAGTACATTTTCAAACAAGACATCAGTTACTTCCATTACTTTTAGAACGCTGGTCCTTCAGCTTACTTTTAGAACGCTGGTCCTTCAGCTCCGAAACAGCAACGGCTGTCGTTTGGTTCTAATAACGGACATAACGTTAAACCTATCAGTCTGAAAGAAGCCACGGAGCTTGTGGCTCGCTACGTGGTCAGAGAAATGCTGCCATTGTCTACAGTGGAGGACTCGCTGACAGACATATTTCAGACTCAGGACTTGCATTATGCCTGGTACACGCTACACGCTGGTACTCACCAATTATCCCCGGTCGTCTTTCACGGCGTGTGTGATGTCATCGGGTTATTCTTGTCCTATTTTATTACTTTCACTATTATTTGAATCACTGCCAGAACTGTGTCTGTTCATGTGCCAGCCGACATGTTGTTGTAGTCACCTAAAAGCGTCAGCAGATGGCAGGAGCTACATTTGAAGCGCCATACATAAACTATAAAGCTACTGTATCTTCCACAGGAAGTTCTGACAAATGTTTCAGAATAAAAGCCTATTTAGAAAATGGAGGGATTTTCTCAGCTGAGGTTATAAGGGGCTTTTAATTTGAAACAAGTGTTGAGTTTGAAATGACGGTGTGATATGTTAACTTTGTAAAGACAACGGAGAGGATAAAAAGTAAATATATAAACACACAGAGGGATTAATAAATAACGGACCGTCTATAATGTAGTTTGTTTCAAATGAAACTGGGAGCCTCTGCAGTTGTGGTGAGTAAAAGCCCCGCCGCTATTTGTTAATGTTATTACTTTATGTCCGACCATGAGGATATACCATTGTTTGCTAGCTTGATGCTAATGACAGTAACGCTAACTCAGCAGGTTGACAAAGTGCCTCTGCTGTTTCACACCATCATTTCCCCCTTTTACTCTGTGTGGTAACATCCCTAGAGGAAATATTAAAAATGCTGGGGTGTTGTTGTCATACAGTTGTCTACGGCAGCAGATCGTTCTGTGTTTCTACTGGTCAAAGTGACGGCTGTGATGGGAGAATTGGATCTCAGTGAAGGGCAAGTGGTCCATAACTTTAATTTTGGAGACAAAAAAATGTAGGCTTAGCGCCCTGTGGTCCATTGCCCATTAGGAAATGTAGAATACTCAAAAGTACTTTAAAAGTGCTTGAGTTACTTTTCTCAGGGAGTAACGTTGGAAGTACTTTTAAAGTAATAGAGTTACTTTACTCAGGGAGTAATGCAGTAAAGTAACTGGTTACTTTTTTTTTAAAAAGTAACGCAGTAACGTACTTTGATTACACCATAAGTTAAATCAGTGGTAATGGTAACTCAAAAACTCTCCTTAGAAATATTAGACTAATAGATTCATCTGAAAACAGCACTTGACTGCAGACATCAGATGCTATAAATCAACTTACACTGACACAACATGAAAGCAGCAGGACTAAATCTCAACTGAAACCATTCTTATCAAGAGTATTTAGGTAACAGGAGAAAAAACAGGCAATAAACTGGCTTCAAACTGACCTATGAGCAGAAAACCACCTTAAGAGTATCATTGGAGAGTAAAACTGTTTTTATTCAGGTTTATCCACCAGTTTTAGGCACACTGATTAACAGGCCAGGCAAACATCAGCTCAATGGTCCAGTGATCCAACCCCACCCCACCCCACCCCCTCCTCCTCTGTGTCCTCTCACACTCCCTTTCTTTACCCCTGCAGTTCGCCGTGTGCCTCCCCGTTTCTCAATCCCCCCCACCAATCATGAGGTGATGCCCGGCGGCAGCGTTAACCTAACCTGCGTTGCGGTTGGTGCCCCGATGCCTTATGTCAAGTGGATGAGCCACGATGTGGAGCTGACCCGGGAGGAGGAGATGCCCATTGGCCGCAATGTCCTGGAGCTCACCAACATCCGGCAGTCTGACAACTACACCTGTGTGGCCATCTCCTCCCTGGGCATGATTGAGACCACAGCCCAGATTACTGTCAAAGGTCAGAATCACTCTGCATCTGTGAGGGAAGCTGTGTCTGGGTAGAATGGGATCTCACATAGAATAGGGGATAAAGTGGCAGAATCAAATCAAACTGAATAAATGAAGTTAAATGAAGTTAAAGATGAAACATGCTTTTCAACATTTGAAGCAGGATTACTGTATTATTTTTGTTTTGTACAATTGCAATCGCGATGAGTGGTGACAAGTCATGTCATGCCGTTTTTCGAGGGGAAAAGTTGAAGGATTATTCGCGATCTCATGCGGAGCTGCGAGTGGAGACTTAGATCTTTTATAAAAGGTATGGCTGAGATATACCACCTAGAAAGTGGGATCACAACTTTCATGTTTCATATGGCTTTATTTGGTGATATTTTATGGTGTTTCTGTGTCATAAACAACATTAGCTATCATAATCACACCTGATTTCAAGATTCAAGATTCAAGACAACTTTATTAATCCCCTAAAGGGCAATTTCATTTGACAGCTCGCACAACAACACACACACACAACACATAGACATCAATAAGGTACAATGTCTGAAGCTGGCTGAGTGTTGTTTGATCACTGATAGTACTGTTTTGAAGCGGAGTGAGCGCTCTTGTCATTTGGAGCTCCGCCTGGATCTTTTCATGGCAAAAACCCTGTAGAATGGTCATACTTTGAGCAATTTTCTTCAAATTTGAAACAAATGTTCATTGATAGTGTGCCTACAGCCCCACAGTGTCATTTACCTGCTCAGATGAAGCCACGAACAGTTATTAATCCTGAAAAAAAATCTTTTTTTTTTTTTTATTTTAGGCAAAATCTTCAACTTTTTACTGACTTCAGAGGCCCATTACTCTGTCTCTGTATCACCTAGAGTCTTTCTGACACTTTCACAAGAGTTTTCTTCCTGGCAAGACTTCATGCATGCATGTAGTCAGAGCGGTTCAGAGGCTACAGTCATTTTAATTTGCATATGTCATTTTAGGCGTTTTCGCTACAAATAATAGAGACAATTTTAAACACAAGTACGCAAACTGGCTTCACTATAAATCGCAGAACTGACAGACAAACACTTGTCTTTATCTGGACACATTTCCACCACAAATACAACATGCTAACGTTATTAGCACAAGTCTATGGTGTTTTACATTGTATAAATTAGCCTAGCGTCTAGCGATCTTTCCCTCTTCTCATATAAAACCAGGGACAACAGCAGCATCTAACAAAGGTAACGGCACATAATTTGGCTCCATTACAGCTCACAAGGTTCACCGACAAAACAATTGTCTTATACTAAACACGTTTTCCAAGCAAATACAACATGCTAACGTTATTAGCGGCAGCCTATGGCATTTTACATTGTATACATTAGCCTAGCGACGTGCGGAGATTTCCTCTGTTCATAAGAAGCCAGAATAAATCCTGAAGTATAAATCCCTTAAGGGTAAATCACACACAAGACTTAAAATGCTATTTTAGTGGAGGCTTTACTGTCTTCACAATTTATTGTTTCTTATCTGTGAAATACAAGTAAATACAAGCTTCGTTTCCACTGAGGGAAATGGTTTCAGCTGAGCTTACAGAAACAGACAGGAGGTCTGCGTTACCGCGACGCTGAACGTGACGGTGGGCGAGTCCAATTTTCTGTCAACAACGGGGATGTTTTGAAAACACCCCCATTTTCACAGGTAAATTGGCCTGTCCCCCCGCCGCAGGAAATAATGGATTAATCCTGGAAAGCTGCTGATGTAGCACTTTTCTCCTTATGAAAGTAACATGGCGATTATTCAACTAATGAGAATTTGGTCGGACGAGAGCATAGCGACCAAATAATCGACTAGTCGACCAGGAGACTACAGCCCTACAAAAGAGCAGCGCATGCGAGATGACCAAAGAATCTCACAGAGCTAGAAGCCTTTGCAAGGAGGAATGGGCCAAAATCCCCCAAACAAGAATTGAAAGACTATTTGCTGGTTCCAAAAAATGTTTAGAAGCTGTGATACTTGTCAAAGGTAGCACTACTAAGTACATACCATGCAGGGTGCCCAAACATTTGCTTCAGGTTCTTTTCCCTTTTTGTTATTTTGAAACTGTAAAAGATCGAAATTAAAAAACAACAACAGAAGAAAGAAATGTGTCATCTTTAACTTCATGCCTTTTTGAAGATCAGGTCATCTTTTTCTTACTTATCTACTCACAGTAAATGAAATCTTGACCAGGGGTGCCCAAACCTTTGCAAGCTATTGTATATATACTGAATGAAATTATTTTCAAATCCCTTTTGACCTATATCCAATTAAATACAGTACAAAGACAGGATATTTAATGTTCAAACTGAAAAACTTTGTTTTTTGTAAATATACACTTATTATGAATTGATGCCTGCAACATATTACAAAAATGATGGGACAGGAGCATGTTTACCACTGTGTGACATCACTTTTTCTTTTAACAACAGTCAGTAAGTGGCTGGGAACTGAGGATACTAACTGTTGAAGTTTTGGAAGTGAAATTCTTTTCCAGTCTTGCCTGATATACTACTTCAGTTGCTCAACAACTCAGGGTCTCTGTTGTCGAACTTTGTGTTTCATCATACGCCACACATTTTTAATAGGAGTCAGGTGTCTCACCGCCCTTGAAAAAGCACTTCTTTTTCAGAGAAAAGCCTATTTTGTACTTCCCAGCTCCCGTAGTAAAACATAATCTCAATGTTCAGATAATTAATTTAGTGTTTCAATTATTAATTATTTAATTATTAGTCATTAATAACATATAGACAACTATAATAAGCAACTTGCATTGGTACTGTCATTGTCTGGTTGTCGTGGTCGTCCTGCGTTGTGTGTTTTCTTTCTCTTCCTGCGTATCCCTCTTTTGTTCTAATTGGCGGTTGGCAACCAGCTAGTCACATTGCCGCCACCTAGCGGAGTGGAGTGTGCAATAGAATTCCGGTTGACATTCCGGTTGACGCCCCGCAGCGTGACGCTTTCTGTGTGTGTTGGGGGTGGCACTTGACTCGCGTCAATGAAGTCGCCGTCATGTGACGCTGCCAGTTAGTGTCTTAGTGGAATAAGCATGGACATCCCTGAAAAAGACATTGTTTGGATGGCAGCATATGTTGCTCCAAAACCTGTATGTGCCTTTCACCATTCATGGTGCCTTCACAGATGTACAAGTTACCCATGATGCCATGGGCACTAACACACCTCCATACCATCACAGATGCTGGCTTTGAACTTTTAGCTGGTAACAATCTTTTCCTCTTTAGCCTGAAGGACACAACGTTCATGATGGACTCACTAGACCACAGCACACTTTTCCACTTTGTTTCAGTCCATCTCAGATGAGCTCAGGTACAGAGAAGTCAATGTTTCTGGATGTTGTTGATATATGGCTTTCACTTTGCATGGTAGAGTCTTAACTTGCACTTGTAGGTGCAGAGATGAACTGTGTTTACTGACAGTGGTTTTCCAAAGTGTTCCTGAGCCCATGTAGTAATATCCTTTATACAGTCATGTTGGTTTTCAACGCAGTACAGCCTGAGGGGTCAAAGGTCACATACATGCAATTTTGGTTTTCAACCTTGTCCCTTACATGCAGAGACTTCTCCACACTCTTTTGATGATATTATGGGTTATAGACAGTGAAATCCTAAATTCTTTGCAATTGTGCTTTAAGAAATGTTTTTCTTAAACTGTTGGACTATTTACCAACATTTTTTTTTTTTTTTTTACAAAGTGACCATCCCTGCTTGTGAACAGCTGAGCCTTTCAAGGATGTCCCTTTCATACCCAATCATGATTCTATCAACTTTTACCAATGAACGTGTGAAATGTTCCTAACAGGTGTCTTTAAAATATTTCACAACTTTTCAAGCCTTTTGTTGCTCCAGTCCCAACTTTTTTGTAATTTGTTGCAGGCTTTAAATTCAGAATGAGTGTATATTTACAAAAAACTATAAAGTTGGAGCTGAAGGCAAAACAACAGGTGGAGCGTTCCAACAATCAGAATCAGCCATGAAATTGTCAGCCCATTCTACCTCTCCCTACTTCTCATCAGGCAAATCCTGTTCCTGACAGCGCAAACTGAAACTTGAAACCTCTGGAGAGTTTTGCATCAGATCATCTTGGTGCTCAGAAAGAGAAACAGAAGTCACCTCAAGATTAAAAGTGGAGTCTGTGATTCTAATCCAATACACTTTTTTATCAATTTAGTAAATATGCAGTGCTTGACTGTCATGACATGTCAACTTCATTAAAAGCATAACTGCAAATTAAAAGCAACAATAGATGTAAAAACACACAGAGACAATACATCTGTGATCAGTTCCCTAATTTAATTTTAACAATTTTTTCAGTCTTCTCCTCTTTTCCAATTTCTCTTTTTATTTTATGGAAGTGATCAATCTAAGTGCACTTGTCCTTTAAACTCAATGAAAAATAAAAGCTAACAAAATAAAAGATGCCAGGTACATTCGTTACAGGCGTAGAACAAGTTTGTAACAGTTTTGAACAGTTAGAACAAGAGGCTGCACTGCAACGTGCAAATCACTCCTTCTAGTGGCTGCATGCGCTTTCCCTGTCCTTGCGGCTGCAGCTTGCGCTCTCTTCACAACCTGATCTCACAGAAATACGTGAAATGACCACGACCTCTTAACACCGCATTCCGTGGTGGCAGCACGTAATGGGTTGAAATTACGTGCTGCCACCATGAAAACAATGCCAATGTAAAGTCAATTAAGATCCTCTCCCGTGGTGGACACACGGATTCCCTGATTCAATCACGTCACATCAACCTCGTTTTCCTCAATGATATCTTTAACATTCCTGTATAGTGTTCTTGATAACTCAACAATATGACAGGTTAATGTCAAGGCCATAAAATAAAATAAATGTATTTTGCCAGCTTTTGATAGCGTAGAGCTTTAAGAGCATTGTGCTGTGGGCGGATGGGGCGCGTTCCACTACTGTTTTGTAGCTGCTGTCTGCCGTCTGTGGGCTTCATTCCATTTCAGATTGCCATCCGTCTGCCGTAACTGAATCCAAACGCCACTAATAACTAACTAAATAAATAAGAAGATAAAAATAAGGCTGAGCACGGAAGAACCAGAGAGGAAACACTATCACATGGAGCCGTCTGCCCCTGGCAACCTGGCAAACCGGCCACCCTCCACTCCACCAGGGGAGAGCGGACCCCAAGCCAGCGCCACAGAACCAGCGGCTGCCCCGCTGGTTATACCTC
>NC_065515.1:44279242-44287480 GCF_006386435.1 Epinephelus moara | reverse complement strand
TCTAAGTTATCTATTAGGCTACCATTCCACTCTGTAAATAGATTTTAAAATTTCAATATGATTTTAATATTATTTTTGCTTATTTCATTATTGTTATTATTGGTTTTACTTTTTAATAGTATTGTATTGTCTGAGGATGACTCATTTTAGTAACTATCTACAGTAAAAAAGAAAAAAACAAGCAAAGAAACAAACAAAACTCATTTTATACAGTGGGCCTTCAAAGTGCTCTCTGAAACTACACCTGGCATGGCTTGTGTCCAAAAAATGAAAAAATCTAAACTTTGTTGTAGAGCTAAACCAAATACATCATTGGAAAGGTCTCAACCTGGAGAGTAACATATGTCAGTATGAGGATTCTACATGGCTCCTGCTTTCAGCCATTGACCTTTGAACCTTGACCTCAGTGCATGTTTGAGGGCTTATAACTCAGCAACGAAAGGGGGTACAGACATGGGACCAACTGTTATAGAGAGCTCTTGACCTCAGCTAACATGTGAGTGTAGTCAACAACTGAGGGTGCTGTCAGATATGGATAAAATATGGATAAAATTAATTTTCACCCATTTAGAAATTAGATATTTAAAATCTGATTTCACAAATATGTTTACCATCCCCTTAAAGTCCACAGTGTACTCTCAATTCAGTATTTACAACTTCCAAATCTGGGAAAAACGCTTAGATTTTTAAAAAACTACAATTCCCTGGGGCCGCGCCATGCAGTTTGATACATATCAGCAACATAGTTGTAGTTCTTCTGATATGCAAAGTAGGGCTCTAAATAGGGTTGTAAAAAGATATATCTACTGAATATATCTAATATCAAGTAAAGCCGAACTAGTTATTACACACCTAGATGAACTATGGTAAGAAAAAGTAAAGATGTCGGCTAATTTTCGATATTTTAGCTAAAAGTAAAGATGTCGGCTAATTTTCGATATTTTAGCTAATACACTAGAAACGGCGTTTTTGGGACCGTAGGTTTGTTTTCGGCTTGTAAAATAGGGTTGTAAAAAGATAGATCTACTGAATAAATCTAACATCTAGTAAAGCCGAAGTAGTTATTACACTGCACCTAGATGAACTATGTTAAGAAAAAAAGCAAGGATGTTGGCTAATCGTAGTTATTTTAGATATTACTCTAAAAACGGCGTTTTTGGGACGGTAGGTTTTTTTGCGGCTTGTTGTAAAACAGGGTCGTAAAAAGATACATCTACTGAATATATCAAATGTCTAGTAAAGCTGAACTAGTAATGACACTGCACCTAGATGAAATATGTTAAGAAAAAGTAGGCATGATGGTTCATTTCAGATATTTTAGCAAGTTCTCTAGAAACGGCGTTTTTGGGATTGAATATTTGAATAGGCTATAACAAATATCTAGAACAGCCGAACTATCACGTTATTATCATTATTATTATTATTGGTGGGAAATTATAACAGAGGAATATATTTGCCGTTTTAATATCAAGAACACTTCCGCGTTTTTGTGTGTATACAGGAATGTTAAAGATATCATTGAGGAAAACGAGGTTGAAGTGACGTGATTGAATCAGGGAATCCGTGTGTCCACCACGGGAGAGGACCCTAATTGACTTTACATTGGCATTGTTTTCATGGTGGCAGCACGTAATTTCAACCCATTACGTGCTGCCACCACGGAATGCGGTGTTAAGAGGTCGTGGTCATTTCACGTATTTCTGTGAGATCAGATTGTCTCTTCATCTACCTCATCGCCACTGCTGTACACAATTTAAAAACTACAACACCCATAATTCCTGTAGGAACTGCTGCAGCGAATGTGCAGCCGGCGGGAGCTGCAGGACAACTCAACCACCATGATCAGTTTGTAATGTTTTATCAGGCCATAACTACTCCAGACTCTGCTCTAGTGTCATTTTCGGGACAATTAGGGCAAGATTTGGGATTCGGGACAACTGCTTGGATTTCGGGACTGTCCCGAATTTTTCGGGATGTCTGGTCACCCTAGGTGCTAGACAGATGGGTAACACTAGTTTTGCTGTTTCACAGAACTATTACCTGTAGGTCAGCTGTGAGTATTACTGTTTGGAGCTGGTGTGCTGGCTCTGGGAAACCTGGGATCTTTTCCTTTCTGCACGAAAGCGTTGCAGCAGCAACTGTAGCAACAGAACAAATGCTAACGGTAACCCACAGCCTAATAAAAATGAGCTACATCACTTGCTGTGTCATTGTTTGCTCTATATGGCGTACAATATTTTCAAAGGAATTTATAGCCACAAAGAGCTAAGAACACAAGTTTGTTATTTGGATTGATGCAGGTAACTTTACCTTTCTTGTTAGCTGAGCTACAAACAGACATCTCTGTTTTATCTCACCTCTGCCTCTCCCTCTTCATCTGCCAGCCAGTGGTGCCCTATAGGGGGGGAAAGTTAGGACAATTCCAAGGCCCCCTGACTGACAGGGGCCCCAAAAATAGGTAAAAATTAATATAAAATTATTAAACCATCATCATTAAGAATATTTTTTTTCAAATATAGTAATAACATTAATGATCTCTTTGTTTTTACTTGTTTTTGGCAGTAAAAGTTAAATATCCCCATTGACCAAAAAGTAAACATCCATATTGACTGACCACCCCCCTGTATCTGCATGAAATGGTTGGGTCCTGCCTTAGCGCATTGACGGTGACGGTGACTAGTAGCAGTCAGCAGTTGCGCTAGAATGCTACAGTCATCATCATGCTACCTAGTACTAAAAGAAAATCCAGTTTTCACAAAAGGAAAGAGAGAAAGGAGAGAGAGGAGAGGCACACAAAAGGAAAGAGAGAAAGGAGAGAGAGGAGAGGCAAAAGAAAGGGTGTTAATATGTGACCCAGATTTTCTCCAAGAAAGGTGGGTAGCCTATAGTCTGTGAGTGGTAGAAATGAACCTGTTAGCTTAATGTCCACAGTGAAATAAGCCAGCTACAGACTAGTGTTAGCCTACATTTCACTTTTTAACCTACATTTAATCAGTGCAGATAAATGTTTAGCAAGACATTCATATTAAATCAGTTGTCCCTGCCCCTTTTACCAGACTCAACAACAGATGAGTCAGAAGCAGCAGCCCTGTTTCCCCATAACTTTACCCCTTCCCGTCCCAGTGAAGAAGGTGAGCAACATTGTGTTGAATGACATGCCAGTTAGCATCATTGCAGGGAGTCTGAGGGAATTTATCTCTCTCTCTTGCTCTTTTTTACCATTACAAAAAAGAAAACAAAGTATTTTTTAATGACAGAAATTCAAACAAAGTATTTTCCCCATAATGATTATTATGAAACAAAAACAGCCTACAACTGTCTGTACTGGATGCTGGACAGTTGGAAACGTTAAGTAGGCTAGTCTAACTCAGCCTATATTAAAGTTACAGGCAATATTAAAATAATTGTTGCAGCGATCTGCCTGGAGGTGTGACGGCGGCCGCGCTGCTCCGTGTACGTAACGGCGGGCGCGCGTGCTGCTTCGTGCGTGTGGCAGCGGGGGCGCGTGCTGCGCCACGGTGCGCTTCAACAGGTGAGAGTAATCAGACTAATTAGCAGCACACGCCACAAACTCAGGACAATAAGCGACGCATTTGGCTGTGTGCAACGGAGCTGAGGACAGCAGAAACGTTCAACAAAGAAGCATAAATCAAACGCATGGGAAAAGGACTCAAACCAAAAGGGCTACCGGTAAGCTCACGTTGACTGGACTCTGTTGAAATGTGATCTCTGGCTGCGTTGTAGTATTTCTATTTGGGCAAATGAATTTTACTTTATGTTATTGATTGAGTTTAACATTGTTTATATGGGTAGAGTTTAAAGTTAGCAGTTGTCATTGTAATTGGCTAAAATATTAATTAGATATTTAATTTGTGTTTATTTCAGCTCTTTGGGTTACCTACCTTATTTATCATAACATTTGTTTAATTTGTAAAGCAAATAGTAGCCCAATTAGTTTGCTTAAAACCTTGTTTACAAATAGATAAACTGAAGTGTACAAATAGGCTAGTATTATTTAAAATATAGCGAATTTTGCTTTATTAAGATTCAAAGTAAAAATATTTAATTTATGTGTAAAAGTAAGAGTATTTCTTTTCAAAAATGGTTATGTTAAAATCTAAAGTAAAATCAGTTTAAAATACTTGATTTCATTTAAGTTAAAAAATGAGTGTTTAGTTTAAAATTGTGATAGAAATACATGTCATATCTAAAGTCTGTATGAAATATAAATCTGTATAAAGTTTAGGTTAAAACATAAGGTAAAATGGGTTAATTTAAAAGTAAATAGTTCTAAAAGTTGAACTAGGTTTCTGTTTATTCAAGGCCTAATTTTACACATTACTTACCTGGGTTGATTTAGTGAAACAATAGTTAATGTATGTTTAAAATATACTTACCTTTACCTAATTAAATGCACTTACCTGAAAATGTGTTTACCTTGTACTTACTAAATGTACTTACCTTGTTTGATGGAAAATGCTGAATTTTATTTACATTGGTTTTATTCTTTTGTGTTGAAAGGTTTTTCACCTTCCTTGTTACTGGTTAAATAAACCGAAGAATGAGTGAAATCCTGTGTCTGGTCAAGTCCTTCCTTTTTCAAGTGTGGGAAGCCATGGCGTTTTAAATACACTTGACAATAATCCAGTTAGATGCTTTCATTTAGATTGAATTATGGCCGTTAATTTATCTTTATTGAAAAGTTAGTGTATATTTAAGATTTTTTTTTTTTTAAGTTTTTCATTAATGTTAAGAGAATTTTCCATTTTGGGATTTTACAATAAAAATTACATTTAGACTGTAAAAGATGGCCTGTAGCACATTTTTTATGGCGGCTTTTAATCTTGCATCAAATAGTGAATTGCATACTGTATGCAGACTGTTGTATGTACAACTCACTAGCAGTAAATATTGTACTGTTAGTATTGAACTACAAGAAGCAGGACAGTTGCAAGCCTTCAAAGTTATGATTAGAGTTATGTAAAGCTTTTAATGGGTCAGTAAGATCCTAGAGATGTGGTGACAACAGCTGCACAGGGGGGGCCCAATGTGATTTTTTTTTTTTTCATGGGGCCCAAAATCCCTGACAGTGCCCCTGCTGCCAGCTACTCTACTGTTCATGAGGAATGGAGCTACACCATTAGTAATGACATCTAAATACAGTCTTACGCATACATTTATTTATTTGTGACTTCCCTGAAAGGACAGTGGATGGCATCTCCAGAGACCTTTTGCTAGCACTGTAACCCCACCATAATTGTTTCCTAAAATGAAAGACACACCTTCCAGGGGAAACTGTGGGCTAACTCCTACTACTAAATGTCCCCTGACTAAATCTGAGTCAAGGTAACTAACATCCCAAGGTAGTCCCACAAACTGTATACCAAACCCTTTGACCAAAACATCAGAATTGACAAAGTAATTTTCTGACAAAGGCAACATTCCTTCCAGGAACTTTGGAGTCTACATCTGTCAGAGAACCACAACCTTTAATAATAAAAGGGGAGCACACATCAAAATCAGGCTTGACTGAAATGTCCTGACTGGGCAAAGTGTCTGTTTTCAACAGATTAAGTGCTCTGGGGGACTTTTTCTTTATGGCAAAACAGTTGTTTATGGTGTGTGTCACAGGGATGCCCAGGAGCTACTGGCTATATATGCAGGAGTTGGAGCTTCTTTCGGGCTCTTAGATCTGTCCAGCAAGCCGGCCACAACTGTTGTTACTGCCAGGGGCCCAAACTTAAAGGGGGCATAGTCCGGTGCAGAGTTGATTTTCGGTTTGTGATCCTTAATGAGTTTTTTGTTTTGTTTTTCTCAGTTAGTAAATTTTCTTACTTACACTGAACAAAAATATAAATGCAACACTTTTGTTTTTGCTCCCATTTTTCATGAGCTGAACTCAAAGATCTAAAACATTTTCTATACACACAAAAGACCATTTCCCTCAAATACTGTTCACAAATCTGTCTAAATCTGTGTTAGTGAGCACTTCTCCTTTGCGGAGGTAATCCATCCCACCTCACAGGTGTGGCATATCAAGATGCTGATTAGACAGCATGATTATTGCACAAGTGTGCCTTAGGCTGGCCACAATAAAAGGCCACTCTGAATGTGCCTTAGGCTGGCCACAATAAAAGGCCACTCTGAAATGTTCAGTTTTATCACACAGCACAATTCCACAGATGTCGCAAGTTTTGAGGGAGCGTGCAATTGGCATGCTGACTGCAGGAATGTCCACCAGAGCTGTTGCCCGTGAATTGAATATTCATTTCTCTACCATAAGCCGTCTCCAAAGGTGTTTCAGACAATTTGGCAGTACATCCAACCGGCCTCACAACCGCAGATCACGTGTAACCACACCAGCCCAGGACCTCCACATCCAGCATGTTCACCTCCAAGATCGTCTGAGACCAGCCACCCGGACAGGTGCTGCAACAATCGGTTTGCATAACCAAAGAATTTCTGCACAAACTATCAGAAACCGTCTCAGGGAAGCTCATCTGCATGCTCGTCGTCCTCATCGGGGTCTCGACCTGACTGCAGTTCGTCGTCGTAACCGACTTGAGTGGGCAAATGCTCACATTCGATGGCGTCTGGCACGTTGGAGAGGTGTTCTCTTCACGGATGAATCCCGGTTTTCACTGTTCAGGGCAGATGGCAGACAGCGTGTGTGGTGTCGTGTGGGTGAGCGGTTTGCTGCTGTCAACATTGAGAGAAATTTCTTTATTAACGGGATAAACCCCTTGAGATGCGACATCTTGTTTGCGAGGGGGTTTACGTTGTGGATCGAGTGGCCCATGGTGGCGGTGGGGTTATGGTATGGGCAGGCGTATGTTATGGACAACGAACACAGGTGCATTTTATTGATGGCATTTTGAATGCACAGAGATACCGTGATGAGATCCTGAAGCTGAAAACATCCCAGTTCTTGCATGGCCAGCATACTCACCAGACATGTCACCCATTGAGCATGTTTGGGATGCTCTGGATCGGCGTACACGACAGCGTGTTCCAGTTCCTGCCAATATCCAGCAACTTCGCACAGCCATTGAAGAGGAGCGGACCAACATTCCACAGGCCACAATCAACAACCTGATCAACTCTATGCGAAGGAGATGTGTTGCACTGCGTGAGGCAAATGGTGGTCACACCAGATACTGACCCCCCGGACCTCCCCAATAAAGCAAAACTGCACATTTCAGAGTGGCCTTTTATTGTGGCCAGCCTAAGGCGCACCTGTGCAATATTCCTCTGCATTTCCCTGTGTCTGCTGCAAGCTTCATTAAAGTCATTACAAACTATATCTGTGTGTCTGCTGTGCTGCAATTGGGTCTTAAACACACCAGTTACGATAGATAGATAGATAGATAGATAGATAGATAGATAGATAGATAGATAGATAGATAGATAGATGGACTTCTAATGTACATTTAATTAAATGTCAGTAAAATGATTAGGGTACTTTATTTTAGGGTTTTTCAATGCCAGTGGATGAGGAATCGTAAAATAGTAATCAGCTTCTAGTAAAAATGACAATAAATGGTCTTAACAGACCTTTTTTCATCAAAAAAAACAACAGATTTTTCATTTTTCAAAATGGTTAACTCGTATTAATGAAAAAGTGATGCTTCAAATCCCATTGCGGAAGCACTTTATTGTAAGGTCCTTCTAATAAGCCTTAGTTAATATGTAATAAGGCGCTTATAACTCCCTATAAGATCCATCAATCAATTTTATTTATAAAGCCCAGTATCACAAATCACAATTTGCCTCACAGGGCTTTACAGCATACGACATCCCTCTGTCCTAAGGACCCTCGCAGCGGATAAGGAAAAACTCCCCAAAAAAACCCTTTAACGGGGGAAAAAAATGAGAGAGAAGCTTACAACAACATTATTGAAAGTAATAATATTATAGTTCTGGCTACTGTGGTACAATATGTTGAAAGTATATATTAATATCTGGCAGTATACATGTGTGACAATGAGCGCGTTTACATGCACACTGATAAACCGATCATTATCTGATTTCTGGAGTTACCTGATTATTCAAGTGGTCATGTAAACAGCATAATCCGATAGGCTTTATCAGATAAAAGCCATTATCTGATTATGAGAAATCAGATAAACACATCTAGCTTTTTCCCCAATAGTCAGATTATTCGGTGCATATATACCCTTTAATCTGGTTTCTTTCAGGTTTTGCTATTTTATACTCCCACTCCACTACATTTTAGAG
>NC_065515.1:44276378-44278174 GCF_006386435.1 Epinephelus moara | reverse complement strand
GATGACAGTCCAGCCCTGAACACATCTACAGAGGAATTTTGAATCACCGCCATAGCGCCACCTTCTGGCAACAGAAAGCTACTTTATACATTCTTTGATGTCCTGCTTCTAGCAGGTTAATCAGACCCACCTCAAACTTGCTGGTCTAAGTCCTTAGACCTTGATGATGCTTAAAAGTGAAGCTTTTTAGTTTTCATCAAACGCTGTCACCGTGGCGCCGCCTTGTTCGCCATCAAACATGATGTTGTTTTGAAGGGACAAGGGATGCTTGAAAACTCACCAAACGTGGCATACACATCACATCCTGTTCTCTAATGTGATTTTTGTGCTTTGATGCACCTAGATGGCTCAACAGCACCCCCTAGAATATTTCAATTAAGCAGCCCCCAAAGCTGGTTTGACCTGCAGTAGGCACCTGTAACACTCTATTATGTACAAAAAAGTCTCTTGGAGCCATGCTCCAAACCCAACAGAAGTCCGCCATTTTGAATTTACTTGTGCCACTTTTGTGCGTTTTTGCCCATTTCCAGGGCTTGTAAATTAACAAACTTGTCCGACAGATTTAATCAGATTGGCTCCAAACTTGGTGTATGTAAGCGTGACTATGTTGTGACCAAAAGTTATCACAGGATTTGCCCAATGTTCAATGGCGCGCCCGCTGCCGAGCATTGAATCTTGAGGTCTTGCCATGAAAAACGAAATTGCTGTAGCTCTGGCATAAATGGTCCAATCTCCACCAAACTTCACATGATTCATATTAGTCCCGCCCTGAACACATTTTCATTACCATATTGCCTGATAATCATAGCGCCACCTAGTGTCGAAAGGAAGTACTTCTTATTAGACACTTATCTTTGGATTAACCTGAAATTTCAATGCTGTGGTCTATATTTGATGTTCACAAACATGACATATCATTAGTGTCTACGTGTGCTGCAGAGGGTTTAATTTTGATGTCTCGCCATGAAACAGGAAATTGCTATACATTTGGAGTAAATGGTCCGTTGTACACCAAACTTGACATGATTCATATTTGTCCCACCCTGAACACATTTATATGACAATATTCCATGATAGTCATAGCGCCACCTAGTGGTGAAAGGAAGTACTTCTTACCAGAAACTTACCTTTGGATTCACCTGAAATTTCAATGCTGTGGTCTATATTTGATGTTCACAAACATGACATATCATTAGTGTCTACGTGTGCTGCAGAGGGTTTAATTTTGATGTCTCGCCATGAAACAGAAAATTGCTCTATTTTTTGTCCGTAAATGTTCTGATCTCCATCAAACTTCAGATGATTCATATTAGTCCTGCCCTGAAAACATTTATATGACCATATTTCCTGATACTCATAGTCCTACCTAGTGGCGACAGGAAGTAGGTCTCAAACACTTATCTTTTGATTTATCTGAAAGTTAAATGCTGTGGTGTATAATTGATGTACAAAAACATGATGTATAATTAGTGTGCTCTCCAACTCCCTCTAGTGGAAAGAGGAAGTGATACAAAATGTGAAATATGTCATTCCAGCACTGTATCAAGGATATGCAGAGTCACTCCTGCATGCGATATCTAACTTTGACAGAAATGAACTGAAGCGTCAGAAGACATCCTGCCAGCCCCCCCGAGTTGCGTGAAGGTGCGAGGGCCCGTTCATCGCTGCTTGCAGCTTTAATTAGGTCCCGAGCACCTAGCGGTGCGAGGACCCTATTGAAATGCAAGGATTTTTTATTATTAGGGCCCGAGCACCTAGCGGTGCGAGGACCCTATTGAAATGCAAGGATTTTTTAT
>NC_065515.1:44273291-44275481 GCF_006386435.1 Epinephelus moara | reverse complement strand
ATAGCGCCACCTTCTGGCAACAGAAAGCTACTTTATACATTCTTTGATGTCCTGCTTCTAGCAGGTTAATCAGACCCACCTCAGACTTGCTGGTCTAAGTCCTTAGACCTTGATGATGCTTAAAAATGAAGCTTTTTAGTTTTCATCAAACGCTGTCACTGTGGCGCCGCCTTGTTCGCCATCAAACATGATGTTGTTTTGAAGGGACAAGGGATGTTTGAAAACTCACCAAACGTGGCATACACATCACAGGTCACAAGTCCTGTTGTCTGATGTGATTTTTGTGCTTTGATGCACCAAGATGGCTCAACAGCGTCCCCTAGAATATTTCAATTAAGCAGCCCCCAAAGCTGGTTTGACCTGCATGTATGAAACTTGGTAGGCACCTGTAACACTCTATCACGTACAAAAAAGCCTCTTGGAGCCATGCTCCAAAACCAACAGGAAGTCCGCCATTTTGAATTTACTGTGCAACTTTGGTGCATATTTGCCCATTTCTAGGGCTTATAAATTCACTAACTTGTCCTACAGATTTAATCAGATTGGCTCCAAACTTGGTGTATGTAAGCATGACTATGTTGTGACCAAAAGTTATCACAGGATTTGCCCAATGTTCAATGGCGCGCCCGCTGGCGAGCGTTGAATCTTGAGGTCTCACCATGAAAAACGAAATTGCTGTAGCTTTGGCATAAATGGTCCAATCTAAACCAAACTTGACATGATTCATAATTGTTCCACCCTGAACACATTTATATGACAATATTCCGTGATAGTCATAGCGCCACCTAGTGGTGAAAGGAAGTACTTCTTACTAGACACTTATCTTTGGATTCATCTGAAATTTCAGTGCTGTGGTCTATATATGGTCTATATGTGGTCTTTGATTTACACAAACGTGACATATCATTAGTGTCTATACGTGCTGCAGAGGGTTTAATTTTGAGGTCTCGCCATGAAACAGGAAATTGCTATATTGTTGCCGTAAATGTTCTGATCTCCATCAAACTTCAGATGATTCATATCAGTCCTGCCCTGAAAACATTTATATGACCATATTTCCTGATACTCATAGTGCTACCTAGTGGTGACAGGAAATAGGTCTCAAACACTTATCTTTTGATTTATCTGAAAGTTAAATGCTGTGGTGTATATTTGATGTATAAAAACATGATGTATAATTACTGCACTCTCCAACTCCCTCTAGTGGAAAGAGGAAGTGATACAAAATGTGAAATATGTCATTCCAGCACTGTATCAGAGATATGCCAAGTCACTCCTGCATGCGATGTCTAACTTTGACAGAAATGAACTGACACGTCAGAAGACATCCTTCCAGCCCATTCATCGCTGCTTGTAGCTTTAATTATTATTATTATTGTTCTGACATTTCATGTCCCAATTTTGGCCCTTTCCCAAATTTGAAAATGCTTCTAACTCTCTACATTCGTCCAGCCACATCCGAAATTCGATATTTTTGGGCGGTTGCACATGGTCGGCGCGAAATGCCGAAATAGCGCCCCCTACAAATTTTCAAAATACCCTCCCCTTTGGGGTTAGTTTGTCCATTTCAGACTGACACACATGCATCATACCCAGACGCACAAAAAAGTCTCTAAACGTCATGGTAAAATCCCAACATGAAGTCGGCCATTTTGTTTTGAATTTTTTCGTTACGGCGATTTCCACAACTTACATTTGAACGAACTCCTCCTAGGGATTTCGTCTGATCGACTTCAAAGTTGGTACAGATCACCCTGACAACATGCTGATCAAAAGATATTTAAAGCTTTTCTCTATGACAAGGGGTGTGGCCGCTAGGGCGTGACAAATTTTGGCGACTATTCGTTTTCTTGCCATCGAATTTCGAATGGCTCTCCCGCCCACATACTTGATCTCAGTAGCTTCAAACTTGCTGGACATGATAATGACTCCGCCCCGAACGCCCCGATATGTTAATATCCCACCTCACTCATAGCGCCCCCCGGTGGTAACAGGAAGTGACCAGTATTTACTTTAACATGTACTGATGTCACAAACTTGACCGCATCAACTTCATTCCACTTCTCATGCATGCAGAACAAGTTGGTGAAGCTACCTTATGAACGCTGTGAAGCTACGTCTAATGGTGTCCATGTGGCAGCGTGGCGACTATCGATCCCTCGCCACTAAATACGTTTGGCATTTTGATGG
>NC_065515.1:44245726-44272862 GCF_006386435.1 Epinephelus moara | reverse complement strand
ACGCACATAAAAGTCTCTGGCACCAATGGTCTACTCCAAACAGGAAGTCGGCCATTTTGATTTTGACTTGTCATTTTGGCGTGATTTCCACATGTTGTATTTTAACAAACTAGTCCTAGGGATTTCATCCAATTGACTTCAAATTTTTTACAGATCATCCAGAGACCATGCTGATCAAAAGTTGTGCTCTGCATGTCTGCAGGTCAAAGGGCGTGGCTGCTATGGCGCTGCCATTTTTGATCCATCGCCGTGCATATTCAAGCAGCTCTCGCTCCCACATAATTCATCCAAACTGCTTCAAAATTTCTGTACATGATAAGAGCTCCGCCCTCAACGCCTCCATATGCTCGCAGGCAATCTCGCTCATGGCGCCCCCTTGTGGAAACAGGCAATGCCATCTTTCACACTGACAAACACCAACCTCAAGCTCCTGACCTGATCAACTACATTTTGTGGCCACATGATGATCAAGTGGCGACTTTTCGTCCTTCGCCACAGAACATCAACTTGGTATAAATCCTTCATGCATTGTCCGATTTGCTCAAAATTTCACGTGTGATGAGGGTCCACCCCTGAACACACCTGGCCACATCTGGTTACACTCGTAGCGCCACCTGGTGGATGAACGAAACATTGCGTTTTTTTCGCTCCTGCCAGGTTTTTTCTCCCTTCTCGCTTTGCGCCACAGCCCCCGTGTGCCTCAGGCCCCCGCGGTTGCATGGGGGAGCGAGGGCCCGATCACAGCTGCTTGTAGCTTCAATTATTATTATTATTATTATTACGAACATGTAATCTCCAATTTGGCCCCTATCCCAAAATCAAAAACTCCCCAAATTTGGCACATGCGTTTGGTCTGGCAACAAATTTGATATTTTGGCAGTGTTGTATCTGGATGGAGCCAAATGGCGACATAGCGCCCCCTAGAAAATTTTGTGCCTCGAGCCCCGCCTGTGAGTTTTACTTACAGACATGAAATTTGGTGGGTTCATAGAACATGCCAGGACGTACAAAAAATCTTGGACCCATGCTGTAAACCCAACAGGAAGTCGACCATTTTGATTTGAATTTTTGACATGTTTGAACGTACTCCTACTAGGGATTTCGTCCGATCGACTTCAAATTTGGTACAGATCATCTAGAGGCCATGCTGATTAAATGTTATTACAAGAATGTCAGCAGGTGAAAGGGCGTGGCTACTTGGGCGTGACAAATTTTGGCGACTTTTCGTTTTCTCGCCATCAAATTTTAAACAAATCTCACGCCCACCTCCTTGATCCTAGCAGCTTCAAACTTGCTGGACATGATGATGGTTCCGCCCTGAACGTCCCGATATGTTAATATCCCACCTTACTCATAGCGCCTCGCGGTGATAACAGGAAGTGACCAGCTTTTACTTTAACATGTACTGATGCCACAAACTTGACCGCATCAACTTCATTCCACTTCTGATGCATGCAGAACAAGTTGGTGAAGCTACCTTGTGAACGCTGTGAAGCTACTTCTCATGGCAATCCATGTGGCGGCGTGGCGACTGTCGATCCCTCGCCACTTAATAAGTTTGGCTTTTGGATGGCTTCAGCGACCTCATCTCCTCATGAAAATTGATACACAGGTCAAGAATGGCGAGCTGTTTCATCTGATAGGGGCGTCGCCCATGGGGGGGACAAAATGCCTCTATAGCGCCTCCTTGAAATTTTCAAAAAGCCTTCCCCATAGGGTTTTTTTTGGAGTAGGAAGATGAAAATTTGTACATGTGTAAGTTGCCAAGATGCACAAAAAAGTCTTTGCCAACAATGGTCTACTCCAAACAGGAAGTCGCCCATTTTGATTCAAACTTTTCATTTTGGCGGGGATTTTGTGATTCCCACACCTTGTATTTTAACGAACTCCTCCTACAGATTGTGTCCAATCAACTTCAGATTTGGTACAGATCATCCTGAGACAATGCTGATCAAAAGTTATTAAAAGCTTTTCTCTTTGTCAAGGGGCATGGCTGCTATGGTGCCACCCTGGCCACCAAATACGTTTGGCTTTTTGATGGCTTCAACGACCTCATATCCTCATGAAAATTGATACATAGGTCAAGAATGGCTAGCTCTTACATCTGATAGGGGCGTCGCCCATGGGGGGGACAAAATTATTCTAAAGTGCCACCTTGAAATTTTCAAAAAACCCTCCCCATAGCCTTTTTTTGGAGTAGGAAGAAGAAAATTTTTACATCTGTGTAAGTTGCCCAGACACACAAAAAGTCTCTGTCACCAATGGTCTACTCCAAACAGGAAGTCGCTTATTTTGATTTAAACTTTTCATTTTGGCGTCGACTTTTGTGATTTCCACAACTTGTATTTTAAGGAAACTCCTCCTACAGATTTTGTCCAATCAACTTCAGGTTTGGTACAGATCATCCTGAGACCATGCTGATAAAAAGTTATTAAAAGCTTTTCTCTATGTCAAGGGGCTTGGCCGCTATTGCGTTTCCATATTTGATGCATCGCCATGCATATTCGAGCAACTCTCTCTCCCACATACTTCATCCAAACTGCTTCAGAACTTTTGTACATGACAAGAGCCCCGCCCTGCACGCCTCCTATTCTCAAACTCACTCTAACTCATAGCGCCCCCTTGTGGAAACAGGAAATGCCATATTTTTTTATTGATAAACACCAACACCATGGTTACTGATGCAGAGTTTAAGTTAGCTCTCAGTCTGAAATGGACAACCCAGAGTTTCCCTCATCTCAGGGTTAACTTACTCTGAGTTTTCACATAACCGCTTCAGTTATGCGTGCTGGTGGTCCCCTGCGGTGGCGTGGAAGAGCGAGGGCCCGATCACAGCTGCTTGCAGCTTTAATATTATATTTGTCATTACAATTTAACACATCCTCAATTTCTGAGGTATCTCCAGAAAACAGTATGCTGAAAACCTCCTGAGATAAATATTCTGTGTGTATAATCAATAAGGTGCATCATAAGCTGATTGTGTCTTTAGAAAATCAAACCAGAACAGTATTTTCCTATTTTAAACTGTATTCCCCCTGTTTATTTTCCAGTGACACTCAGATCTACTATCCATTCCAAAGGGCTAATATTTTTTTTAGAAATACTGAGTAAAGGCGGCAGTAGCTCAGTCCATAGGGACTTGGGTTGGGAACCGGAGGGTCGCCTGTTCGAGTCCCCATCTGTACCAAATATGGAGCGTGGACTGGTGGCTGGAGAGGTGCCAGTTCACCTCCTGGGCACTGCCAAGGTGCCCTTGAGCAAGGCACCGAACCCCCCCAACCACTCGGGGCGCCTGACCAAGGCAGCCTCTGACATCTCTCCACTTTGTGCATGTATAGGTCCTGTTTGTGCATGTGTGTGTCTTTTGGAGCTGTGTGTTAATGACAAAAAGAGTGAAAAAATTGAATTTCCCCTCAGGGGGATTAATAAAGTAAATTAATAAAATTAAAGTTCCCCTTATCTGACAACCATTACTGTCTATGTTGAATTGCATCAATGTTAAAACTGAGTGTAAAGTTCCATGTTGTTGTGTCCGCTGAGGTCATGTAAGTGGGCGCACGCAGAGTGTTCACAACGGGCCAGTACCTGTGTTTTGCTGTTGAGATGCCTACAGATACTGAATTAATTCCTTGATTTTAACATCATTTGATTAGCATATTTATGCCATTTGAATGTGTCCCTCTAACAGTCTTTTTCATACAATTGTTCTAATTAGTTGATTTTTCTTTGGACATTGGCTCAGCATTGCTGGCCAGCTTTGGCTGCCAGTTAGTGCTACTGTGTAACCTACAGTAGGGTGACCATATTTTGATTTCCAAAAAAGAGGACACTCGCCCCGGCCACGAGATAGCCTACTTAAATGATAATTGCAGTTTACTCAAAGATGCCTTATAATTTTAATATATTTAAAGTTTATATGTATGGATAGAAAATTCAATTATATTACAAAATAATATCTCTCAAAGACAGAAATTTAGATAGGCTTCTCAGAGGTTCCTCAACTTGCTTTTATTATGCCTAAAATAATAATCTTTTTACAAGTTTCAATTGTACAAAAATAAATATAAATGTAAAATAAATGTAAAATCTCTGGAATGAAATAATGATAGAAATAATGTCTCTTCTGTAAAAATCAACCTGTAAAATAATAGCTATCTTTTCAAGTCTTACTGGACAAATAAATAAATAAATAAATAATATGAAATAATGTTCTAAATAATACCTCTTCTGTATTAGAAAATCCAACTTTGAGCTCCCCGGCACCTTTATTAGACACAGAATCATTTGTGCCAGCTTTGCACACGACCGGGTCGGGACGGTAAGTTGGGAATTTTTTCTGCAGTTCATCTGTGAAGCTGCACTTGCGCTTCAGCATCTTGGAAGCTTAGAATAATGCTGCGCCGCCGGTGTCTGCTGCTTCCTCGTTGTGAGTGTTGGAGATCCGCCAATAAGGCAGCCTCTCGGGGATTACGCACACACAAGGAAAACCGGACATTATCATCAATTTATAAACACCCCCCGGACGCCCCGGACAGGACGTGAAAAGTGGACATGTCCGGGCAAAAGAGGACGTTTGGTCAGCCTAACCTACAGCAATGAAAAATAAACAGTGAGGCCATGGATAATCTAATGTAATCTAACATAATCTAGTTTAAATGAGCAACTTGGATGTAATGCAGTTTAGATAGATTTATTTTTTCTATTGAAGATTTTGCCCGTTTGGCTTTTAAACAACCCTTAATCACATGTCATTGATTCATTTTATTTTCTGTTAATTTGTGCACACAAATTATATGAGAGCAAACAGTAAAGCATATTCCTAAATTATTAATTTCTGTCCATGATTAGTAATTATTTTGCTCCATGACACCTGGCATGCTCTGCTGTGTGGCTACAGTAAATACACGTCTAATGATCTCCAGCTCTGGTTATGTAGACTACAGATGGACTTACACAGTACATGCACCCACCTGTTTGGCAACATAATACATGGGTTCAGCCTGCTGGCTCTTTGCAGATCAGGTGAGGGCAGAGACAGGCTCCTGAATAATAATAAACTGAGACTGGCATTGTAGAAAAGCTTTGTGTACTCAGAGCTTCGATAGGTGACATGTTTGTCTAACTCTCTCGTCTGTCTCTGCTCTCTAACAGCCCTGCCCAAGCCGCCAACTTCCCTCACTGTGACAGAAACCACAGCCACCAGTGTCACCCTTACCTGGGACTCTGGCAACCCAGAATCAGTGTCCTACTACGTTATCCAGTACCATGCCAAAGTGTCTGACAATGGCTTTCAGGAAGTGGATGGAGTAGCCACAACACGATACAGCATTGGCGGCCTCAGCCCCTGCTCAGAATATGAGTTTCGTGTCATGGCCATCAACAACGTTGGCCGGGGGCCTCCCAGCAGTATTGTAAACACCCGTACAAGCGAGCAAGCACCCTCATCACCTCCTCTTCATATCCAGGCACGCATGCTGAGCCCCAGCACTATGCTAGTTCAGTGGGAACCTCCAGAGGAGCCCAACGGCCAAATCCAGGGCTACTGGGTCTATTACACCTCAGAGCATGATGCCCCGCTCAGTAGCTGGCAGAAACACAACACAGATGACAGCCACCTCACCACTATCTCAGGCCTCACCACAGATATCACGTACAGCCTGAGAGTGCTGGGCTTCACCTCTGTGGGAGACGGACCTCCCTCTGATGTCCTGCAGATTAAGACTCAGCAGGGAGGTAAGAACACGCTCACTATAGTATGTCTGTGCAAAATTCCTGTATTCATAAACCTGTATTGATTCTTTTTGGCCTCTTGGATGCAGTTGAAGACGCTTCAAGCACAACAGAGACATATTATCACCCAATAAAGTTATTATAGCAAACATGGTAACAAACAGTTGCCTATTTACACATCCAGTAGACAGAGAAAATGCAACACTCACTTGGAGTCATATTTGTGATGGATGAAAGTTTAACATTCACTCTCCTTTTAGCTCTGGTTTGGTTTCCACCAACTCTCTCCCAGTTCAATACTATACACTGATTGTGAGTACGTTTTGAGTATGTAGTGTATCCACAAAGTAAACTCAAAACAGTTAGTATGCATACTCAAAATCACTACACCAAACTGGAAGCTATTGAGGAAGCAGGTTCAGTTCAATCTCACACAGGCTCCACTCTCTACCGGACTCTATGAGTAACACTCTCCTCCAATCACAAGCACACATTCGCTCATTGAATTTAGTGCAAATGTAACCAGACAATCAGGACATGCCTACCTAAATTCATACAGACCCGGCTGTATATAAGGCAGCACACACTGCTGTCCCTTTTCTCTTCAGCAATTGCAAATTGCCTCCTTATCAGCTCTCTCCATGGATGGAGTTGCTGCTTCGGGATGCTTCGGAATGCAGGGATGGTGTGGCAAGGATCGTGATGTTGTACACTGGGGCTCTAATCTACCCACAGAGCTACTGGGCACCCTCACAGTGCTACCCTTTTTATGGGAAGGCTAATGGTGATGCATTCACAGACTTCACCACTGGCTTAGCACTTTCTATTTTGGTCCGTCATGGACCGCTATCAGATCATTTTTTAATAACTTTGGATTTCGTTTTACTCGATAACACGCCACTCAGCAACAGTTACTATACTAGGTGTTTATCAGATAGTGCTGTCCCAAAATTAAAGGAAATGATTCCTTCGTCGTTACATTTAATACCATGTTCTTCAGTAACAAAGGTTTCCCGTACCGACTTTAAACTCTCCTGAATTGATCATCATATCGATAGCGCCGTAGGCTCGCTGCGAACAACACTTGACTCTGTAGCACCCCTTAAAAAGAAGTTAACTAAGCAAAGAAAGTTCGCTCCTCGGTACAACTCTCAAACCCGTAAGTTAAAACAAATATCGCGGAAATTTGAAAGAAATTGGCGATTAACCAACTGGGAAGAATCTCGTTTAGTCTGGGCAGACAGTCTCAAAACATATAACAGGGACCTCTGCAATGCCAGAGCAAACTATTACTCAGCATTAAAAGAAGAAAATAAGAACAACCCCAGGTTTCTTTTCAGCACTGAAGCCAGGCTGACTGAGTCACAGCTCTATTGAGCCTTGTATTCCTTTAGCCCTTAGCAGTAATGATTTTATGAGCTTTTTTAATGAAAAAATTCCAACTATTAGAGGCAAAATTCATGAACTCTTGTCATCAGATAGTAACCATCTGCCCTCAAACACAGCTGTAAGACCTAATATATATTTAGATAGCTTCTCCCCGATTTCTCTTCAACAATTGACCCTTCGCTAAGTCCGGCCCCGGACGCAAAGTTGCCAATCATAACGTAGCATTGGGTCGGCTCAGACCAGGGTCCGACAAAGACACAGCTGTGCTCCATTGACTCTAATGCAGTCGTTTCAGATTTCCTTCATTTTCAGGCTGGTTTTGTGGATTTGGAGCTAAATGTTGTGCCTGGGGCACGTTGTGTATTAATGATACTCGTTACCTGGAGAGGTTGGAAACATATATACGTTTCTTCCCTGTTCCAAAACCAAAATCAGACCCTGAACAGTGTAGGGTTAGCTAGCTAGCTACTGAGGATATAGCCTACTGAATGTATACACATGCTGTTTTTGCTTTTTAATGATTTTAACAGTGAAACAAAGACTGACCCTGCTGTACAGGAACCAGTGAAGGGAAGCAGGGAAACTTTGCTGATATTCAACCAGCTGTGTGTCAACGCATTGTGCGCAGATGAACGTTGTTTGACTTATTCCGCAGCCCCCCGACTGTCCAGCTGCCAGTCCAGGTGCTGAAGCTAAACACTGTTCATCTGCTCACACTGTGATGCCACACAGATGGTTCAATATCAGCAAAGTTTCCATTTATATTCATTGTCTTCCGTGGCAATCAGCAGTGATGTGGTGGTTCACTTTTACTCTGTGATCTGTAGGCTTTAGCTTCAATCTTTTTTTTGTTACCTTGATTTTGTTGCTGTGTCAGTCTGACATCCTTAATATATCCTTCATTTGCATATTGTAGACCCTTCTGTCTGCTTCTGTCTGAAATCGCTTTTTTGTTTTTACAAAAATTTGAGAGTATTTCTCCAGGGAGTGCAGTTAGTGACAGTGGGAGCGTCATGCCAGTCTAGCTCCGAAACAGACCTAGCAACAGTAACTAAGGGGGGCGGGCCTTAGCGAAGGGTGAATTGACCGCAGTGATTTCTTCATCTAAATCATCAACGTGTCTCTTAGACCCCAACCCAACTAGGCTACTTAAGGAAGTCTTACCTTTAGTTAACTCTCACTTATTAGACATGATCAATATATCTTTATTGTCAGGCTATGTATCACAGTTCTTTAAGGTAGCTGGAATTAAACCTCCTCTTAAAAAGCCCATCCTGGATCCAGAGGTGTTAGCCAACTATAGACCAATATCTAATCTTCCCTTTCTTTCAAAGATCCTTGAGAAAGTAGTTGCAGACAAGCTGTGTGATTTTCTCCATGATAATAATTTATTTGAGGAATTTCAGTCAGGGTTTAGAGTGTATCATAGCACTGAGACAAAACTAGTTAAAATTACAAATGATCTTCTGATTGCTTCAGACAAAGGACTCGTCTCTGTACTTGTTTTATTAGATCTTAGTGCGGCATTGGATCACAATTGACCATCAAATTCTGCTACAGAGACTGGAACATTTAATTGGCCTAAAAGGTTCTGCACTAAGCTGGTTTAAATCTTATTTATCTGATCGTTTTCAGTTTGTTCATGTTCATGATGAATCATCTCTAAATACTGAAGTTTATCGATGAAGCCAGAAGAAACTAATCAATTAACTAAACTTCAAAATTGCCTTAAAGACGGAAAAACCTGGATGAGCTCCAATTTCCTTATGTTAAATTCAGACAAAACTGAAGTTATTGTTCTTGGCCCCAAACAACACGGAGACTCTTTATCTGATGACATAGTTTCTGTAGATGGCATTGCTCTGGCCTCTAGCACTACCGTAAGAAACCTTGGAGTAATATTTGATCAAGATTTGTCTTTTAACTCCCATTTAAAACAAACTTCATGGACTGCGTTTTTTCATCTGCATAATATTGCGAAAATTAGGCCTATCCTGATCCGAAAAGATGCAGAAAAATTGGTCCACGCTCGAAAATTAGGCCTATCCTGATCCGAAAAGATGCAGAAAAATTGGTCCACGCTTTTGTTACCTCTAAAATGGATTACTGTAATTCCCTATTATCAGGTAGCTCTAATTCAGAATACAGCGGCACGTGTACTGACAGGAACTAAGAGGCAAGAACACATTTCTCCTGTTGTAGCTTCTCTGCACTGGCTCCCTGTAAAATCCACAATTGAATTAAACATCCTACTCCTAACTTATAAAGCTCTAAATGGTCAGGCTCCGTCATATCTTAGAGAGCTCATAGTGCCCTATTATCCCACCAGAACACTGCGCTCTGAGAATGCAGGATTACTCGTGGTCCCTAAAGTTACCAAAAGTAGATCAGGAGCCAGGCTCCTCTCCTGTGGTATCATCTTCCTGTTGCAGTCCGGGAGGCAGACACCGTCTCCACATTTAAGACTAGATTAAAGACTTTCCTTTTTGATAAAGCTTATAGTTAGGGCTGGTTCAGGCTTGCCTTGGACCAGCCCCTACTTAGGCTGACATAGGACTAGTCAGCCGTAATTATTATAATATTCGTAAGTGATAATATCGTAGGCAACTGGACTTGCTTGTGTTTCTTGAAGACGTTTCTCATCCAAGAAGCTTTTTCTGTCATAAATGACTGGTACGAAGTTGCAGGCTATAAACCCTGTGTGGGTGGGAACCCTTGCAGAGTTGTAGGGGTCACGTGAGCTCTTAGTTTCAGAGTCGTTAAGGTCACGATGTGAGTCGTTGACCCACCTGGCCACCATGTGAGTCGTTAGGGTCAGGTGGGACCAGGGGTGAATGGGTGTGAAGTCATCTGGGGAGGGATCCCAAGACTCCATTGTAGGTGGGTGATAAGTAGTGTCGTAAGCTACCCCCTCTGTTTAACGATGGTCGTTCCAGCTTGACGTAGATGGCTTCTTTCACTCCTCTTTCAAACCATCTCTCCTCCCTGACCAAGATGTGCACATTGATGTCCTCAAAGGAGTGTCCCTTCTCCTGTAGATGTAAGTGGACAGCCAAGTCTTGACCCGAGGAGCTGGCTCTCCTGTGTTGTGCCATGCACTTGTGGAGTGGTTGTTTCGTCTCCCCAATGTATAAATCTGTGCATTACTGGTTGCACTGAACTGCATACACTACATTACTCTGCTTATGTCTGGGTGTTTTGTCCTTGGGGTGGGCATTATAATATTATTACTTTCATTAGTGTTGTTGTAAGCTACTGTCATTACTGCATCTGTCTCTGTCTCTCTTTCTGTCTTATTCTGTCATACGGATTACTGTTAATTTATTATGTTGATCTGTTCTGTATGACATCTATTGCACATCTGTCCTTCCTGGAAGAGGGATCCCTCCTCAGTTGCTCTTCCTGAGGTTTCTACCATTTTTTCCCCCTGTTAAAGGGTTTTTTGGGGGGGAGTTTTTCCTTATCAGCTGTGAGGGCCCAAAGGACAGAGGGATGTCATATGCTGTGAAGCCCTGTGAGGCAAATTGTGATTTGTGATATTGGGCTTTACAAAAAAAAAAATTGATTGATTGAAAATTGATTGCTGGACCAGCCCTCTGTTTATGGGGGGTCAGGCAGTAAAGAAGGCAAAGACAGGATATTGCAGCTTTTGAGGAGTGGCGACACAACTGTGCCTTAACAGAATGGAAGTTGAATGAGAGTTCAGACTCATTTGGATCTCCACATCCCAAACAGATGCACTGCAGCAAGATATTAATTTATTCACTCATTTTCATCTCTTTTTCTGAGGCCAAGTCGCAGGGGCAGCAGGCCAAGCAAAGCACCCCAGATGTCCCTCTCCCCAGCAACACTTTCCAGCTCCTCCTGGGGGATCCCAAGGTGTTCCCAGGCTAGATGAGATATGTAATCCCTCCAGTGTGTTTGGGGTCTGCCCCAGGGCCCCATACCAGTGGGACATGCCCAGAACGCCTCCAACGGGAGGCGCCCAGGAGGTATCCTGATCCGATGCCCGAACCACCTCAACTGATCCCTTTCGATGCAAAGGAGCAGTGGCTGTACTCTGAGCTCCCTCCGGTTGTCCGAGCTCCTTACCCTTTCTCCAAGGCTGAGCCCAGCCACCCCGCGGAGAAATCACATGTCAGCTGCTGTATCTGTGATCTCATTGTCTCGGTCACTGCCCAGAGCTAATGACCATAGGTGAGCAGCGCCCACACCACTGCAGAAGCAGAACCAAATCGCTGATCCATATCACGCTCCATTCTACCCTTACTTGTGAGCAAGCCCCCAAAAAACCTAAACTCCCTTGCGTGAGGCAACCAGGAGGGGGCAATCCACCAGTTTCCTGCAGAAAACCATGGCTTCAGATTTGGAGGTGCTGACTCTCATCCTGATTGCTTCACACTCAGTTGCAAACCACCCCAGTGCATACTGGAGGTCACAGTGTGATGAAGCCAATAGAACCACATCATCTGCAAAAAGCAGAGATGCAATTCTGAGGTCCCCAAACCAGCCCATTGCCTCTCCCTGGCTGCGCCTCAAGATCCTGTACATAAATATCACAAACAGGATCGATGACAAGGGACAACCCTGGCGGAGGCCAACACCCACAGAGAACATGTTTGACTTTATGCAGAGTATGCGGATGCAGCTGTCACTTTGGTCATACCAGATGGCTTGTAGAAGCAAGCCAGGTACCCTGTAGTTCCGCAGTACCATCCCATAAGACCCCCCAAGGCACGCAGTCGTAAGCCTTCGCCAAGTCCACAAAACACATGTAGACTGGATGGGCAAACTCCCACGACCCCTCTGCCCGCCCCCTTAAGGGTAAAGGGCTGGTCTACGGTTCCAAGGCCAGGATGGAATTCTCATTGCTGCTCCTGAATCTGAGGTTTGACAATTGGTCGGAGCTTCCTTTCCAGCACCCTAGACTAGACTTTTTCTAGGAGGCTGAGCAGTGTGATAACCCAATAGTTAGAGCACACCCTCCTGTCCCCTTTTTTGAAAATGGGAACCAATTCCCCGGTCTGCCACTCCGCAGGCACTGTACCCGACCTCCACGCCACACTGAAAAGGAGTGTCGGCCAAGAGTGTCAGCACCCTGGACTAGACTTTTTCTAGGAGGCTGAGCAGTGTGATAACACGATAGTTAGAGCACACCCTCCTGTCCCCTTTTTTGAAAATGGGAACCGATTCCCCGGTCTGCCACTCCATAGGCACTGTACCCGACCTCCACGCCACACTGAAAAGGAGTGTCGGCCAAGACAGCCCAACAGTGTCCAGAGGCTTCCGCATCGAAGGGCAAATCTCATCCACCTTAATCTCTGCCTCCTCCCCGGTGGATGTGATTGCTGGGTTCAGGAGTTCCTCAAAGTGATCCTTCCACCACTTGATGATAATCCCCAGTTCTTCTCTGCTGATAATCCTTTGACCACAGCTCCTAGCAGCCGCCTCTACAATGGAGGCTTTGAACACAGACCACTTGGATTCTGTGTCCCCAACCTCTCTTGGGATGCACAAGAAATTCTTCCGAAGGGTTGAAGACCGCACGGACAGGGCCTCAGCCAGACAGTACCACAGTTTACCCTCACAACACGTTTGGGGTTTTCCAGGTCTGTCTGGCAACCTTCCCCAGCCATCTGATGCTATCGCCACCAGGTGGTGATCAGTTGACAGCTCTGCCCCTCTTCACCCGAGTGTCCAAGACACACAGCAGCAGATCTGATGCTATGACCACAAACTCGATCAGCAACAGTCAGAGACTTTCTCTTAGCGACACGCAGTCGCATTGAGGCGACCCTCTCATTCTCCTGGGAGAACCCCAACACAGCGACGCTCAGCTGGGGGCTCGTGAGTATCCCCACACCCACCCGAAGCCTCTCAGTCTGGGCAACTCCAGAAAAAGCAAGAGTCCAGCCCCTCTCCAGGAGTTTAGTTCCAGAACCAGTGCTGCACGTGGAGGTGAGCCCAACTATATCTAGTTGGTACCGCTCAACCTCCAGCACCAGCTCAGGCTCCTTTCCCACCAGAGAGATGATGCTCCATGTCCCCAGAGCCAATCCACGACTCCAGGGATCAGTATGCCCGGGGCTCCACCCCTGCCTGGAGCCCGGCACACAATGCACCAGACCCTTTCCCTCCGGGCAGTGGGCCCACAGGCTGCAAGATATTCTACACACTTAAAAACAAGCAGTTACTGGAGCTGGTTTGGCTCGACAATTGGTACACTGTCATCAATTTAATGGATGCATACTTCATGTTAGTGTGGCTCAGCAACACAAGATATTCTTGCTTTTCACCTTCCAGGGGATGGCCTGAGTACAACTGCCATTCTGGTCATGAATGTGGCATGAGGGTCTTCTTTTATCTTGATGACCTAATAGTCATGGTCAAGTCCGGGGAATGGGCTATGCTCCACACAACCCAGTTGATCTTACCTGACCAGGTTGGGGTTTGGCTGCAAGCCATTTTGTCAGAAGTCAGATGGATGGCTATGCAGCAGGCAGTTTGCAGATTGCGGTTGAGTGTGACAGTGATGGTGTTGACTGTCATGCAGGCACTGGCATTCATGGCAGCTGCCCATGTGGTGGTACCACTGAGGATGCTGTACATGTGGCGCCTGTAGAAGTGATTTGCCAGCATTGGCCAGAAAGCCAATAGCATAAACAATGGTTTGTTACCATTCCCCTCTCAGTGCAGGCTGACCTGCGATAATGGGAATCGCAGTTACACCAGCTGTAGGGAACACGGCTGGTATGAGTGAGTAAGACAGTGTGAAGTAACTGCTCAGTTGCTTGCTGTTTTATAGTGACCACAAAGAGGCTTTACTCTCAGACCCCAAATCCTTCCTTTGTTGTGAAAAACTTTATAAGAACTGAGTTCTTTCAGGGTAAGAGTTATACAATTACATACTTTTTGTCTTCCACCATGTAGGGGACAGGGAGGCAAAATTGCATCTGCTTTGCCCAGTTTGTGTTGACATGATTGCACCGAACAGTTGTTTAGGTGCCTCTGGAATGGCAGGGCTGGTAAGGCCCTGTCCTTGAAATGCCTTGCCTAATGGCCACGTGAGTGCATCTCCCAAGGCTACAGGCAGGTGGGCAGGGACCCTCTCACTATGATCCATGCACACTTGACATGCAGTGTGACAGTGTCAGTGGCTTTGTTCAATGGGGTGAGTTTTGAGGACATATACATATGTCCTGTGTTGCTAGGATGTAGAGCTTGTACATGTACAAGCTTTACATCATGTTCTATCTGTTGGGACATGTTAGTGTGTGCTCATTGGAATGACACTGGAAAGGGTTGGGTGTGTGTCACTTGTGTGGGACCTGACTTCTCTATGGGCATGATACACCTACATGTTGCAGTGTTCCTTGATGACCCGGGATATGTGATGTGCAGGGTGTCTATTGCTTGTCTTTGGACCCCTTTGAGGTTAGGCCATGGCTCTACCAGGTTCAGTTGCATACCTCCTGTGTTGGCTGTGGTCTTGTACTTCTTCTCTTGTATAGAAGTAGGCGGTCTGCAACAACTAACCTTTAGCCAGTCAGGATTAATGTGGCTGGGTTGATGTTATGTTGTGACTGGGAGTTCATTCATCAGGCCCGCCCACTGTACCCATAAGGTCTATTAGAGATAGAACTAAAGTTATGTTATTGTAACCCTACTTTTATTAGGACAGGCATAGCTCTCTAGGCCATGTCAATTTAACACCACTCACTGAGGAGTGTATAGGAAAGCAGACAGTGGTGTGTGCTGCCTTTTATACTTTGAGTTCTGCACATATTCAGGTAGGCATGTCCTGATTGGCTGGTGATGTTTATGTGAATTTCAGTGGGTGAATTTGTGTCCGTGATTGTTGATATCACACATTGAGTCCAGTAGAAGGCTCCACCTGTGCTAGCAGAACATGGGTTGCAATATCATAACCTTCGCTACATTCCGTAGTCTTAGTATGATCCATAGGCGCATGTATTTCTTTGTGGACTGATAATGGTAAAGGCTTTTTGGTATACTGACTGTCAAAACTGTTTACTATCACAAATAGTTTATAGTTTAGTATAAGTGTACCTCTGGTGCTGGGGTTATTAGAAACATGAACACCAACAGAACCAGCAATATGACATAACCATCAGAGTAAGGCTAACACTTATTTACACTGCAACATGTAGGGCCTCTAAATTACAACTCCATGTCTTTTGTTATTGTGCAATTATTATGCAGTAAGAGTTGTAGCATTTAGATTGATGCCAGGCTTTTTGCATTAAGCTACACATGTACTTAAATGTATGTGTCTGTGTAAAGCACATATTCAAGAACTTATGAATTTAGTTACACTTACATCATTTTAAAATTGCAGAAAAAATAGGGCTGTAAGGTGAAACATTAATCTGTTAGATATTCACCAGCTTGAACACAGTGGGTAAATTATTGTACAAGGATACTCACAAGCAAACAGTGTGTGTGTGTGTGTGTGTGTGTGTGTGTGTCACACACTTTATCCTCAAGGACAAAGTGGTCGCCTGCATGTAGAGGAATAATAATAGTATTTCTTCACGGAGAGCCTGTTTTTCAATTTTATCAGTTTATTGTGCTTGACTGGAGGAAACCTGACCTCACAACAGGGCTGCAATGGAAGATAATGCAATCCAAATTAAGCTGACCCACTATATCTATTTTTGGAATAGAATTCAGCATCCCTCCAGGCTGATGTAAATCATTCTGACTTAAATGTATATTATAAAGTGTTGTAAATAGTATCAGACTAATAAGGACAGGATATTTTTATTGGCTGTTTTATAAGCACATCAGTGCAATGTAAAATTTTATCAAGTCATGCCATCTACTATGCGGTTGTGTACTGTATCATATAATCAGAAGCAATGGGCTGTTTGCCTGAGCTCAAGCATAGAATCACTGGTTTATTTAGTAGAATAGAATCTGCAAAATGCCGGACATTGCACAAGGCCATTCGCTCCGGTTTTAGCTGGTCTTGAATAAATCCTGAGATCTACAAGACTGTTAGTTGCAAGGTTATTGTGGAGGATGAGCTACTTAACTTCGTGTCTGTAAAAATAAGGACATTAGGCCAGCCCAATGAGCACAGACCAAATTCTAGCTTAAAACTGGTAAAGCTAAAATATGGTTACAACATCAACGTGTCACAAAAACAAATTTGTTTAATTATGTTGATAATTTGTTGTTAAGAGAAACCTTAAAAGAGATATGTTTACAGGTATTTCTCCAAAGTCATATTGCACTGGTGGGTGAAATGTGACGCAAAAAAGATGTAATTTCAACACATATGTCACATGTTTAATATAAAATGTCATAAATATGGTCTTACATAGTCCATGTGTCATTTATTTATGGCCAGATTTTTCACCAAGCCAATATATTTGTTTGGGCTGGTGGCACATTGACTTCTCTTTTATTACACATGTGGTTCAACATACATACATACACAACAAACATACTGTGAGTTCTATAATAATTGGACAGACAACTTTTTGATTTATCATTTGATTTGTGTAATGCCACACCCATATTTTGTATTTGTAGCACCACCTAGTGGTCAATTTGAATTAGACTTCCAGGTATGTTCCAGGTAATTATATAGACACATCCGGTAAATTTCTTGATGAGTAGCCTAATGGTTATGGAGGAAGGTCTATTTATGTGTTGAGCCACACCCCTTTTAAAGTTCACTGGTCAATAAAAACTTCTGATGCCTTTAAATAGCTTGTTCCAATAATTAACCACAAAAATATGGTACAGATGGTACCTATATTTAATGTTGTGAAAAATGTGTTTTATATTTAATCATGGGGATTTCATAATGCCACCGTCAGGCTAGTTGGGATCATATTTCTTGGGCAGTGTTCTCATACAGCTTTCAATCACTGGTGAAAATTTCCTGCATCTACCTTGTACCATCTCATGGGAATTTGCAAAACATTTCTGAAGAAGAGTAATGGCCAGAAAAGTGTTTTATTATGCAGAATATTATGATATCACAGTAAAGTTGACCTTTTTACTTTTGGATATAAAATGTCATCATGTCATCATTATATCCTACTAAACATTCATCATAATTAGTGAGGAAATTCTTGAGTTATGGCCAAAAACATGTTTTGTAAGGTCATACTGACCTAGACCTTTGACCTTCGACCACCAAATTCCAATCACTTTATTCTTCATTTCAAGTGAACTTTTGTGCTAGATTTGAAGAAATTCCCTGAAGGTGTTCTTGAGATATTCACAAGAATGAGACAGTCAACATTACAGTGACATTGACCTTTGACCTACGACCACCAAATCTAAGTTTATTGCTGAGTTCAGGGTCCACCTGACCCTTTTTGAACTTTTGTGCTAAATTTCAAGAAATTCCCTCAAAGTATTCTTGGATATTGTGTTCACAAGAACGAGATAGACAAGGTCACAGTGACCTTGACCTTTGACCTGCAAGCAGTGATTCCCGGTTTAAAATCAGCATGAACCATTGCAAAAACTGCAAAGAATCAAGACCTGCATGAAAGATAACCAACAGGTTTTATGATGATCAGGCTGGTGGTCATTCATTTACATCCAAACCTCTACAGAGCCATGGTCCTCTTTGCAACACTGTCTCCTCCTATTGGTCAATTGCAGAAACATTTTGGGGGCATGCTTCAATGGCTTAGTTTAAAAAAAAATCCACAGAGTTTGATGATGTTTGAACAAACTGTCATTGATTTATGGCCAAATTTTGTGAAAGGCCAGTGTACTTGTTTGAAACTGGTGACGCCACCTATTGACCAATTTCAAAATAATTATGCAGTTGTGATTTCACATTGTAATGAAACATATCCTGCAAGTTTTGTAATAACTGAAGAAGCAATTTCTGATATATAGTCAGACTTGTGTTATGCCACGACCATTTCTTGCATTGATAGCACCCCTAGTAGTTTATCTCAATGATACTTCCAGGATATGTTTCAGGTATTTATGGCAACATACCATGCAAGTTTTGTGATGATTGGCAGAACAGTGGTGGAGTTCCATGTATTTATATAGTGAGCCACACCACTTTTGAAGTTAATACCCCTGATTGTCGACTCACAGAACTCCATCATCAATAGCCTACCACTCTTACCCCTCTTGTCTCAGTGGTCAGCTTTCAGAGTTTCTGCCACTTTCACAACCTTTTTGCTTTTAGATTTCATCACTGCTACATTTCACTATAACTTTTTGTTAACTAAGCCCATTTCATGATGGCATCAAAGTTTACTTAAGTGGCATTAGCTTCTTCTCTAAACTCTTAACCTGCAGTTTTGGTCTGGCCTTCAGCCATCCACAGATAACCTCATTTCCCAGGGGACATCTCCATCTAGAGCAGCTCAAATCCATGTCATCTTCTCTTACTGTAGACTTACTGTTAGTCTGTTTCCATATCTGCTCTGAAAATAGCATTACCCATGTTGTCCGAATTTTAGAAGCCACAGTCTTGTTTTCTTTTTCAGTTCCTCAGATGCTCTGAATTCATCCTGTCAGCACTTCACTTAGAACCACACTGTTGTGCCTGCATTTCAGATACCTCTTATTTCTGAGTAGGCACGATGGTATTCTACTTAAAGGGAAGTGAAACCAAATAATCGAGCCAGCTTACATCATCTGTAGTTAAATTTTTTATTGCTGCCAAATGTTTAAAGACTCTCACAAACTACTTGCAATTTTGCAAATCTCAGAGCATAACATTGTCAGATTCTCTCTTTGTTTTTGAACCCAGACAAGTGGCTGCTCGATTCTGGTTCCACCAGTGCTTCTGCCATATACCCTCCATGTCTGGCCTTTCTCCCGATCATTACTCTCTACACTCCTTCAGAATCTGAGCTACTACCTCGGACTCCTGTGATGGGATTGCAGAACAATTAATGCAATCAAATGTCATTGGTCCTCCTAAGAGTATCACCGCTGCATCCGTTCAAATCCCATAGATCTCAGATTTCAATTTCACTCAATCTTGTCTTAAGTAACTGGATATTTGGGATCTTTGTCATGCCCAGGTGCTAAGGCAGTTTCCTTACTGAAGCTTTCCCACAACACAGACAGTGCGCCAAAGAACTACAAGCAAGTTTCAGCCACACACACAAATTAATAAATCCTTTGGATACATTTTGTTGATAGTATGGTCCTTGCTCAGGGGAGAGGAGAGTAGGGAGATGCCAGTCAAGCACAGTCTGCTCACATCCATACTGCCCTAAGTGGAACTCTAATCAGGCAAAAGTGAAAACACCTGCATCAGTGTACTGCTAGTGTTGTCGATTTTCAATGAAAACTTGCTAAAATTTTCCTGTGGGGAAAATAAACAGTCATATGAGCATTCTTCTATGTCTTGAAACATTTCTGGAGGGAATCTTTGATATAAAAAAACTGCAGGTTTTTTTTTGCCTTGTTTATTAAAGGTAGAGTATGTAATGAGTACTACAGCATTTTACCTAATCCCTAAGTTCACTCTTTGCCCGCACTCCCACTTCACAATCTGACTCCCTTACTTTGTATTTCCACCTATGAATACACTCTTTGCTGTCACTGTGCCCGTCTTTTAGTATCTTCATGTCTTTTTTTCTGCTTCCAGTTCCAGCTCAGCCATCTGGTCTTGAGGCTGAGGCCGAGCTGGACTCGCGCATTATGCTGTCATGGCTTTGGCCTGTCCAGGACCCCATCATTAGCTATGAACTGCTCTACTGGGAAGACAACAATCCTGCAGACAAGGTAAATACTATCTTAACACAACATAACACAGCCTTCAATTAATCAGGTCCATGCTATGGTCACGAAACAACACAAGCATTAGTTCCCTCTGATTTATTTTTTTCAAAATATTTATTATTAGGGACCTCAAAGGACGAGGACCCTATTGTTTTTGGTGCGTTTATTAGGGACCTCAGCCGAAGGCTCTCTAGCCACCTAGACACACAAAAAAGGCCACTGCGGCCCGTAGGAATGACGTAGAAAGATCAAACCAAAACTGGCTTGTTCATCTCATCAAGACCTACAAATCACATGCTGACAGCCCTGACCTAAATCCAACAGGAAGTGAGCTAGTGCCTCTGAAAGTAACATGAGCAAATGTGTCAGCTGTGAGCTAGACATCTTCAACTTGCGACCAAGATCGCATTTTTGACTCCACAAACATGAAACCTATATGTATATATATATATATATATATATATATATATATATATATGGACGAGTGTATCTCTCTGTTGGTATGCTCAGACTGACGATTGGACCCATGGTTTGGGAATTAAAGGGAGGAGTTTGACAGATTTTAAAGCCATCTCAATCTGCCTGCTCTCACAACTTGTCTCTCCCTCTCAGTGACAGACTCAGGATGTTTGAAGGGCAGGGGCGAAAAGGAAAAAAAGGGCACCTACTGCATGACATGGGGCCCCATTGGTGAAAAATGAACCCCAAAAATACCAAAATGGGCTCTCTAGCGCCACCTAGACACACATAAAAGGCCACTGCGGCCCGTAGGAATGTCGTATAAAGATTAAACCAAAACTGGCTTGTTTGTCTCATCAACACCTACAAATCATGCACTAACATCCCTGACCTAAATCCAACAGGAAGTGAGCTAGTGCCTCTGAAATTAACATTAGCAAATGTGGAGAAATTGTCAGCTGTGACCTAGCGTGGAGAGGGGTCTAAAATCATCTAAAACTTTTGTCGAAACAGCGGAAGTCCGAGGTCCTGCCTAACGCTGCTTGCAGCTTTAATTATTAGGACCCGAGCAACGACTGCAAGTCGTCCGTGGAGGACCCTATTGAAATTGTGCTGTTTATTAGGGCCTGAGCGACGACTGGAAGTCATCCGCAGAGGACCCTATTGAAATCACGCTGTTTATTATTATTAGGGCCCTAGCGACAACTGCAAGTCATCCGTAGGCCCGAGCACCTAGCTGTGCGAGGACCCTATTGAAATGCAAGAATTTTTTTATTATTAGAGCCCGAGCACCGACCGATTTTTATTATTATTATTAGGGGTCCAAGCCCGCGGGGCCTGGGGAACGCTGAGCAAGCAGACACATTTCCCAGGACCAGCGGTGCTGGGAACCCTATTGTTTTTGTTTGGATTTTTATTATTAGGGGTCCAAGCCCGTGGGGCCTCGGGAACGCGTATGCAAGCAGACCCATTTCCCAGGACCAGCGGTGCTGGGAACCCTATTGTTTTTGTTTGGATTTTTATTAGGGCCCTAGCGACGACGAAGTCATCCGTGTAGGACCCTATTGTAATTGCGCTGTTTATTAGGGTCCGGGCAGCTAAGCTGCCAGGACACTATTGTAATCCTAGGTATTCTTCTTCTTCTTTCTTCTTTCTTCTTCCGAGGAAATCATACTTCCCATGGGTGAAAACTCACCAAACTTTGCACAAAGGTCCAGTCTCATGCCAGATATCCTCAGCTGTAAACTCAAGCCAATAGTCCTGATGGTGGCGCTACAGCAAGCGTCTAAAGTTCAAAACTTTGAAAATTCAAAACAAATCAACCATACGTGCTACAACTTCACAACTTTCATCAAACTGTATCGCCAATACTGAAGAAACTTTTGTACATTTAAACCTATTAAAAATTATGAAGTTCATCACTCTGTTTTTTCAAAAACTGTAAAACTTCTTAAACCTATCTCCTCCCACAATTTTTGCTCAATTGACACCAAACTTACTACAGAGCATCTTCAGACTGCCCTACAAAAACTACGTTTCTCAGATTTTTTATTTATCAAAAATTGAGCCTACAGTGCATCAAAATGTTTGATTGTAAACGGTACTGTAAACATATACAAGCAAATTCTTGCTAAATAAATCTTCCATGTTCATGAAAAGAATGACAAAATTCTAGAGTCATGGTAGATGATGTGTGGCAAATTTCAGAATTTTATCTCAAAAACTGAATTTTTGACAGCATTTTGAATTTTGCTCTAAAAATGGCAATTTTAAACATCAGTTTTTCCACTGATGCAAAAGGCAGATTGTGTTGCTAAATTCCTAAATGTCTTCCAATTCTTCTGCTTGTTGCTCAGAATTGCCTAAAAATGCCCGGACCCGACCCATCGCTGCGCAGCAGCTATAATTTTGATTTGAATTTTTGATATGTTTGAACAAACTCCTCCTAGGGATTTCGTCCGATCGACTTCAAATTTGGGACAGATCATCTAGAGGCCATGCTGATTAAAGGTTATTAAAACAATGTCTGTAGGTCAAAGGGCGTGGCTGCTAGGGCGTGACAAATTTTGGCGACTTTTCGTTTTCTCGCCATCGAATTTGGAACGGCTCTCACGCCCACATACTTGATCCTAGCAGCTTCAAACTTGCTGGACATGATGATGGCTCCGCCCCGAACGCCCCGATATGTTAATATATCCCACCTTACTCATAGCACCCCCCGGTGGTAACAGGAAGTGACCAGTTTTTACTTTAACATGTACTAATGCCACAAACTGGACCCCATCAACTTCATTCCACTTCTAATGCATGCAGAACAAGTTGGTGAAGCTACCTTATGAACGCTGTGAAGCTACGTCTAATGGCGTCTGTGTGGCGGCGTGGCAACTATCGATCCCTCGCCACTAAATACGTTTGGCTTTTTGATGGCTTCAACGACCTCATATCCTCATGAAAATTGATACACAGGTCAAGAATGGCGAGCTCTTACATCTGATAGAGGCATCGCCCATGGGGGTGACAAAATGCCTCTATAGCACCCCCTTGAAATTTTCAAAAAACCCTCCCCATAGGGTTTTTTTTTTGAGTAGGAAGAAGACACACCACGTCAGGGTTAATTTACTCTGGGTTTTCACATAACCACTTCAGTGATGCATGCTGCTGGCCCCCCGCGGTGGTGCGGGAGAGCAAGGGCCCGATCACAGCTGCTTGCAGCTTTAATTAGGGCCCAAGCGACGACGAAGTCGTCCTTGAGGACCCTATTGTAATCGCACTGTTTATTATTAGGGCCCGAGCGACGACGGAGTCGTCCGTGAGGACCCTATTGTAATTGTGCTGTTTATTAGGGTCCGAGCGACGACAAAGTCGTCCGTAGGACCCTATTGTAATCGCGCTGTTTATTATTATTATTAAGGCCCGGGCACCTAGCGGTGCGAGGACCCTATTGAAATGCAAGGATTTTTTATTGGGTGTGAATGCTTTCAGCATTCAAACCCTATGTTCTTCCATTACCAAAATTATTTCATTTTTCTTATTGGGTGTGAATGCTGAAAGCATTCAAACCCTATGTTCTTCTGTTACCAAAATTCTTTATTTTCCTTATTGGGTGTGAATGCTGGAAGCATTCAAACCCTATATTCTTCTGTTACCAAATTCCTTATTTTTCTTATTATTATTCTTCCGTCGCATTTTTCAACTTCAGTTATCTTCAACATACTTCAACCGATTCAAACCATTCAAATTTCTTGATTCAGCTTCATTAGGACATTATTGGAAACTTTCAGATTTTTCCATAATGTTCATACTTTCCTGGGAATTCAATGGTAAAATTCCATTTCCTATTAAATCCAATGGAACAAAGATGGTTGGACCGCTACTATTTCCACAAACTTCATCCGATTCAAACCATTCAAACATGAAAACGTTCAGCTGAATTAGGACAAGACCGGAACGACTCTTCGCGTTCCTAACATTCATACTTTCCCAGATATTCCTGATTTTTCCCAAATCCTTTTCCCATCTGGAATGAATTAGGGAATCCTCAAAAATCGATAAACTCCACCTTTTTTCAAACTGTACCTACAGATTCATACTTTCAGCTAGAAACTCCATTCAAAATGTAGAATATTCACCATTTTGCTGACTTTTTACATATGATTCAACTTTTCAATCCCATTCAAACTTTCAAAAATATTCAGCTTTTTCTGAAACTTTGTTGTAATGGAACTCAATGAGAAAATCCTTCAAACTCACTCATCTTCACCCACACATCCCAAATTCATACATTGACGTAGAAACTCCATTCCAACTCTCAAACGTTCATGCTGCCGTCGACTTTCAGGACCTAATTCAAATTTTCAATATCTCATTTAGTTTTTCTACAACGTCAGTTTAAAATACATGAAATTTTCAGCCCTTTTCAGACTTTATAATGGGTGTGTATTGCGTGAGCTAGAGTGGGTGATGTCATCGCTAGAGTGGAGAGCAGCTGTAAACTCATCAAGAAATTTTCTCTTCAACTCGCTCATACGGCCACAATTTTCACTGTACATACACAATTTATACCAAAAAACGTAGGAAAATTTGTCCTGGTCACAGAAATGTTAACATGGAATCTGTCACACGTACACATTTTTGAGTGGCTCCTAAGCGAAGGGAGCGCCGATTTTTTTCTCATTCATTCCCATGTAAACTGAGAGGAGAAATTTCTGGAAACAGCTGAGGTGCAACACATTTGTAACATTTCTGGAAACAGCTGAGGTGCAACACATTTGTAACTCGCTCCTGTGACCACATTTTTGACTCTACAAGTATAAAACATGACACGTGTGTTCACGAGAAGTGGTTAGGGTTAGTGTTGTTGTTTTGAAGGGACAAGGGTTGCTTGAAAACTCACCAAACGTGGCATACACATCACAGGTCGCAAGTCCTGTGGTCTGATGTGATTTTTGTGCTTTGATGCACCAAGATGGCTCAACCCCCTAGAATATTTCAATTAAGCAGCCCCCAAAGCTGGTTTGACCTGCATGTATGAAACTTGGTAGGCACCTGTAACCCTCTATTATGTAGAAAAAAGCCTCTTGGAGCCATGCTCCAAACCCAACAGGAAGTCCGCCATTTTGAATTTACTTGTGCCACTTTTGTGCATTTTTGCCCATTTCCAGGGCTTGTAAATTAACGAACTTGTCCTACAGATTTAATCAGATTGGCTCCAAACTTGGTGTATGTAAGCGTGACTATGTTGTGACCAAAAGTTATCACAGGATCTGCCCAATGTTGAATGGCGCGCCCGCTGCCGAGCGTTGCATCTTGAGGTCTCGCCATGAAAAACGAAATTGCTGTAGCTTTGGCATAAATGGTCCAATCTCCACTTCACATGATTCATATTAGTCCCGCCCTGAACACATTTTCATTACCATATTTCCTGATAATCATAGCGCCACCTAGTGTCGAAAGGAAGTACTTCTTATCAAACACTTATCTTTGGATTAACCTGGTATTTCACTGCTGTGGTCTATATTTGATGTTTACAAACATGACATATCATTAGTGTCTACGCGCGCTGCAGAGGGTTTACTTTTGATGTCTCGCCATGAAACAGGAAATTGCTATAAATTTGGAGTAAATGGTCCGTTGTCCACCAAACTTAACATGATTCATATTAGTCCCGCCCTGAACACATTTTCATTACCATATTTCCTGATAATCATAGCGCCACCTAGTGTCGAAAGGAAATACTTCTTATCAAACACTTATCTTTGGATTAACCTGGTATTTCACTGCTGTGGTCTATATTTGATGTTCACAAACATGACATATCATTAGTGTCTACGCGCGCTGCAGAGGGTTTGCTTTTGATGTCTCGCCATGAAACAGGAAATTGCTATAAATTTGGAGTAAATGGTCCTTTGTCCACCAAACTTGACATGATTCATATTTGTCCCAACCCTGAACACATTTCTATGACAATATTCCGTGATAGTCATAGCGCCACCTAGTGGTGAAAGGAAATACTTCTTATCAGACACTTATCTTTGGAGTAACCTGAAATTTCAGTGCTGTGGACTGTATTTGATGTACACAAACATGACATATCATTAGTGTCTACACGTGCTGCAGAGGGTTTAATTTTGATGTCTCGCCATGAAACAGGAAATTGCTATATTTTTGGCGTAAATGTTCTGATCTCCATCAAACTTAAGATTATTCATATTAGTCCTGCCCTGAAAACATTTATATGACCATATTTTCTGATACTCATAGTGCCACCTAGTGGTGACAGGAAGTAGGTCTCAAACACTTATCTTTTGATTTATCTGAAAGTTAAATGCTGTGTTGTATATTTGATGTATAAAAACATGATGTATAACTAGTGCGCTCTCCAACTCCCTCTAGTGGAAAGAGGAAGTGATACAAAATGTGAAATATGTCATTCCAGCACTGTATCAGGGATATGCCAAGTCACTCCTGCATGCAATGTCTAACTTTGACAGAAATGAATAGACAAGTCAGAAGGTGTCCTGCCAGCCAAAATTGGCACATGCGTTTGGTCTGGCGAAAAATTAGATATTTTGGCAGTGTTGTATGTGGATGGAGCCAAATGGCGACATAGCGCCCACTAGAAAATTTTGTGCCTCGAGCCCCGCCTGTGAGTTTGACCTACATGCATGAAATTTGGTGGGCTCATAGAACATGCCAAGACGCACAAAAAATCCTCTTGGACCGATGCCATAAATCCAACAGGAAGTCGGCCATTTTTATTTGAATTTGTGATATGTTTGAATGAACTCCTCCTAGGGATTTCGTCCGATCAACTTCAAATTGCCTACAGATCATCCTGAGAACATGCTGATCAAAAGTTATTAAAAGCTTTTCTCTATGTCAAGGGGCATGGCTGCTAGGGCGTGACAAACTTTGGTGACTTTTCGTTTTCTCGCCATCGAATTTCGAACAGACCTCACGCCCACATACTTGATCTCAGCAACTTCAAACTTGCTGGACATGATGATGGCTTGGCTCCAAATGCCCAGATATGTGAATATCCCACCTTACTCATAGCGCCCCCCGGTGGTGACAGGAGGTGGCCAGTTTTTACTTTAACATGTACTGATGACACAAACTTGACCACATAAACTTCACAGCAACTATCGATCCCTCGCCACTAAATACGTTTGGCTTTTTGATGGCTTCACCGTCCCCATATCCTCATGAAAATTGACACACAGGTCAAGAATGGCAAGCTCTTACATCTGATAGGGGCGTCACCCATGAGGGGGACAAAATGCCTCTATAGCGCCCCCTTGAAATTTTC
>NC_065515.1:44229262-44245165 GCF_006386435.1 Epinephelus moara | reverse complement strand
CGAGGACCCTATTGAAATGCAAGGATTTTTAGGGCCCGAGCACCTAGCGGTGCGAGGACCCTATTGAAATGCAAGGATTTTTTATTATTATTATTATTATTATTCCTCCAAATGAATTGCCTTTTTGGGAGGCTTAACATACCCGAAAACTCATGAAACTTTGCACACATCTCAGAACTGGTGAAAAATTTGATATTTTAAGGGTCTCGTGTATGGGTTCCAAAAAATGGCTCAGTAGCGCCCCCTACAAAAGTTTGAGGAAACAGCCCCTGAAGCTAGTTTAACCTACATGTATGAAACTCTGCAGGCTTATGTAACGCCCAGAGACGTACAAAAAAGCCTCTTGGAGGCATGCTCTAAACCCAACAGGAAGTCAGCCATTTTGAATGTACCGTGCAATTTTGGTGCATTTTTGGCCATTTCCAGTGGTCATAAATAAACGAACTAGTCCTAGAGATTTCATCCGCTTGACTTCAAACCTTGGTCTGTCCCATCCCAAGACCTTGAAGATGAAAAGTTATCAAAAGCTTGAGTTTTCGTCAATACGTGTGACCGTGGGATGGCGTCAAAGTTAGGGGTCTCGCCACTAAACAGGAAGTAGTTTATGACTCCAGCATACATGGTCCAATTTTGGCCAAACTTCACAGGATTGATGACAGTCCCACCCTGAACACATCTACATGTCAATAATTAGAGATAAACATAGCGCCCCCTACTGGAAATGGGAAATGTCATGTTTTAGACTTTAATGTACATCTCTTACAGACTTGACCAGATCCACTTCAAACTTGGTGAAAAAAGTCATAAGACGTTGATGATGCTTTATTGTTGAAACTGTGAGTTTTCGTCGAAGGGCGTGGCCACGGCCTGGCGGCGAGTGAGTTTTCGTCGAAGGGCGTGGCCACGGCCTGGCGGCGAACTTTGATGTTTCACCGTGATGATACACGTTGCTGTAACTTGACTCCACGTGGGAATATCTTGCCAAAACTTCACACATATGATGACAGTCCAGCCCTGAACACATCTACAGAGGAATTTTGAATAACCGATATAGCGCCACCTTCTGGCAACAGAAAGCTACTTTATACATTCTTTGATGTCCCGCTTCTAGCAGGTTAAGCAGACCCACCTCAAACTTGCTGGTCTAAGTCCTTAGACCTTGATGATGCTTAAAAATGAAGCTTTTTAGTCTTCATCAAACACTGTCACCGTGGCGCCACCTTGTTCGCCATCAAACACGATGTTGTTTTGAAGGGACAAGGGATGCTTGAAAACTCACCAAACGTGGCATACACATCACAGGTCACAAGTCCTGTTGTCTGATGTGATTTTTGTGCTTTGATGCACCAAGATGGCTCAACAGCGCCCCCTAGAATATTTCAATTAAGCAGCCCCCAAAGCTGGTTTGACCTGCATGTATGAAACCTGGTAGGCACCTGTAACACTCTATCACGTACAAAAAAGTCTGTTGGAGCCATGCTCCAAACCCAACAGAAAGTCCACCATTTTGAATTTACTTGTGCCACTTTTGTGCGTTTTTGCCCATTTCCAGGGCTTGTAAATTAACGAACTTGTCCTACAGATTTAATCAGATTGGCTCCAAACTTGGTGTATGTAAGCGTGACTACGTTGTGACCAAAAGTTATCACAGGATTTGCCCAATGTTGAACGGCCACCTGCTGCCGAGAGTTGAATTTTGAGGTCTCGCCATGAAAAACGAAATTGCTGTAGCTCTGGCATGAATGGTCCAATCTCCACCAAACTTCACATGATTCATATTAGTCCTGCCCTGAACAAATTTTCATTACTATATTTCCTGATACTCATAGTGCCACCTAGTGGCAACAGGAAGTATGTCTCATCAAACACTTTACTTTCGATTTATCTGAAAGTTTCATGCTGTGGTGTATATTTGATGTATAAAAACATGAGTGCGTTTTCCAACTCCCTCTAGTGGAAAGAGGAAGTGATACAAAATGTTAAATATGTCATTCCAGCACTGTATCAAGGATATGCAGAGTCACTCATGCATGCGGCGTCTAACTTTGACAGAAATGAACTGACGCGCCAGAAGGCGTCCTTCCAGCCCCCCCGAGTTGCGTGAAGGTGCGAGGGCCCGTTCATCGCTGCTTGCAGCTTTAATTATTATTATTATTCTTAACCCCAATGAATTGCCTTTTTGGGAGGCTTAACATATCCCAAAACTCATGAAATTTTGCAGATATATCAGACCTGGTGAAAAATTTGATATTTTAAGGGTCTTGTGCGCGTTTTCCAAAAAATGGCTCAGTAGCTTCCCTTACAAAAGTTTGAGGAAACAGCCCCTGAAGCTAGTTTAACCTGCATGTATGAAACTTGGCAGGCTTATGTAACCCTCCGAGACGTACAAAAAAGCCTCTTGGAGGCATGCTCTAAACCCAACAGGAAGTCGGCCATTTTGAATTTACTGTGCAATTTTGGTGCATTTTTGGCCATTTCCACGGGTCCTAAATGAACGAACTAGTCCTAGAGATTTCATCCGATCGACTTCAAACCTTGGTCTGTCCATGTCATGTTTTACACTTTGAGTAATATCTCCTACGAAGTTGATCACATCCACCTCAAACTTCGTCAAAAAACCCATAAGACGTTGATGACGCTATGGCGCTGCCCTTGCCACCAAATACGTTTGGCTTTTTAATGACTTCAGCGACATCACTTCCTCATGAAAATTGATACACAGGTCAAGAATGGCAGGCTCTTACATCTGATTGAGGCGTTGCCCATGGGGAGGGACAAAATGCCCCTATAGCGCCCCCTTGAAATTTTCAAAAACCTCTCCCCATAGGGGTTTTTTTGGAGTAAGAAGATGAAAATTTGTACATATGTGTAAGTTGCCCAGACGCAAAAAAAAAAAAAAGTCTCTACCGCCAATGGTCTACTCCAAACAGGAAGTCGGCCATTTTGATTTAAACTTTCCATTCTGGCACTGATTTTGTGATTTCCACACCTTGTATTTTAATGAACTCCTCCTACAGATTTTATCCAATCAACTTCAGATTTGGTACAGATCTCACATCAGTGTCAGGCATGTGTCTGTCTTTTTCTGGACTACTCCTCTGGAGTGTGGGGGTTTAGATACTATAATAAAAGTGTAAGTGTGCACAATAGTGCACAAAGATACTTTCTAGGTGTCCATAAATTTGTCCCTATATCTGCCGTTAACGGTGACATGGGATGGGTACCGTGTGAAGTCAGGTGGAAGGTAAATATGATGAACTTGTGGAATAGAATGCTTGATCTACCAGATGATAGAATGGCGAGGAAGATTTTCATGTGGGATCTCTCAGTGGAAGGAGAATGGGCGTCAGAGATGTATGATCTGCTTCAGGAGCATGGGCTTCAACATCTCTATAGCCACAGACAGAGAGCGGATGTGGGGATGTTTAAAGACTTTGCTATGACAAAATAGAAAAGTAATTGGCTGCATGAAATTAATCATAAACCAAAATTACTCACATATTGTTTGTTTAAAGAAGTGTATGACTGTGAAAGATATGTATGATTTATCTATGAGCCAATGATCTCTGTGTGCTCAGTTTCGCTTTGGGATATTACCGCTACATATTGAGAAAGGATGCTACAGTAGAACTGAGGAAGGTCAAAGATTATGTCACTACTGTGAGCTCGGTGAAGTAGAGAATGAAACTCACTTTCTGCTGTATTGTCCATTCTACGATGACCTAAGAGAAAGACTCTTTGACAAAGTATCAACACATGTAGGTCTGTCTCAGGATAACCAAATAATGAAATGGTTATTTGATAATCATATATTTGCAATATCCAATCATATCCATAAAGCGTGGAACATAAGGAAGCAAGCAACTTATGCACACAGATAGGTTGTGGCTCTAAAGATTGTCCTTTTTATTTTGTTTTATTTATTTTTATTGATCGTTATTTGCAGCTTGCGTATATGTCATGTTTACTGTTCTATGTTGGCGTGATGGCACTGGAAAATGTTTTGTTTAAAATGTAACTGAATATTCCCATGAGGGATGGGCTGTCTTGGGCAGCCAGACACGAAAATAAAATTTCATTCATTCAAAAATAAAATTTCATTCATTCATTTATATTTTGGCAGTGTTGTATGTGGACGGGGCCAAATGGCGACATAACGCCCCCTAGAACATTTCATGCCTCAAGCCCCGCCTGTGAGTTTGACCTACATGCATGAAAATTTGGGGGCTTATAGAACATGCCAAGACGCACAAAAAATCCTCTTGGACCCATGCCGTAAACCCAACAGGAAGACAGACATTTTATGCCCTCTTAAAGGTGACGTGACACAAAACCTCCTGACAATCTTTGTGCCACCTAGACACACTAAAATGGCCGCTGCGGCCCACAGGAATGTTGTAGAAAGATCAAACCAAAACTGGCTTGTTCGTCTCATCAAGACCTACAAATCACGTACTGACACCCCTGACCTAAATCCAACAGGAAATGAGCTAGTGCCTCTGAAATTAACATGAGCAAATGTGGAGAAATTATCAGCTGTGAGCTAGACATCTTAAACTTGCAACTAAGATTACATTTTTGACTCCACAAACATAAAAACCTATATGTCTGCATTTGGGGCGAGTGTATCTCTCTGCTGGTATGCACAGATTGACGATTAGACCCATGGTTTGGGAATAAAAGGGAGGAGTTTGAGACATTTTAAAGCCATCTCCATCTGCCTGGTCTCACACAGCGTGTCTCTCCCTCTCAGTGACAGGCTCAGGATGTTTGAAGGGCAGGGGCAAAAAGGAAAAAAGGGCACCTACTGCATGACAGTAGTTTTGGTGTGCAAAAAAAACAAAATTTGACCCCCTAAACATGCCCAAAAACTCACCAAAATTGGCACCTAGACACACTAAAATGGCCACTACGGCCCGTTGGAATGTTGTACAAAGATCAAACCAAAACTGGCTTGTTCGTCTCATCGAGACATACAAATCACGCGCTGACACCCCTGACCTAAATGAGCTAGTGCTTCTGAAAGTAACATGAGCAAATGTGGAGAAATTGTCAGCTGTGAGCTAGAGTGCAGAGGGGTCTAAAATTATCTACAGCTTTTGTCTAAATCTGTCTACGTGAGCTGGAGGCCGAAATGGCGTGAGTCCGAGGTCCTGCCCAACGCTGCTTGCAGCTTTAATTAGATTTATCTCAGGGAAGCACATGAGGACACATTCTATGGAAACATATCGTCATTTTAATTGTTTGATCATTACTATTGAGGTAATTCTGTACACAGAAAATGTCTCCTCAGTTGCTCTTCTTGAGGTTTTTGAGTTTTCCTTATTTGAATTGAGGATCTAAGGACAGAGGGTCCTGTATGCTGTACAGATTGTAAAGCACCTTGAGGCAATTTTGAGATTCGCAGTACTGGGCTATGTAAATAAAACTGACTTGACTTGAGAAGACTTTCGTAAGTTCATTGCATTGATTTTGTACTGAATTCTGGGACCATCAGTGAAACCTCAGATCATAACAGCCAATCGGTGTATACAATAGTTAACAGGGAGGTCATTTGTAAGTCATTTTTATTCATATAGTGCTAAATCAAAACAAAAGTTATCTCAGGACACTTTTCATTGAAAGTAGGTCCCTGTGTGTATGTACTGTGGCCATTATGATCTCATGTTTTTTATCTTTCCACAGCATCATGTCACTTTCGACCCAGCAGGCTCCTATGCAGTTGATGGTCTAAAGCCAGATACATTCTACGTATTTTCCCTGGCAGCAAAATCTGAGATGGGTGTAGGAGTCTATACTCAGCCTGTCGAGGCCAGGACTGCCCAGTCCAGTAAGTATTATAGCCTTCTATTGTCATTTTCCAACTAGCCCTCCAACCCATATGACCACAGAAGTCATTTATCCTACCTTGCAATACAACCCACAAGAATGTTTCCTAAAATAGTGCCCCTTGTGGTGTCATACCTAAACAACATAATAGGTTGTATATGACTGATAACAGCTGCTGTGTTAAACATGTGATTAACATTGTGAAATAGTTGCAGTTGCACCAAGACTACTTTGTTAGGTTTAGGCAACAAAACTATTTGGTTAGATTTAGAAGAGAGATTATGGTTATGCTTAAAGTAGATACATTTGTTACTTAAAATAATGTAATGCAGTGCCGGCCTGCGGCATAGCCAGTATAGGCAAATGCTAGGGGTGCTGTCATCCATAGGGGGCGCCACAAATGGGAGAAGGAAAACAAAAATCAAAATGTTTATCTTTTACTATTTTTTTATGAATACCATTACTACTATTATTTTGAAATATTACATAACACCACAACAGCATAACTAGCAAAGCCTACAAAATAATAGTGAGGCCTTTTTTATGGGTTCCTGCCGCCCCCGCCCTCCCACCCCAGCTTGTAACACTTTACCTGTTCTCTGGGGAAGATGGGCGAGTTATCCAACGTCACGTTAACTCCAAAACACACTGTATCGTTATCATGTCAAAACGACAAAAGCTCTATGGGGCCTCCTCAACTACCACTACACTACTGAGAGGAGTGGATGAGAGGAGAGCTAGTTATTGTTACCTCTAAACAGCCGGTGGCCAAAATGAACAGCTCACAGAGGTTGTATTGATTTACACTGTGAAGCATTCAGGCTCTATTCAGTAAAAATTAGTAGTGGGCGAAGATAACTTAAAAAATTCTCATGATGTGTTCAATATAATCTTGCAAAATGTAGCTTTTGGTGAGAAACTTGAATAAATCCAGCTGTTTGAATGAAATGTGTTGATGTTTTCACAGCACTGTAAAATAGATATTGGAGAGGGAATTATAAAGTATCATATATATCGCTGTTGTGGACTGTGTATTCCACATTGCCTCCTATGGCATGTCTGGCAGGGAGCAGCTGAACTAGCATCTGGGCGGCAGTAGCTCAGTCCATAGGGACTTGGGTTGGGAACCAGAGGGTCGCCTGTTCAAGTCCCTGTCCGGACCAAAATATGGAGCGTGGACTGGTAGCTGGAGAGGTGCCAGTTCACCTCCTGGGCACTACCGAGCAAGGCACCGAACCCCCTAACTGCTCATTGGCAGCCCACTCTGACATCTCTCCACTTAGTGCATGTATAGGTCCAGTTTGTGCATGTGTGTGTTCAGACCTGTGTATAATTGACAACAGAGTGAAAAATTAAATTTCCCCTCGGTGATTAATAAAGTATATAAAATTAAAAATTAAGGCGGTGAATGTTCAAGGCACGCAGAACGTCCTGAGTCTGGAGAGTTAAGGTACACGTCATGTCCGGACACCAGGAGTAAGAACAAGGAATGCTGAGCTCCCACAAACTTTGGATAGTATGCATTAAGCCAATTAAATATGGTTGGGTTATAAATTGATGGCAAGGAAGTATAAATAGTGAATTGAGTGTACCGAAAGGTTATGCCATACAAAACAAGAACGAAATCGAAAGATCAGTGCCACAACCTGGAGGACTCACCTGAGAGACACACTGGAACAATGGAAAGTAAGTGTGCAAAAGACAAGTGACATTGTGAAAAGTCAAATCTCATCTGCTCCATTATTAGAGAAGAGATTAATGTGGCTGTTGACAAACAGCAGCCTTAACTAAACAACATGGAAGCAGACCTAAATGAATGCATGACACTCATGGAGGTTGAGCAGGCTATGTCCACTATGGAGGAATGGATCATCTCACTGGAGAGACCCAACAAATTCCTCCAAAAAGAGAGCAAAGATTTGAAGGAGAGAGCAGAACACCTGCCATAAGGAAGCTCTTTTAAAAATAGAGGAAGGAGGAAGAAGGGTGTGATGAACTTTCATGGAGTGAAGGTGAGGATCTTCCCTGACCTGATAACTGCAGAGGCATGGAGAAGGGCCCAGTTTTAGGAGATCAAAGCAAAATTACGCACAGCAGGAATTAAACACGGAGTAATACATCTGACCACCCTAATCATCACTGTCAGTGTAGAAACTTAATTTTTCAAGGATCATGAGGGTGCAGAGTCTTACTTCAACATGATTAAACCCACTTCAACCGTGGCTTAAGATGGGCAGTGAAAAAGGGACAGGCTGGGACAAAGATAACAATCCTTAAGTCAAGAAAAAGACAATGACTGTCGAAATATGGGGTAAAGTGATTCCTATTCAAAATCAAGTCAGTTATTGGCCTATTTATATTTTGTTAAAATGTGGTTATTCTGTTCTACATTTTGTTATAGGCTATTTTTAGTTCTTCAGTACATGTGCGCAGGTTTAATTTAATTTCTAGAAGGGACCCATCAAATTGAAGCTTACGCAGTGGTATTTCCTTCTTTAAAGAAGCGAGATGGCTGAGAATGGTAGTTATTCATTAGGGTTGAAATTATAAAGTCAATTAATGTCTATCTACATTTAACCCAAATTTAATAATAAAAATTGACTAGGATAATAAATATAGAGGTCAGCTTACTCAGGCTTGCAAGCATTGATTGATGAAAAGCAAAGTATTTACAAGCTTACTTAATGACAAAGTACATTGATTAACCTAATAATCGTCTAAAGATAGCGCACATAAACATTTGCAGTATTAGGAATAAGTTAACGGATATAACGGGGTTTTGTTTTCTGACAACTTACACATTTTAGCAATATCTGAAACACATCTCAATTATTCATTCAATAATGCAGCACTAACAATACAAGGGTATAACATTTTCAGGAATGACAGGAGTGCGTTTGGGGGTGGGGTTGCTTTTTTTATATTCAGAGTCACCTACACCTAACCACTTACAATTAGATGGTATCTGATGCCACCTGAGGTTGAAATTCTATGGCTGCAAGTGTATTTGCCACATGTGAAGCCAATGTTGACAGGTTGCTGTAATAGACCACCTAGTACAAATATTGTGTATCTTGATATAAAATATTAGAAAAAGCATGTGAGTTCAATTGTGAAATTTACCTTTTAAGGGACTTGAATATAGATTGGAACTCAAACAGCTGTTCCTTGAAAGTCAGGCTTCAAACTGTAGCTGATGCATGTGGGCTGTCTCAAGTGGGCTGTCTCAAGTAGTTAAAAAAATCAACGAGAATATGGCAAAAAAAGTGATGGTACTCAAAGCTCTACTTAACCACACTCTCACTAATGGAGCTGAGCTATCCTCTAAAGTAGTTTCTATACCTATAGGTTGTAGTGACCATAATCTATTGGTTGTGGTTGTGAGGAAAACAAAAGTAGGCTACCTAAGCCTGGACCAAGAGTTATTTTTAAAAGACTTTATAAAAAGTTTAATCAGGAGAAATCTGTTAAAGATAGGAAAAATCTGAGTTAGTCAAATGTGTTATCAGAAAAATACGGAAGAGGCACTGGTGGAATTAGGTGAACCCTTTATGCCAGTGGTTGGAAAACATGCTCCATTAAAATGTAAGAACACCATGGTTAGATGAGGAGCTGAAGCAGCACATGATACAATGCGATCAACCAAATTAATAGCAAACATGCCTGGTTTTAAATAAGACTGGCAATTACATTGTAAACTAAGAAACTTTGTTATTAAGCTAAATAGGAAGAAAAAGAAAGTATATTATGCACATAGGATAAATAATATAAAAAACATAATAGTAAAAAAAATATGAAACACATTAAATGATTTAATTTTCAGAAAGAGCAAACCCAAGCCATCATTTTTAGAATCAGACAGGCAATTCCTCACCAAATCATAGGTATTGCAAATCATCTCAATAATTATTTAATTAATAAAATAGTTACTTTAGGGATTGCTATGCCAAAAACAGTTAATCAGGTATCTCATTTATTAATAAAGTATCAAATTATGAAAGGAAATCAATACAAATATAAGTTTGACGGTGTAAGTATACGTCAGGTAGAAAATATGTTAAGAACTTGTAAAAATAAACCAGTTGGTGTTGACAGCCTTGATAATAAGCTCCTTCAACTGGTTGCTAATTTAACTTCTCCAGCTATTTGTCATATCATAAACCAGAGTTTTATTAAAGGCATATGCCCGCAAGAATGGAAAACTACTAAAATCATTCCTCTGCCAAAAAAATAGGAAATTGTAATTCTCAGGACAAAACAGTTGCCCCATAAGTTTATTACCTGTGTTGAGTAAAATACTGGAAGGTACTGTGTATGAACAGATTAAAAGATATTTTTCTAGAAATAATTTAATCACTGATTTTCATCATGCATACAGAGAGGGGCATTCCACAGCTACTGCTCTGTGACTGATGATTGGTTGAGAGAAATTGAGGATAGAAAAATAGTGGGTGCTGTACGTCTATACGGTTACTACACAAGTAACTCCAGTGGCAGGGTTATTTGCAGAGGATGTGGGATATATGGATGCTTCGAAACCCAACATCTACACTGACAAAGGAAACAACTCCTAGCCCAGTGTTCCAACATCCACAAACAGCAACTGGTCTTAGAACTAGAGACTGATGGGGTATAACAAACATGCAACGGCAAGGGGGAGCCAAGACAACAGGTCAAAGTGAATAGAATAGAAACCTTTATTGTCATTGTATGCTTGATACAATGAAATTGGAGAAGCAACTCCGTATGGTGCAAAAACATATGCAACAGTCAATCCTCCATCCACTCTCATCACTCATACAATATAAACACAAAAGGCTACCAAAGACAACATAAGCAGCAATCAATCCTCCATCCACTCCCCTCACTCATACAAAATAAAACACAAAGGCTACCAAAAGACATCATCCAACATCTTACATGCACATATAAAAAAAACATTAAAAAACAAGTCCATATAGGGCAATCATGGCCTGCCTGTGATTCAAATGCAAGTGCTAGTGTGCAAAACAGCAGTGCAAAACGAGTAAATGCACCGAGTAATGAGTCCAGTGTAATGTGCAGAGTCAGTGTTATTGAGAGTTCAGTTCAGTGATGGCCTGTGGGAAAAAACTGTTTCTGAATCTGGATGTGTGTGTTTGGATGGGTCTGTAGCATCTGCCTAATGGCAGCAGCTGAAACAGGTAATGTCCAGGTTGTGTGGAGTCTTTTGTAATGTTCGAGGCTCTCTTGATGAAGCGAGAAGTGGCTATGCTGCTGAGGGACGGCAGTGAGCAGCCAATGATTTGTTCTGCTGTGCGGGTCACTCTCTGCAGAGATTTTTTCTCTGCTGCTGTGCTGCCTGCATACCACACTGTTATGTTATATGTGAGAGTGCTTTCAATGGCTGAACGGTAAAAAGCTACCAGCAGCTTTTTGTCCAAGTTGTTCCTACGTAGCAGCCTGAGGAAATAGAGACGTTGCTGTGCCTTTTTGATTGTTGCAGTGGTGTTGATGTTCCAGGAGAGTGTGTCGGACATGTGGAGCCCCAGGTACTTGATGGAGTGAACCTGCTTGACACAAGCTCCATTGATCCTCAGTGGTGTAGTTTCTCTCCTGTGCTTTTTCCTGAAGTCCAGAACAAACTCTTTTGTCTTGGTGATGTTTAGCTCCAGGTTGTTTGTGCTGCACCACTTCGACAGCCGCTGAACCTTGTCTAGTTGGTCTCCTCGTCTCCTGACATGAGCCCAATCACAACAGTATCATCCGCGAATTTGATGATTGTGTTAGTTGAGTGAGTGGGGGTGCAGTCATGAGTGTACAGAGAATACAGTAGTGGACTCAGCACACAACCTTGGGGAGCGCCAGTGCTGAGAGTGATGGAGGAGGAGAGATGTGTGCCAAGTCTGACCGTTTGAGTCCTGTTGGTAAGGAAGTCAGTAATCCACATGCAGATGGAAGGGGGGAGGCCCAGGTGGAGCAGCTTGGTGGCCAGAATGTCTGGGAGGATGGTGTTGAAGGCGGAGCTGTAATCAATAAACAGCATCCGCACATAGCTGTTCCGTGGTTCCAGGTGGTTCAGTGCAGCATGTGTTGCCATGGAAACTGCATCTTCCATGGACCTGTTTGGCCGATAAGCATGCTGGTTAGGATGAAAGGAGGGTGGTAGACAGTTTTTGATGAGCTGAGAGACAAGTCTCTCAAAGCACTTCATTATGACTGGTGTTAGTGCCACAGGTCTGTAGTTGTTCAGGTCATCTGCAGGGGCTGACTTTTTAGGCACAGGGACAATGATGGCAGATTTGAGGCAGGGAGGTATGATGTTCTGTGATAGGGAGGTGTTGAAGATCACAGTGAAAAGCTGATAAGCACAGGCTTGAAATGCCTTGCTCGGTATCAGGTCCGGTCCAGCAGCTTTCCTACGGTTAATTGATCTCAGTACCCGCCTCACCTCATGTTCCTGTACAGTGGGAGGATGGATGTTGGTATTGGTGTTGGTGTTGATGGAGGAAGGTGGTGGTGGCAGAGGCAAAGGCAGGGCCGTAGCAGTTCTCTTAACCTCAAACCAGGCAAAGAAGCTGTTCAGCTCCTCTGCTAATGAGGCGTCTGTGCTAACAGTGTTGTTGGAGCTGCCCTTGTAGTTTGTGATGTGTTTTACCCCCTGCCACATTCTGCGCGTGTTGTTATCAGCGAGATATCCCTCCACCCTCTTTTTGTATTTTTCCTTTGCTTTCTTGATGCCTCTCTTTAGTTCAGCCCTTGCCTGGCTGTACTGCTGCTTGTCTCCTGATCGGAATGCAGAGTCACGCTTTTTCAACAGTCTTTTGACTTCTGCGGATATCCATGGTTTCGGATTGGAATAGGACTCGATGTGTCTCTTGACAGTAACTGTGTCCACACAATGCTTGATGTACAATAAAACAGTCTCTGTGTGTTCCCCCATATCATTTGATGAAAATAAGTCCCAATTCGTCAGGTGAAAACAGTCTTGGAGTTGAGAGAGAGCGTTGTCAGGCCAGGTTGTAATTTATTTATTTTATTTTTATTTAACCTTTATTTACCCAGGCAAGCAATTAAGAACAAATTCTTATTTACAAATGCAGCCTGAACCAAAGAGCAAAGGCTCTCTGGAGGGAGAGGGGGAGTGGATGCTAAAAATAAAAAATAAAGTTATATAAAATACACAATAAACAATTAATAAACAATTAATAAATACAATACAATAAAGGTGAAAAACAGTACAAACATGACAAGTAGGCCTACTCAACAGGTGCAAGAGTCAACTATAATTTGTTGCAAATTTTGTTTAAAGACTGTGAGTGATGTGAGGACGGTAAGTTTGAGGGTGTTTTGAATGGTGTTCCAGTCATTAGCTGCAGCAAAGCGGAAAGTGTTGCGTCCAAAGACTGTGCGGGCTTTGGGGATGGAGAGTTTAATGAGTTTACTGGACCTTAAATTGAGGGCAGAGTGGGAGAGGTGCAGGAGGGAGGAGAGGTAGGGAGGTGTCATACCAAGTATGGTTTTGTAAATGAGCTGAAGCCAATGGCGGAGTCGTCTGGTGTGGAGGGATGTCCAGTCTACTAGGTTGTATAAGTCACAGTGGTGAGTACTAAAATGTGCACCTGTGGCAAAACGGATGGCAGAGTGGTGGAGAGGGTCCAATTTACTGAGGGTAGAGTGAGATGCCATCCTGTAGATGGTGTCGCCAAAGTCAAATATGGGCAGGATGGACATTTTGACAAGTGTGTGTCTGGCTGAACGGGTGAAGGTGGCCTTGTTGCGATATAGAAAGCTCAAACGAGCTTTAACTTTTGACTGTAAGTGCTTAATGTGGGTGGTGAAGGAGAGGGACGAGTCCAACCAAAGGCCAAGGTATTTGTAACAGGTCACAAACTCGAGTTCAGAGCCGTCGGCACAGAGGATTTTAGGGGCAGTGGTGGAGTCATGTTTCCGGTCAAAAATGATACATTTTGTTTTCTTAGTGTTGAGGAGAAGATGAAGGCTGTGGAAATGCTGCTCAATAGAAGAGAGACTATGCTGTAGTGTGGCTGCTGCAGAATGAAGAGAAGGGCCCACTGAGTATAAGATGGTGTCATCGGCATATAGGTGGATCTTGGAGTTGCCGGCATTCTTGGCTACATCATTAATGTAGATAGAGAACAGCGTTGGGCCTAGGATAGAGCCTTGAGGCACCCCTTTAGTGATGGTGAGAGAGTCAGACAGGATGTTTTCAGTCTTAACTTGCTGGACTCGATTGTTTAGGTAGCTGGCGAACCAATTACAGGAGTGTGATGACAGACCAATGCTGGAATGGATGATGGAATCAAAGGCCTTAGTAAGATCAATGAAGGCAGCAACGCAGATCTGCTTAGAGTCCAGGGAAGTGATAATGTCATCCAGGACCTTCAGAGTGGCTGTAGTACACCCATGGCCTGGCCGGAACCCAGACTGCAGGTCGGACAGGATGTTGTTTGAGGCCATGAAGTGACTGAGCTGTTTGTGAACCAATTTTTCTAAGACCTTGGCCAAGCAGGGCAGGATGGAAATAGGTCTGTAACAGTTGGGATCAGAGCCAGAGCCACCTTTAAAGAGCGGGAAAACCAGTGCAGATTTCCAGTCTGGAGGAAAGACAGACAGCTCTAGAGACATGTTGAATAGCCGTGAGATGGGGACAGCAATGACGGGAGCAGCAACTTTTAAAAACATGGGATCAAGCCCATCGGAGCCTGCCAACTTGTTAGAGTCCAGCTTAGTGAGCTCCTCTAAGACTTCCGAGGCCAGGATGGGTCTAAAGGAGAAGGTCCCAGAGCTGGAAGACGTAGGTGAATGTGATGAAGCAGCAGTGGGGGGTTTGACAGAAGAGATGTGAGCTGAATTGACAAAGTGTTGGTTGAGAAGTGAGGCCATATGGGACTTATCAGTGACAGAGTCACCAAAAGTCATTGCGCTGGGAAAATGGGGGGGGGGAGCTTATTTTCCATGGATTTGACTGTTTTCCAGAATGTCTTGGCGTCAGAGCCGCAGGATGCAAATTTGTCCAGGAAGTGAGTGACTTTGGCTTTTCTGATGGCTTGAGTGCATTTGTTTCTACATTGCCGAAAGGCAAGCCAATCAGTAGGAGACTTGGAGGAACGGGCTTTCCGCCATAAGGTGTTCTTCTGGCGGATTAATGCAGCCAAATCTCGGGAAAACCAGGGACTGCAGCGATCCTTGATCCGTAATTTTATGAGTGGGGCATGTTTATTGATGATCTGGCCAAAGGTCGACTTGAAGTAGGACCAGGCTGCATCCATAGTAGAGAAAGTGAGTAATGAGTTTTGTGCATGGTCTGGTTTTCTTTCGGAGGGGGGTGTATGCTGGTGCCAGAAGCAGGGATAGGTGATCTGACTGACCAAGGTGAGGAAGAGGAACAGCTTTGTAAGCGCCCTTGATGTTTGAATACACTCGGTCTAAGATGTTATCTCCTCTGGTTGCACAGTTCACATGCTGGATAAAGCTAGGCAGCACAGTTTTCAAGCACGCACGATTAAAGTCCCCTGCAATGATGTGAACCCCCTCTGGTTGTCTCCATTATTGATCATTTACCATGGTTAGCAAATGAGAGAGCACTGCTAACATTAGCACTGGGAAGGATATAGACAGCAGTAACAGTCACTGAAGTTATCTCTCGTGGTAGATAAAAAGGTCTATAGAGGACTGACAATGCTTCTAGGTAAGGGGAGCAATGGTTTGCAATAATCCTGCTATTAGTGCACCAGTTGTCATTCACGTATATGCATAGCCCCCCTCCTCTTTTCTTACTGGAGTCCTCATTCCTGTCTTGTTAAACAAAGACAAAAAAAAAAAAAAAGCAATAGTAATCCTAATAATCATGGTAATCCCATTAATAACTGTAATAAGTAATATTAAAGAAAGGGGAGGTAGAGTGAGGGAGAGTGACCGGATGGCAGCGTGAGACCGCGAGACCACTGTGAGATTTTGAGATTCAACATGGCGGCGCCTAGCTGCTAGATTAGATATCAACAAACTAGCCAAACAAATATAATCACCTAACGGGTGACAACTCCAGCCTGCACCATCAGCCAGAGTGGAGGA
>NC_065515.1:44205257-44220498 GCF_006386435.1 Epinephelus moara | reverse complement strand
CAGGAGGAAAAGCGCCGCAGAGAGTGCATCACAAGGAGTGAAGTTGCGTCTTCTTTTCCTCGCAGATGACGGTTCGGGTTCATTCTCTCCTGTTGCGTGGTAAGTGTGGTCCATTCGCAAACTTTATAACTAAAAAAACTTTTCACTACTCTCTATCAACGAACTACTAACACTCTCTGCTGTTTCCTTCTCCTTCTTCCTTCCTTCCGCTGTCTTCGTTGGTTCATTTATACACTATACTCTGGCTGGCTGGATTGTCCGCTCGGGCTGCCTTACATACATGGCGGCGCAAGATGGCGACCTCTCTAAAGCAAGGCCCTTGCTATATATAGCCTATATATAAAAGCATAATTATAAGGCTACGAAAACCAAACGAATTTTATTTTATAGTGATCATACACTTGAATAAATGTATTAATGGGTAGAATATTCAGATTCAGATTCAGATTGACAATAAACCATGCCAAATATTACACACTGACCCTTTAACTTTACATCTAGCTAGGTTATCCCATTAACGTTACTTTACTACGGTGTTTTTCTGTTCCAACATTCCATGTGTGGCAGGGTGAGCGCTGTTACACCTCCGCCCTTAATTGGCATCAGCTGGGTCTAATTTCCAGTTGTCAGAGCCTAATTGCACAGCGGTGGCACCTGCGTTATTTGGTCTTCCCCTCACGGGCGCGCTCACTTCTACCTGGCGTTTACCTGGCGAGGGCTGTGTGTGGGTGCTCCGGTTGGCATGCTCTGTGTGTGTCGTGCTCCGGTTTCTGTACTCAAACTTGGGATTCATAAGGTAGGCATGGGTGCTTCAATGTTTGTGTACTGTTAAAGCATATTATGGTGTCACAGCTGCCGTGACGGCGTTGGCCGTTCCTGTTGTGTGCAGCTTCGGAGGGGACTTTGAAAAGCGTGGTGTCTGCTCTTCCTCACTGCGAGATGGTGACTGGGTTTGAGCTGTACGTTGTGCGTTAAGCTCCCTTCGCTCCGGTAAGCTCGCTCTGTTTTTTTATTTCTACTTCTGCTAGGTCTGTTAACTTTATGTTAACAGGTTGTCCTGCTCTCTATCCTGCTGTAGCTGAGGCCACAGCTTGTGGCTTCTTCTCCTTCTCTGTGCACTGTGTGGGGCTGCACGGTGACGTGGGCCGTCAGCTGGGCATCCCGAAGGACGGCTATCCACGGCCTCCAGCCCTGGTGCGGCCGCTCCGTTTTCCACTGCTGTTCTGCCGGTTTTCCACAGACGGATTAAAGCACATTGTAACGCGGCTGTGCATTCATGCGGCTTTAGACCTCTGTGTTATATTTGGAAGTCCGTCTCCTGTCCCCATATTTACCAGTGTACGAATCTGTGTGACCTTCTGTTGTTAAGAGTAGTCTACAGGTTTGAGTGTATTCCCTGGGGTGCAATTCCACAGGTGGTGTTGTCGGTTCATTTCCCTCTCCTCTCCATTTGGCCACACATGCATAACGTTAATGTATGTATATCCGGTCCCAAATAACGCAGCACATCTATGCCGGTGAATCCACCATGGTGGATGAATGATTCAGTTGAATTCGACTCCCAAGACGATCCTCACCTAGCTGTCAATTCGATTGAGACTGGCCAATAGGAACGTGGCCCCGCCCATGATATTATTTTCACAGTGAGAGCAAAATCCTGACACGAGAGCAAAGACTTAGGTTTTGAGACAGAGAAGAAAAATGTTTTGAGAGAAACAATTTTTTTTTTTTGAAAGAGAAAATGTTTTCACACTGATAGCAAAAAAAAATAATATTTGACAGTAAAAAAAAGGTTTTTGAGAGAGTTTTTTTTCTTGGAAATCATTTTTTAAATCTCAAATTATTTTTTTTATATTCTATGACAAAATACTTCCTCTCAAAACTTTTTTTAGTCTCAAATATTATTATTTTTTGCTATCAGTGTGAAAACTTTTTCTCTCAAATATTTTTTTTTTCTCAAACATTTTTTTCCCCTCTCATATCATTTATTTTCTCGCATGTAATAAAGACACAAATATATCTCCATACACACACAGATTGAAGTACAGGCGGACGTAGACATGTGTATCTTCCTTCAGTAAACCAAAAAAAGAAAGAAAAGAAAAAAGGCTCTTCGGCAAGAGTACACAAATGAAAACCCTTAGTCTAGCTCAACTGTCCTGATTCGGTGAGGCCTCATCCAGTCCCAGTTTTAATTCTTTGAATGCAATTGCTGTAATTAAGTGGAAAGAGATCTACTCTAATAGCTCTGAGAAAGACAAAGTAAGAGTGAATTCTATAAAGGGAGACCAAACATCCATGAATTTCCGGCAGGACTTACACCTGTTATATCTGAGTTATTCTAATGGAATTAAGGATAGCACTTCTTTCATCCAACTTATAAATGATGGGGGCTTATCAGACTTCCAGATACGGAGAATAAGTCTACGGGCTTGAAGTGAGGCAAAAGCTATAAAGTTAGCTTGGGATGTAGTGATATCTATACCCTCACTGGGAACTCCAAAAATAGCAGTGATTGGGCTGGGTTCGATCGTTTTATGACAGATGTGTGAGAATGTTTCGAAGACATGGCTCCAAAACACAGTCAAAGATGGGCATTCCCAAAACATATGCCCAGCTGTGGCAGGATTCAGGTAGCATCTGACACAAGTAGGATCTATATTGGGATAGAATTTGGATAATTTTCCCCTCGTGTAATGTAAACAATGTAACACTTTAAATTGAATTAGGCAATGCCTAAGACAAAAAGAGGTGGTGTGAATGCGCTGTAAAGAATCTGTCCACAATTCATCACTGAGCTTGATGTTTAAATCCTGCTCCCAGGATGATTTTGTTTTGTCCAAGGAAGGTAAACTATTGTATTGGATTAATTTATATATTTTAGAAACATTTCCCTTGGTGTATGGGTCATAGTCCAATATGATATCTAACAAGCTCTTGTCCTGAAGGACAGGAAACGAGTAGTGTTCTTTGGCAAAACTGCGGGCCTGGAAGAACCTAAATCTGTGTGTTGTCGGTAAATTATGGTCCCGTTGGAGCATTTAAAATGAGGCAAAAATGCCATCTATGAATAGGTCGCTAAAAAAGATCAGTCCATTGCTATGCCACACCCGAAATGCTGCATCAGTCTGCGAGGGAGGAAAAAGATGATTATGTGTTAAGGGCATATGGCCGCATGTGCTACTGAAATTAAAGTATTTTCTGAATTGACGACAAATTCTGATAGAGCTTTTTATCACAGGATTATTGACATGCTTAATGGTTCCCCCAGGTAGTGGAGAGCACAGTATAGATATTGGAGAGACTTTGGAATTGGAGCGGGACTCCATGAGAGCCCAGGTGGGGCCACTTCTATTTTCAAGAGCTGCAATCTAATAATTTAATTTAGCTATGTTAGCAGACCAGTAATAAAGCATAAAATTGGGCAGTCCTAGTCCTCCAGTTAGCATTTCCAAAAGGGTTCTTTTTGATTGTGGCCTGGATTTATTCCAAACAAATACAGAGATGTGTCTATCCAGGTCACGAAACATGGATTTAGGTAAAAAGAAGGGAATCATTTGAAACAGGTACAGGAAACGAGGCAACACTGTCATTTTGATTGCGTTAACCCTGCCAGCCAGGGAGACCGGTAGTGCAGCCCAGTTCTCCAGGTCCAGTTTTGTACGGTCTATTAAGCTTTTAAAGTTCTGGCCATATAAATCATTATAGGATCGTGTAACAGTGATTCCCAGATAAATAAATGAATGGTGTTCCAATTTAAACGGAAAGTTATTGTAGTTAAGATCAGATGCTATCTGGTTGATAGGAAAAAGAAGACTTTTGGAAAAGTTCAATTTATAACCTGAGAGACTTCCGAAGTGGCAAACCTGTCTATAAGCCAAGGTAGAGATTCAACTGGATCAGATATGTAAAGGAGGAGGTCATCCGCATAAAGAGAAACCTTATGGGTGGAGCCCCCTCTCACAATGCCAGCTATCTTTTCCTCCGCTCTAAGGGCTATAGCCAGGGGCTCAATAGCAATATTAAATAAATATGGAGACAGGCTGCAGCCTTGTCTGACACCGCGATGGAGAATAAAATAGTCTGAACATATAGAATTGGTTCGCACAGACGCCTTTGGAGTTGCATAAAGTAATTGAATCCATGTGGTGAATACAGGGCCGAATCCAAATCTTTCCAGCACAGCAAGAAGGTACTTCCAATCGATCCGATCAAACGCCTTCTCGGCATCTAAAGAAAGCACAACTTCTGCCTGCTGGACAGAATGAGAAGAATAAAGCACGTTAAACAATCGACGCATGTTGTAAAATGATTGCCTGCCTGGTATAAAACCAGTTTGGTCAGGTGCAATAATGCTGGATATCGCTGCTTCAAGACGTTGGGAGAGGATCTTGGTGAGGATTTTATAATCAGAACACAGAATGCTGATAGGCCGATAGGCACCACAGTCTAATGGGTCTTTGTCTTTTTTTAATAGAACTGAAATGACAACCTGCGTCATTGTCTCTGGTAGTTTTTGTTCTAGAAGTGTTTCTTGATATACTGAACATAAAATAGATAGATAAAAAGATTTATAAAATTCTATGGGAAACCCATCGGGCCCTGCTGCTTTGCCACTTCGCATCGAGTTAATAGCTTGAATAACTTCTTGACATGTTATAGTAGCTTCAAGGTTGCTTTGGACTTCTGGGTCAATCTTCGGAATATTTATTTTGTCGAGAAACGCCTTAACCTCGGAGGAATCCACACTGGCCTCTGTCGCGTACAGATTAACATAAAATTCTTTAAAACTGTCATTAATAGATTGGGGATGTGTGGAAGTCACACCAGGTGCCACTCGGATCTCTGGAATAGCACTGCTAGCTACCGCTTGTTTTAGTCGGTGGGATAACAATTTACCTGTTTTGTCGCCATGCTCATAAAGCGTTTGTTTTGATTTAAATAGAAGCTGTTCAGTATGTCTGATTGACAAGTTATCAAATTCCGTCTGCAGCAGTAGCTTTTCTTTGTATAGCTCAGGTTTCGGGTCAGAAGAGAATATCTTATCTATATCCACAATCTGAATGGATAGTTCTGACAGGTGTTTTGTGCGTTTTCGCTTCTCAAAACCCGAGTAAGAAATAATTTGCCCTCTGAGAAAGGCTTTGAGGGATTCCCAGATAGTAGTGTAAGACATTCCTGGGGTTGAATTAATGTGTAGGTAAGTATCAATTTGATCATTCATAAACTTAATGAATTTATTACTAGACAGCAGCAAAGGATCTAATCGCCAAGTGCGCTGTGGTGCTACACTATTGCGGAAGTGCATATCTAACTGAACTGGGCTATGGTCAGAAATTACAATACTATGGTACTGGCAGTTAATGACTAATGGGAGAGATCTGTTATCAAGCAAGAAAAAATCAATCTGTGAATATGAGTGGTGAACTGGCGAGAAGAATGAATATTGTTTAGTTGTGGGATTTTTGTTTCTCCATGGGTCTGCAAGTTTGTATAAATCCATAAATGACAAAAGAACCTTACCAGATTTGGAAATTCAGATCAGATCTAGGTCTGGACTTGTCTAGGCCTGGGTGCAGCACGCAGTTGAAGTCACCTCCCAAAACCAAGTGGTGAGTGTGGAGATCTGGTAGTTTGGATATAAAGCGGGAGAAAAACTGTGGGTTGTCCCAATTAGGACCATAAACATTAGCCAGAACAACCTGTGAACCAAAAAGTTTACCAGCAACAATTATGTATCTGTCATTATCATCAGCAATCACTGAAGTTGGCACAAAAGGGACTCCTTTTTTAACCAGTATGGCTGTGCCTCTGGACCTGTCTCCGTAATTGGAACAAAATATCTGCCCAATCCAGCCCCTCTCGAGTTTAGTGTGTTCAGTAGTGCGAAGGTGAGTCTCTTGTAGAAAAATAATTTCTGAGCCCAAAGATTTCAGGTGTGCAAACACTCGGCTACGTTTAATCGGATGGTGGATTCCCTTAATATTCCAGCTAATAAGCCGAATAGAGCCTAACATACTGGAACTAGGTGATGCCATAATTTATTAACAGCTGTGCAATGGGATAGAGTGGTTTAAGTCTAGATAGTGTATGGTCCCCATGTTCAATCTCAACCAAATGAAAAAATATATATGAAAAAAATAAAACAGAGAAAAACACAAAGCACAACAAAAAAGAAAAGAAAAAAGGGAGTCCTAAATCCCTATGCTGATCTTCCCCCAACTTGAAGATCGCACTAACCTCCTCTAAACTAAGGAAGTAAAAGCACATGAAAGGTGCTTGTAGTGCGGGAAAACACTAAGCTAATTAAAACCTGCAGAACATGTAGTATCAGACTTTTAAGACACAAAGAGTAATGATAGTCAGAGTGATATTAACCTTATGACAACAGACAGAATAGTATAATCATTAACAGTTCGTATAGCAGCAGCAATGTCAGTAATATAAACATTTAGCAAAAGTAGCCCAAATCAGAGGTAGAAACACTAGTATCAAAATATGTCCCTTTAAAATGGGCATCAACCCTATAAAATATTAAAACAAAACACTCCAGGATGAATACTCACACAGCTGATGTGCACACCTTTGACATCAGAGAGCAGTTGAGTCAGTATCAAGAGGTGAAAAAAAAAAAAAAAAATATGTATGTATATATATATATATATATATATATATATATATATATATATGTGTGTGTATATATATTACCTCGGAGTGTCTTTATCAGTTTGAGCTTATTAAATTTGGTGTGAACCTCACCATGAAACTAGGATGACGTCAGTCTGTCTGTTCGAGCAGCATGTGGGGTGATGGCCTCCGTGACATAGAACTGGGCTTCACTTGGGTCCAGGAAAATCTTTTCCACACCGTTATTGGTGATGCGAAGACAGGCGGGGTGTGAAATGCCAAACTGGACTCCGTCTAATGCCCTGAGCTGCTGTCTGACGTCATTGAAGGCTGCCCTGGCCTTGGCCACCCGTGTGGTGTAGTCGGGGAAAATTGAAATGGTCATGTCCTTCACCTTAATCCTCTGCTTCTCCCTGGCAAGACGTAGTATATTGGCACAGTCATTGTAGCAGTGAAGGCGCGCTACAATGGTCCTCGGGCGCTGCCCCGGCTTTTTTACCGACTGCAGTGATCTGTGGGACCGGTCAATCAGTGGCGCGTCATCCAGGTTGAACGCTGTTTGCAGCAGATCTGCAACCGTAGTTGTGGAGCAGCTATTAGGGCCAGCCGGTACCCCCACGATCCAAATATTGTTTCTCCTGGATCGTTATTCAAGATCTTCACACGTATCTTGTAAAGAGTCTGTCAGGGTTCCCAGCCGTTTCACCTCCCGTTTCAGCGCCTCAACATCGTCAGAGCAGGCAGACAGGCCGTGCTCGGCTTCTCCCATAGTGTTGCGCAGAGTGGATAATTCCGTGTTCATGGTCGTTTTTAAGTCCTCAAACCCCGTTCTCATTGCATGAACATCGGCTCTGATTAAGGCCATTTCGCTCTCCAACACCACTCTGACCTCCGTTTTCATTATGGAAACAAAGTCAGCGCGCAAGGGGGAAAGCAGCTCACTTTTAAAATCTTCCGCAAGTGCCCCGGTAGGGGCCTCGGCAACCCGCTCTCCTTTCTCGCTCGAGGTCGAGGGCACAGGGGGTGAGCTAGGCCTCGGTGTTGGTGCGGTGTTTTGACGTCCTTTACCGGCCCGTTGCGCCATGATAGAGCGTGGATACTAAACTGGTACCTTGATAATACTGTGTCACTGGTTAAACTTTGAATAAAATGTCTTAAAATTAGTTATTTGGTTGTCTGTTCTGCAGAGGTAAAACGACACACGTCCTACTCCATAGCTTGCTCCACAGCTCCTATCATATGTACTTGTGGACTCACAAGTAAGTAAGTGCACAGGTACAAAAACATGGAACGATACCAAAAACAATCAGAACAGGGATCAGGACATGAATGATCAGATTACCCCAGGGGCCAAAGTGGTTATTTAACCATTTGTTGAAGCTAAAACCTGCTGATTCAGAGGGACCAAATGCATTGCGAATTTTGTCAAGTGCTGTGATCACATTGGTAATGTTATCTGAATTATCCGGAATGATCGTTACACATGCCTCTCCTGTTAAGTTTAATGTCATGCATAAACCTCCAGTTTTTGCCAAAACATAATCAAGAGCCATCTCATGTTTTAATAGAGTTAATCTGTGCGACTTATCATTTGCAGCTAAGTACTGTAAACCTTTTATTGTTTCATTTGCAAAAGCAGACATTGAATATGTAATGTTATCTACCTGATCAGCCACGAACGTGACGCCATACCAAAGAAGCAGGCTAATACCCCATTTTTCACCTAAGGAAATGCACCAGTGGCAAGATTCAAGATTAGCAAACTGTGCCATTTCCCTTTTATGAATGTGGTCATGCTTGGTATTTTGGGTCAGAGTTATAGGGAGTAGTGCCAGATTAGTAATGGTAAGATTAACAAAATAACAGCAACCAGACCATTTTGGAGGCAATAAAAGGAATGTGTTATTGCCACAAAACCAATAAAAATGACCAATAGGTGGTATGCCTTTATATGCAGGAGCATTAAGAAACATATTAACTGTGATTGTTTATTTATTTCTAAAAGTGATCTTAGTGGGGTCAGAAGTTGGTTTGAATTTGAATAAACCAGGGTTTGGGCAATATGACATCCCCACAAAATGACCTGTGCCATTTGAACAAATGTGGTGTGAAATGCTTCTGTCTATGGGGACCTCAGTTGGCTCTACAGTATCTGAGTTGAAAGGGATGGTTTGTGGAAGCATGTGATCACAGAACCAGTTTAAACATGACAAATATACCTTTGATTGCTCTGTTGTATGATGAGATATATTCCTAGTAGCATTATACCACATGTGATAGGAAAACTTACAATATTTCTGTGTGTCATCATTCATGTATGGATTATTTGCAAAATACTGAACTAAACTAACAACCGGATCTAAGCACGGACAATCTTTTACCTCAAGTTGGAATAAGGAATTCCAATTTGCTGGAGGAGTTTGAATTGAATAGTATTGGGGCCATACATTCTAGTTTTTAACTACTGGATGAAAAAAATACCACCTATTTTGTTGCCTGAAATTATCAGTTAGGTTACCAGCATCAAACCCCCAGGGTTTCCAATCATTCTGTCCACTCAACTGTCTGTGATACTGTCTTCTTCTGGGATGTCTTGTTTTAAGCCCATCTCTTGTCAGGCTTTACAATTGCCAAGATGCCTGTCACCTTGTTGCTCAGCTGCAGACCCTGGTAATCTCAGCTGTGGTTACCAGGCCAACAATGAAACCCGCAGTCACAATACTGGGATGCATGGATCCAGGTGTCTCTCTTAGCTATCCGGATGCAGTTATCAACAGCACCTGGTTTGGCTCAATCCACTGTGGCTGCTACCAGTGTTGTCTTCTGAGGTCCTTTATCACCACCCAGTCTCCCGGCTGGAAGTTGTGAAGTTGTTCCGCTGTGGCTTGGGAAGGGCAGTTTTGACCTTAGAAAAGATGTACTTCAAAAAACATGGTTATTTGCACAACAGTGTCAAACAATGCATCAGGTGGATTTGATGCCTTGTCAACCAGTTCCAGATAGGGATGTGGTTCTTCGTCTAAGCTGTTGGGAGTAATGTTGATTAGGTAATGAAATGACACTGCTTTAAGGTAACAGTGGACATGGTCAATAATATACTTGCCAGTGTAATACTCCTGCAGTAGTTAGGTGAGCAGTTTTTGTCAGTAGAAGTCAAAGTCAATATGTCAGTCATGGCCAAATATCTTCCCCTGAGTGATGATCCCACAAGGGTTGGGAGATCTCCACAAAATCACAAATCCATGGATGGCAATAGCCTACAAAGCCCAAAAAAGGACATCATTTGGTTTTTTTGGGGGGTTTTTTGTGCACAGCTTTGGAACATCCAAGATCTTCTGGATGCGGTCCGGACCCAATTTACAACCCTCCAGAGTGATATTATGGCCAAGATAACGCGCTTAATGGTACACTAGCTGCAGCTTATCTTTTCAAACTTTGTGTCTAGTTTCAGCCTAAAAGCAGAGCAGAGACAATGTGTCAGCTTTACAATTCTCTTGTGTGGTGGAACACACCAAGTGATCCCCACCATACTGCACAAGTGTACTGCCATGCATTGGCTGCCATGGTGTAACGTTTACCATTGAAAGTGAAAGCAAACCAAAACTGTGAGTCAGGATGATCAAGAATACTAAAATATGCATTTACCAAATCAATGACAGAAAACCAACAGGAGTCTGCTTGCACCTGTGAAAGCAGTGTTGCTACATTTGGGACAGTGGGGGCTGGGTGTTGCAAAGCCTCATTTATTGCCCTGAGGTCTTTGACTGGACTCCAATCACCATTTGGTTTCTTTACAGGTAGGATGAGGGTGTTACATGGTGAATTAGGACATTCCACAATGGCATCTGATTTATGAGCGACTGAATGACAGGAGCAATGCTTTGAATAGCCTCTGGGCTAAGTGGATAATGTCTTTTACATGGTCTAACAGTTGATTTTGGCTGAACAATAACAGAGTCGTCCCCTGTATATTCCCAAAATCAAACTTGCTTCCAGCGCACAAGTTATCAGGCATTGTTGATATTATTGCCTCCCCTTCATCAGTCAATAACATAACTGTAATTGCATTCTGTGTGTGTGTGTGTGTGTGTGTGTGTGTGTGTGTGTGTGTGTGTGTGTGTGTTGCTCTATGCTCTGACCTGCCTCCACTGTCTCCTATGGCTGCATCAATGGTAATCCTGGAGAATGACCAGAGAGCCCATGAGGTGGTGCATATGGCCAGGAGTCCCCCTGATCTTATCTTTCACGTTTCTCAGTCCAAGAAGTGGCATAATCACTTGAAATATGCCCAACGCTTTCACATCTGTAGCACCTCAACTTGTGGCTGTCAGTGCTGCTGTACGTTTCTTAGTGCACACTGCATCATACAACCTGTCCATCTTGGTGAAATCTTTTGATCCAACTGCTGGGCTGGTGGACCAGTTGGCAGGTCGAATGTTGGCCCATCGGAACTTGAAACATCTAGGACAGACAGCCTCCACTTCCTGCAGGGTTGGATTATACATGGCCAATAATTGTTGCATGGCTGTCACCAATTCTCACCTCCAGTCTTTTGTGGATTAGGCAGCTCCTCTGCAACCTCCTTCAGCTCATCTGGCTGCCATGGTCTGTACACAAACAATCTGGATCCCAGTGACTGTGTGCTTGGTCCCCTGTTGGTCGTGGCTGGGGGTTGAGAAAGACCATCATGGGCATTTGGTGAACACCCCCTTTGTCCCCTTGGCTCTGCAACCAATTGTCAAAAGATGGTGCTAGTGGAGAAGCACACTTTCTGGAAGGAGTAAGGTTAGGTTTTGCTTCCTTCGGGGTCAGATGGAGAGCAGAAAGGTCAGGATACAATGGTGCCTCTTCTCCCTCCCTTTCAGAGTCTTTTTCAAGTTGCTCAGCATCAGGGCCATGTGCCTCTTGAGGAGGAGGGGCTGTAGCAGTGGAGACAGCATATGGAGGAGGTAGAGCCCTACCTCTTGCCCTACATTTCTGTTTTTCCTTCTTTTAACACTTACTCTTGTCTTTCATTTCTTGCTTGATCATCAAACCTGGCTTTAGCTTCCCTCACTTCAGCTTCTCTTTAGGAACTTTAGGAATTCATCCTTCTTCTTCTTTTTCTTCTTCTTCTCCTTCTTCTTCTTCCCTATTTCCTTTCCCCTCTCACTTTCTCATAACCATGGAACATCCTCAAATACATTTTTCCCCATTTATCTACCATTCATTTAGCAGGACCTGAGAGTGGGTCAGGTAAAGATTTTAGTTTCCCCCCTTTGTTCTCCATGTTTGAACTGACTCACAAGGACAGATGTGCTTACACCTCCAATGGGCTTATCATTCACACACAATTCACAATCACACTGATCTTCCCATACACGTATGGTCGGATCTTATCAGGCTTACACTACCTTTGAGCAACTCATTCAGCCAGGTGGTTTGTACGACACATTCATTCCGAGCAATGCACNCCTGGAGGGGCATGATTGGGAGGAACGGCCTGCCTGATATGAACTCGAGTGGTGTTCAGTTATTGGACTTCTGTGCGGGTCGCAGTTTGGCCATAACTAACACCATGTTCAAACATAAGGATGTCCATCGGTGCACGTGGCACCAGGACAGCCTAGGTTGCAGGTCAGTGATTGACTTTGTAGTCGTATCATTTGATCTGCGGCCATATGTTCTGGACACTCGGATGAAGAGAGGAGCAGAGCTGTCAACTGATCACCACCTGGTGGTGAGTTGGATCACGTGGCAGGGGAGGACGCTGCGCAGACCTGGCAGGCCCAAACGAGCAGTGAGGGTCTGCTGGGAACGCCTGGCGGAAGAACCTGTCAAGATGATCTTCAACTCCCACCTTCGGTCCCACCTCCCCCTCCAGCACCCTACCTAATCCAAAGCTCTGAACCCAGGTTACACCCACCAACTGCACTTGTAAAGGAGATTGCCCCCCCTAATAAAAGGTTTAGCAAAACAGGAAACTTCCCCCTAAGAACTGTAAGGTCATGACCTCACAGTGTGAAGAATTGCTCCCCAATAAAGATTTCTAAATAATTCCCACAGATGTCATCATCATCCCCATACTAAGAGACTGAGTACGAAGCCCCAAACCCTTACGACACAGATTCCCTTTCAGCAAGGGCAAATGACCTGAGATTGAGAATAATGAATAAGCTTACAGCTTGTATGCACCTACATACAAAAGGACTAGTGAGCTTCACAGCCACTGTCCAGGACGAAACAACCAAGATCCAGGAATACGTCAGGAAGATGGCTCCCAAAGATGAGCTGCTAAGTGAATACCTCAGGGAGCATAAACCTGAGAATGCAGGAGGGGATGACAAGCCCCTGCACCACGTGTATCATTGACAGATTAAAGAAGTGGCCAACATCAAGAAATCCTACCAGTGGCTGGAAAAGGCTGGACTGAAAGACAGCACAGAAGCACTAATCATGGCAGCACAAGAACAGGCACTTAGTACAGTACAAGATCAATAAAAGCAGGGGTCTACCTCACCAGACAGGACCCCAGGTGCAGGCTGTGCAAAGATGCTCCTGAGACCATTCTGCACATAATAGCAGGGTGTAAGATGCCACAATATCTGGCTGGCATAGTGTACAGGAACATCTTCACTGAGTATGGGCTGGAAATCCCAAGGTCAGAATAGAACCCCTACCTGAGGTGGTTGAGAATGACCGAGCTAAGATCCTGTGGGACTTCCAGATCCAGACTGACAAACTGGTGATGGCTACAAACAACAGAAGGAGGTAGTGGTGATGTAGCAATTCCAAGCGACAGCAACATCAGGTATAAGGAACACGAGAACCTCGGAAAAAAAATACCAAGGGCTGAGGAGTGTAGGGAGTGAAGGCAACAGTGGTGCCAGTGGTAATCAGAGCACTCGGGACTGTGACCCCAAAACTGGGAGAGTGGCTCCAGCTGATTCCAGGTACAACATCTGAGGTCTCTGTCCAGAGAGTGCAGTCCTAGGAACAGCTAAGATACTGTGCAGAACCCTCATACTCCTAGGCCTCTGGTAGAGGACCCAAGCTTGAGGAAGACACACTACCAAACCCCCATGGGAGGGGGACGAGAGGGGGATTTTTTTTTCTTTCTTTTTTTTTTTAATAGTGCCAAATCATAACGAAACATATCCCAGGACTCTTTTCATATAGAGCAGGGACCATACTCTTATTATTTACAGAGAACCAACAACTCAAATGAATCCCCACCAAGAGCAACCATTGTTCTAGTGGTACTATGAGCTCTCTAAGATATTATGGGGCCTAACCATTAAGAGCTTTGTAGATGAGGAGAAGGATTTTATATTCAGGTCTGGATTTTACAACACTGAGCCCGTGAAGAGAAGCTAATCAGGAGAAATATGTTCTCTTTTCCTAGTTTCTGTCAGTGCACATGCCACAGCGTTCTGGATCAGATGGAGAGTCTCAGAGACTTATTGGAGCAGCCTGATATTAACGAATTACAGCAGCCCAGCCTAGAAGTAACAAATGCGCAGACTAGTTTTTCTGCATCTTTTTGTGAAGGATTTGCTTGATTTTTGCAGTGTAACTTGGGTGAAAAAAGGCAGTCTTTGAAGTGTGTTTTATATTGGCATAAAAGGATGTATTTTGGTTAAACATAACTTTTTACAGTGGTGCTGGAGGCCAGGCCAGGCCAGGCCAGGCCATTTAGAGATACTATGTCTTTAGATAATGATTTTTGGATGTGTTTAGGGCCAAGGACAATAAAGAAATTGAGTGCTTCAGAGATTACGTTTTTCTGTAGGCTGACATGGAAGTTAGCATTTGGGCTCATCACAGAAAATAAGCCCTGTGGCAAACAGACATTTGTAATACTGATACGTTTTGTTCAGCAAGAAAGTCTTCACAAATGAACACCACTTTTATGATTTTTGAAGCCTAATGCGATCACCAGGACTAAAAAAAACTAGTGTTAGGCTATTAACTAACTGCACCACAGTCACATGTCTGAATATCGCCCCCACAGTGAGACTGTAAAGCCACGTCAGCATGATGACGTTCTGTAGTCTCATTTAGCAACTTGTTAGTGACTGCCTTGTTAAGACACATAAAAGCTTCAAAATAAATGAGTGGGTATTAACTGACATATTTTATGTTCTAAAACAAAACTTGAAAGAGACGAGGGAACCGGAAGTGCTAAAATGATAACTCATGCCGGGTGTTAGGACTCCTTCCTGGATAACTCTATTGCAGCTCATCCAGGTTTTTATGTCCTTAAGACATGCTTGAAGTTTAGCTTACTAATTGGTTTCTTTTGGCTTGATCAGTATATAAAATTGGGAATCATCTGCATATCAATGGAAATTTATGGTGTTTCCTAATGTTGCTCAAGGGAAGTGTATAGCAGGTGAGTAGTATTGGTTCAGGCACAGAACCTTGTGGAACTCTGTGACTAGCTTTAACATGCATGGATGAGCCATCATCCCGATATCCCTGAAACTGGCCGCTGTCACCCCCATCCTCAAAAAACCCGGCCTGGACCCTGACGTCATCTCAAATTTCCGTCCCATCTCGAACCCTCCCTTTCTGTCAAAAATTCTGGAACGTGTTGTCGCCTCCCAAATCAAAACCCACCTCCGCTCTCATG
>NC_065515.1:44200376-44204545 GCF_006386435.1 Epinephelus moara | reverse complement strand
GCAACCTTCGATCATCCGACAAAAACCTCCTCTCACCCCCACACAGGACCAAGCACCGAACCTGGGGCGACAGAGCCTTCTCCATAGCCACCCCCTCCCTCTGGAACACCCTCCCTATATACATCCGTGACTGTCCAAATCCATCCACCTTCAAATCACTCCTCAAAACCCACCTTTTCAAATCCGCTTTTAACCTTTAACATTAGCTTTTCGTTCTCAGTTCCTCATGTGCCCTCCTTTTCTTAGTTTTGCACTATGCTTTTGCACCTTGTTGTTTTATATTGTCCTTGTCTTCTGTTTATGTCTTTGCACTTACATGTATGTACTTCTTTTCTTTGGTTTTAAATGTAAAGCGTCTTTGAGAGCTGTAAAAGCACTGTATAAATAGAATGTATTATTATTATTATTATTATTAATATGTGCAAACTGTGATAGATCTGGCTAGTGTTTACTTTGTTAACAAAATGTATGATAAAAAAAAAGTGTGTTAACAGCCTTTTTTCCATGACCAAGATGGGACATTGACAGGCTTAAAATATATCTTTGATGAAAAAAACCATGACAGTTTTCTATTTTGTTGAGGGAACAACAATGTTAGTGGTGAGCTATTGGATATGAAAAATGAGAGGAGAGAAGAAACATATTAGAGAAAGGTATTAAATTAGGAAGCCTAGAACAGCCATGCTTGCAATTGCTTTGTAATGCCAGAGCAGTATGAGATGGAATTGCAGTCGGGGTGGTAAACTCCAGGAAATAGATGGTGCCGGGATGTTTTATTAGCCTGCCAAACACTCACACTGGAGCAGCATAATTCAGCAGTAAAAAAGCAGCTGTGTATTTCTGACTGTGGATGGGGAAACTGTTGAATAGATTTGTGGATTTTGTTGGTAGCAGTGGTGGCTGTTAGCTTGACAGTCAGGTACGAGGCTTGATTATCTGTGAGTGTAGCTGCACTGTGCATTAACAGTCTGAACTCAGCAGAGTTTCTCTGACAGGGCTGAAAGTCCAGTTTCAATCACCGACTCTATGAAAGGTACTGAGTTTTCAGTTTTGGAGTTAGTCAGCAGCGGTTGAGCTTGTTACAGGTTTAATATCCTCAGTCACATGAATCCTATTGTTTTTCCTGCTGTAATATTATTTTCAGATTTATCGGCTGTTTCTAAACATTAATATGTGCCAGCCCTCTCACCATAGTGTGGCGCTGGTAGCACCATGTCATTCATCTGTACACACTGTGATGACAAAGCTGGTTGAAAATCGGCAAAGTTTTCTCATAACTACCCATATTGCTACAATTCCAGGCTACTGTAGCTGTCATATTTTGCAGAGACATTCAGTGGCTGTAGCACCTTTAATTCAGCCTGCACAAACCCCAGGGCTGATCTCAGACCGTAAAGCAGAGAGACTGCAGGATGGGCTAGCTAGCTAATCAGCAGCAGTCTATTTCAATGGCACTGGCTAGCAGTTGACTAGCAGCCCATCAACAGACCTTGATGTCTGGCAGCCTGCTTTTGTTGTGTGGAAGTGGGCATAGTTTTATTTGAAGTCAGCTGGAAAAATGACAGACACATAGAGGTCAGTGGTTGGCGCATGGCTACGTATTTTCATTTAACTCCAATGACAACAGTTCAGTTATCTATGACTACAAGTTTTTTACTGAGCTCTATTGGATCGGTTAAGGTTGAGGGAAGGGCACCCATATTTTTCCACCTAGGGATTGAATTTCACGGTCACAAGCTTGCCTCTCTAACCTTTAGGCCACCATTGCCCACTGTTTCCATCCTCCATCCACAGCATCTTTATTCTGTCTTTCAGCCTCTCCCACCACATTTAATTTCTGCACAACCACTGACTTTTAATATCACCCCTTTTATTATCTTTCTTCATCTCTCTGCACCCCATTTGACTTTGTGCTCTCATAGCATCTGTCCATTCTTCACAAAGGCTGCAGCAGCTTTCTCTGGGCTCTGTCCACGAATTCTCCTTTTAGCTCTCAACACTGTCAGCCCAATGCCTGAATTGATCTACACATTCTCATTTTGCTCACTTGCACCTACATTAGTTAAGAGCACAGCTCTGAAAGCTACTGACTCACTATTAATATATTTTTGATAAACCGTTATAAAGTCAACACTTTATAATTAGTGAGATTCAACATTTTTTTCAAATACTGTTATTGTTTTTGATGGGCACTGAGTAGCAGTAATTGTCTGTAGCAGATTTAAAGGTGGAATGTACCAGATTTAGGGGGATGGTGGCATCTAACAGTGAATAGCTGATTGCAACCAGCTAAGACTTCTTCCGGGTAAGATTTCTGAATTGCTGAATTATCCACAGTGGCCTCTTCCTCTCCAAAACAAATGGACCAGCTGATTAAAACTGCTAAAAACACTGAATAAATCTGTTTCATGTTGGGCTTATTACTATGGTGGCTGATGCAAAAACGTGAAAGGCCCCATGTAGAGTCAGTGTTTGGTTTGTCCATTCTGGGCTACTGTAGAATCATGGCGGTGCAACTTGGTGATCTCCATAAATGTAGACCTGCTCCCTATGCTGCGGCGGCCCATCCACTGGGCCAGGCCCTGCAGCAGACCAGGCCCTGCAGCAGCCTATCCACCAAGCCAGGCCCCGCAGCAGCCCATCCACCAAGCCGGGCCCTGCAGCAGCCCATCCACCAAGCCAGGCCCTGCAGCAGCCCATCCACCAAGCCAGGCCCTGCAACAGACCAGTCCAGCAGCAGCCAGCAGCAGCCAGGCCTCGAGCCTCCAGGAGCAGCCACCACCATAGCTCCAGCAGCTGCTGGCTACCACCAGGCCAGACAAGTGATCTCATAATCCCTGTCTCATTAACATCACTGACTTTGCTTGTTGCAGTACAAAATCACTGCTGTCTTCAATATCTGTTTTCTTTGCCCAGTGTGGCTCACTTTTAGCCTAGATCTGTGGCAAGAGGTTCAAAACAGCTAAGTTGAGCAACATGGCTATGAAAAAGGAAATTGAGGACATTAGGAAATCACTGGAAATGCTGCATGACAATGTTGGAAAAATCACTGAGCAGCAAGAAAAGATCATGGAGCTGATGGGTGATATCAAAGCCCTAAAACTGCATAATGCAGAAAAGGACAAAAGGATTAGTGACCTTGAATACAGGGTGGCAGAGCTGGAACAGTACTCTAGAGTCAATGATGTTGTGATTACAGGATTAAAGACGAAACCCAAATCATATGCCAAGTCTGTGGGAAAGGTAACTGAGGAAAACATGATGGAGGAGGACCAGGCAACAGTGGAAGAGCAGGTAGTCTCTTTTCTGGAGACCATGAAGATTGCTGTAGACCGCAATTTTATAGAAGCTTGCCACCCTCTCCCACAAAGAAACACCACCCAACCACCGGCCATCATCCTCAGATTCACCAACAGGAAACATAAGATTGGGCTCCTAAAGCAATGGAAGCTATTAAGAGGAACAAATGTGCATCTAAATGAGCATCTGATGAAAAAAAAATGCTGATATTGCAAAGAAAGCAAGGTGCTGACACACCAAACCGACATCAAAGAACTAGCGGCAATGAAAGCCAACTGTTGCATCGTCTACGTCGCCTCACGTCACCCTGTGTCAGTTGCATTTGAACACACCACAAAGACTACACCCAACGCTTGAAACTGTTAATCATTTTCCCAGCTAGCTCCGGTTTGTTATTCAGGTTAAAGTGGGAAGAAGCAGCGGATCTGTCGGGCAGCNGCTGATATTGCAAAGAAAGCAAGGTGCTGACACACCAAACCGACATCAAAGAACTAGCGGCAATGAAAGCCAACTGTTGCATCGTCTACGTCGCCTCACGTCACCCTGTGTCAGTTGCATTTGAACACACCACAAAGACTACACCCAACGCTTGAAACTGTTAATCATTTTCCCAGCTAGCTCCGGTTTGTTATTCAGGTTAAAGTGGGAAGAAGCAGCGGATCTGTCGGGCAGCTGAGTGAAGTGGAGCCTGAGGAGGAAGCACCGGTTAGCCCCGGTTTCACTACAGGCAGATTTGCTTGCTACAGGGAAGAGGATATAACACCTGAACAGCCAGTCAGAGGGATCTCTCTCACCGACAAGCTCCGCTGCCGACTCAACATGCTCAATCAGCCGAAAATTTGGAATGAATGATGAACTAACTATTAGTT
>NC_065515.1:44146818-44198474 GCF_006386435.1 Epinephelus moara | reverse complement strand
TTCCTCATTCGTTCCTCATTAGTTCCTCATTAGTTCCTCAGTAACTACTCTAATTTTGTGTACCGTAGTTCCTCAGTAACTACTCATTAGTTCCTCATTAGTTCCTCAGTAACTACTCATTAGTTCCTCATTAGTTCCTCAGTAACTACTCTAATTTTGTGTACCTTATTGTAAAGTGTTACCAAATTATGATCACCTAAAATTACATCTATCAACCTTGACACATTCCTTCTCAGTTATGGCATTCTCCGAAACCTGGTTAAATGATGGTATTACAGATCTTTATCCCATATCCCAGTATAATGCTATTCATTCTTGTAGAAAGAACAAAGTGGGAGGAGGCGTCTCCTTATATGTGTCCAAAAATTTCAATTTCACCACCAGAAAGGAACTGAGTGTCCACTTAGAAAGTACCTTAGTGGAGTCTGTGTTTATTGAAATCTCATCTTGCCGTCCCTTTAATGGGAAAACTATTATTATTGGTTGTATCTACAGACCACCTGATACTGACCCCAGCACATTTAATGAGGCTCTTTACTTCACTTTGGAAATTATAATTAAGGAACATAAAATGTGTGTACTTCTGGGTGATTTCAACATTGATCTGCTTAAGAGTGAATTGCCATCTACAGTTGACTTTCTGAACACACTATATTCTACTTATTTTTTCCCACTAATATCTTAAGCCCTCCCAAATCACTAGATCTTCAACTTTACTCATCGACAACATCTTATTCAATTCTCTGGACTTTCAAATTACCTCAGGTTTATTAATGTCGGATATTTCAGACCATCTCCCTGTATTTCAGATAATACATACCAAAGGAAATTATAGATGCAATAACTCTGATCACTCACAAACTAAATATCGCAAATTTACTAAACAGTACATGGAGTCCTTTAAGTCCTCGATCAGTGTCGTGTCCTGGGATGAGGTTCTCAAGTTACAAGATGCTAATGAAGCCTATCAGCTATTTTTAGCTATTTTTAATTCAATTCTGGAGACTTGCTTTCCATTGGTCACCTCAAAAAACAAGAATAACTCATCCAAAGGGAAACCCTGGATAACGGATGACCTAAAAAAAATGCTCTCGCAAGAAAAATAAACTATATAGGAAAGCTATTAGTAGCCCCACTTCTGAAAATTTGGAAATATACAAGAAATATAAAAATAAATTTACTCTATCATTAAGGAAGGTAAAAAAAGAATATTATGCCAATAACTTTACTCAAGCTTCTAATGACATTAAGTCAACCTGGAACCTCATCAACCAATTACTTAATCGCAAAAAAATTCCAGCTGCTGTACCTGCTGAGATGTTAGGAAAGGATATATCTCTTTTTGACCCGAGAGATATAGCTGAGGGTTTCAATGAGTTTTTTGTCAACGTGAGCTCTTCATTTGCATCTAGCATAAAGGACTCTGATGTGAACCCATGTAGTTTTATTAAAGGTACATTTTCACCACTTTCTGGTTTTGATCCTCCCAGTGCTGAAGAAGTGTATGAAATTATTAAGAACCTAAAGAACTCCGCCCAAGGTCATGATGGTATTAAAAGCAGTCTTATGAAAGAAAAAAATAGATTACATCATCCATCCCCTAACCCACATTCTTTCTTTATCTCTTCAGTCTGGTATTGTCCCCCAAGAACTCAAAATTGCCAAAGTCATACCAATATTTAAATCTGGTAACACAAAGGACTTTGGCAACTATCGACTAATATCCATATTACCCTGTTTCTCAAAGATCTTGGAAAAATTGGTACATGTAAGAATCTCCAAGCACTTAGCTGTAACAATATCCTGTATTACCATCAGTATGGCTTTCGCAGGAAATATTCCACTGAGCATGCATTGCTGCAACTTGTCAATAACATATCTTCAGCTCTGGACGGAAAAAAAAATTGCCCTTTGTGTTTTTCTTGATTTAAGCAAAGCATTCGATACTGTCAACCATAAAATTCTCATTTCAAAGCTCAATAGATATGGAATCCAGAATGTTGCCCTCAATTGGTTGATCTCTTACCTGGAAAATAGAGAGGAGTTTGTTTATTTAAATGGTGTCTCATCTACCAAATCAAGTATTTTCTTTGGGGTTCCACAGGGATCGATCATGGGCCCTTCATTATTTTTAATTTACATTAATGACTTGCCTAGGTCTTGCAATAACCTTCTCCCCTTATTATTTGCCAATGACACCAGTCTTATAGCTGTTCATGATGACTTCAAGTCTCTCATTGTATGTGTAAATGATGAATTATCAACTGTTTCTAATTGGTTCCAGATCAATAAGCTAACTCTTAATGTAATGTAACTTCATGATCTTCTGCAACAAAAATAAATCTTATGCAAAAGAAGAAGCCAAAATACTAATTAACGGAACTGAAATCCTTCAAGTACCACACACCACATTTCTGGGTGTTGTTTTGGATGAAGGTCTAAATTGGAATAATCATATTAATCAAGTTTGCAAAAGATCAATGAAGATGCTTGGTATACTGAAAAAGGTTTGTCCCCTGATCAATCCCTCTGCTCACTTGACTTTGTATTATAGTTTTCTATTTCTATATATGATTTACTGCAATATTGTCTGGTCTGCAACTTATCCAACTTACCTGAACAAATTACTGATAATCCAGAAAAGATTCTTAAGAACGATCTCTCGGTCTAGTAGACACGAACCAACTGCACCTCTTTTTATGAAATACTCAATATTACCCATGCACAAACTTAATGTTTTCCACTCATGCTTGTTTGTGCATAAGTTTATCAACAGCAAACAAGATCTTCCTGACACTTTTCAATTTTTTTTTATATTTTCATCTGACTTTCATTCATATTCAACTAGGCATAGTGGCAGTCTTCATTTACCCTTCTGTCGAACATCTAGTCATCAATTTAATATCACATTTATAGGTCCAAAACTCTGGAATGACTTGGATGTGTTTCTAAGATAAACATTATCTTTCACATCCTTCAGAAAGTTATTGAAAAAACATCTTATCATGTCATTTTCTTTAATGTAATCCTTATTATGTATCCATCTTCTCTTATATGTTGTTTATGTTTATAGTTTTTCTGTGTTTGTACATTTTATTGTTTATCTTGTGTTTTACGTATTACTTAGATGATGGGAGTGGAACTCTGTACAAGCCCTCTGGGCTTCGTTCCCTCCTTGCACTGTTTTTTTAACTTGTGCTAAATAAATATATCTAAATCTAAATCTAAAAAAATCTAAAGTTTGGTAATGATTGGTCAAAGTGGGTGTGACTTATTGCAACAAAACCATTCAGCCTTTAGTAATTCCAATGCACTTCCCATTACGTTGAATACTGCAGCTCAGACGTTGGCCTGTGTCCTGACGCTCGCCCCGAGCCTGTTGTCCTTTGGGGCCGATTATCGTGGGCTCCATGGGGCGTGGAGGCTGAGTTGCGCCTGGGAAACATGTATACAAGCAGACGCGTTTCCCAGGTCCAGCAGTGCTGGGAAACCTATTGTTTTTGTTTGGATTTTTGTCTTCAGTTATTCTTGAAACTGAAGGAATTATTATTATTATTATTAGGGCCCGAGCACCGACCGAAGGCCAGGCGAAGGACCTATTGAAACTGCTCCGTTTATTAGGGGTCCAAGCTTGTGGGGCTTGGGGAACGCGTATGCAAGCAGACCCGTTTCCCAGGACCAGCGGTGCTGGGAACCCTATTGTAATTGTTCAGATTTTTATTAGGGTCCGAGCGACGACGAAGTCGTCCGAGGATCCTATTGAAATCCTGCTGTTTATTATTATTAGGGCTCGAGTGACGACGAAGTCGTCCGCGGAGGACCCTATTGAAATCCCGCTGTTTATTAGGGCCCGAGCAGGTCTCAACCTGCGAGGTCCCTATTGTTTTTCGAATGATTAGGGCCCAAGCGACGACGAAGTCGTCCGTGAGGACCCTATTGTAATCGCGCTGTTTATTATTATTATTATTATTATTATTATTTTTATTAGGGCCCGAGCGATGACGAAGTCATCCGTGAGGACCCTATTGTAATCGCGCTGTTTATTAGGGCCCGAGTGATGACAAAGTCGTCCGTGAGGACCCTATTGTAATCGCGCTGTTTATTATTGTTATTTATTATTATTATTAGTTAGGGCCCGAGCGACGACGAAATCGTCTGTGAGGACCCTATTGTAATCGTGCTGTTTATTATTAGGGCCTGAGCGACGGGCGTGGGTTCCAAAAAATGGCTCAGTAGCGCCCCTTACAAAAGTTTGAGGAAACAGCCCCTGAAGCTAGTTTAACCTACATGTATGAAACTTGGCAGGCGTATGTAACACTCAGAGACATACAAAAAAGCCTCTTGGAGGCATGCTCTAAACCCAACAGGAAGTCGGCCATTTTGAATTTACTGTGCAATTTTGGTGCATTTTTGGCCATTTCCAGTGGTCATAAATGAACGAACTAGTCCTAGAGAATATCATCCGATCGACTTCAAACCTTGGTCTGTCCCATCCCAAGACCTTGAAGATGAAAAGTTATCAAAAGCTTGACTTTTCGTCAATGCGTGTGTTAAAGTTAAATGCGTCAAAGTTAGGGGTCTCGCCACTAAACAGGAAGTAGTTTATAACTCCAGCATGCATGGTCCAATCTTGCCCAAACTTCACAGGATTGATGCCAGTCCTGTCCTGAACGCATCTACATGTCAATAGTTAGAGATAAACATAGCGCCCCCTACTGGCAACAGGAAATGTCATGTTTTAGACTTTAATATACATCTCCTACAGAATTGATCAGATCCATCTCAAACTTGGTCAAAAAAGTCATAAGACGTTGATGACACTTTATTGTGGAAACTGTGAGTTTTCGTCGAAGGGTGTGGCCATGGCCTGGCGGCGAACTTTGATATTTCACCATGATGATAAACGGTGCTGTAACTTGACTCCACGTGGGAATATCTTGCCAAAACTTCACACATATGATGACAGTCCAGCCCTGAACACATCTACAGAGGAATTTTGAATCACCGCCATAGCGCCATGTATTGGCAACAGAAAGCTACTTTATACATTCTTTGATGTCCCTCTTCTAGCATGTTAATCAGACCCACTTCAAACTTGCTGATCTAAGTCCTTAGACCTTGATGATANCGCCCGCTGCCGAGCGTTGAATCTTGAGGTCTCGCCATGAAAAACGAAATTGCTGTAGCTTTGGCATAAATGGTCCAATCTCCACCAAACTTTATATGATTTATATTACTCCCGGCCTGAACACATTTTCATTACCATATTGCCTGATAATCATAGACCCACCTAGTGGCGACAGGAAGTAGGTCTCATCAAACACTTATTTTTCGATTTATCTGAAAGTTACATGCTGTGGTGTATATTTGATGTACAAAAACATGATGTATAATTAGTGCGCTCTCCAACTCCCTCTGGTGGAAAGAGGAAGTGATACAAAATGTGAAATATGTCATTCCAGCACTGTATCAAGAATATGCAGAGTCACTCCTGCATGCGATGTCTAAGTTTGAGAGAAATTAACTGACGCGTCAGAAGGCGTCCTGCCAGCCCCCCCGAGTTGCGTGAAGGTGCGAGGGCCCGTTCATCGCTGCTTGCAGCTTTAATTAGGGCCCGAGCACTGAGCGGTGCGAGGACCCTATTGAAATGCAAGGATTTTTTATTTATTAGGGCCCGAGCGACGACGAAGTCGTCCGAGGACCCTATTGAAATCGCGTTGTTTATTATTAGGGCCCGAGCGACGACGAAGTCGTCCGAGGACCCTATTGAAATCGTACTGTTTTTGCTATTATTATTATTCTTGCGACAGTTCGTGTCCCAATTTCGGCCCTTTCCCAAATTTGAAAATGCTTCTAACTTTCCACATTTGTCCGGCCGCATCCGAAATTCCATATTTTTGGCCGGTTGCACATGGTCGGCGTGAAATGCCGAAATAGCGCCCCCTACAAATTTTCAAAATACCCTCCCCATTGGGGTTAGTTTGTTGTAGGCAAACGAAATTTGGTACACACATGTATCATACCGAGACGCACAAAAAAGTCTCTTAACGTCATGGTGAAATCACAACAGGAAGTCGGCCATTTTGTTTTGAATTTTTTTGTTACGGCGATTTCCACAACTTACATTTGAACGAACTCCTCCTAGGGATTTCGTCCTATCGACTTCAAAGTTGGTACAGATCATCCTGAGAACATGCTGATCAAAAGTTATTAAAAGCCTTTCTCTATGTCAAGGGATGTGGCCGCTAGGACGTGACAAATTTTTGCGACTTTTCGTTTTCTTGCCATCGAATTTCAAACGGCTCTGCTGCCCACATACTTGATCTCAGCAGCTTCAAACTTGCTGGACATGATGATGGCTCCGCCCCGAACGCCCCGATATGTTAATATCCCACCTAACTCATAGAGCCCCCCGGTGGTCACAGGAAGTGACCAGTTTTTTCTTTAACATGTACTAATGCCACAAACTTGACTGCATCAATTTCATTCCACTTGTAATGCATGCAGAACAAGTTGGTGAAGCTACCTTATCAACGCTGTGAAGCTACGTCTAATGGTGTCCATGTGGCAGCGTGGCGACTATCAATCCCTCGCCACTAAATACGTTTGGCAATTTGATGGTTTGAACGACCTCATCTCCTCATGAAAATTGATACACAGGTCAAGAATAGCGAGCTCTTACATCTGAAAGGGACGTCGCCCATGGGGGAGACAAAATGCCTCTATGGCGCCCCCTTGAAATTTTCGAAAACCCCTCCCCTTAGGGGTTTTTTTGGAGTTGGAACATGAAAATTGGTACACATGTGTATATTGTCCAGACGCACATAAAAGTCTCTGGCACCAATGGTCTACTCCAAACAGGAAGTCAGCCATTTTGATTTTGACTTGTGCTTTTGGCATGATTTCCACATGTCGTATTTTAACAAACTTGTCCTAGGGATTTCATCCAATCGACTTCAATTTTTTTACAGATCATCCAGAGACGATGCTGATGAAAAGTTATTAAAAGCTTTCGTCTATTTCAAGGAGCGTGGCCGCTATGGTGCCTCACTCGCCACCAAATACGTTTGGCTTTTTGATGGCTTCACCGTCCTCATGTCCTCATGAAAATTGACACACAGGTCAAGAATGGCAAGCTCTTGCATCTGATAGTGGCGTCGCCCATGGGGGGGACAAAATGCCTCTATAGCGCCCCCTTGAAATTTAAAAAAAAAAACCCTCCCCATAGGGTTTTTTTTTGGAGTTGGAACATGAAAATTGGTACACATGTGTATGTTGTCCAGACGCATATTATGGACTTTTCAGTAGCGCGAGCTACTCTTGCAAGCTCTTGCATCTGATAGGGGCGTCGCCCATGGGGGGGACAAAATGCTTCTATAGCGCCCCCTTGAATTTTTCAAAAACCCCTCCCCATAGGTTTTTTTTTTTTTTTTGCAGTAGGAACATGAAAATTGATACACATGTGTATGTTGTCCAGATGCACATAAAAGTCTGTGGCACCAATGGTCTACTCCAAAGAGGAAGTTGGCCATTTTGATTTTGACTTGTCATTTTGTCGTGATTTCCACATGTTGTATTATAACAAACTAGTCCTAGGGATTTCATCCAATCGACTTCAAATTTTTTACAGATCATCCAGAGACCATGCTGATCAAAAGTTATTAAAAGCTTTTCTCTATGTCAAGGGGCGTGGCCGCTATGGCGCCTCCCTCACCACCAAATGCGTTTGGGTTTTTGATGGCTTCAGCGACCTCATATCCTCATGAAAATTGATACACAGGTCAAGAATGGCGAGCTCTTGCATCTGATAGGGGCATCGCCCATTGGGGGGACAAAATGCCTCTATAGCACCCCCTTGCAATTTTCAAAAACCCCTCCCCATAGGGTTTTTTTTGGAGTTGGAACATAAAAATTGGTACACGTGTATGTTGTCCAGTCGCACGTAAAAGTCTCTGGCACCAATGGTCTACTCCAAACAGGAAGTCAGCCATTTTGATTTTGACTTGTCATTTTGGCGTGATTTCCACATGTTGTATTTTAACGAACTAGTCCTAGGGATTTCATCCAATCGACTTCAAATTTTTTACAGATCATCCACAGACTATGCTGAACAGAAGTTGTGCTCTGCATGTCTGTAGGTAAAAAAGTGTGGCTGCTATGGCACTGCCATTTTTGATCCATCACCATGCATATTCAAGCGGCTCTCCCACATAATTCATCCAAACTGCTTCAAAATTTCTATACATGATAAGAGCCCTGCCCTCAACGCCTCCATATGCTCGTAGGCAATCTTGCTCATGGCGACCCCTTGTGGAAACAGGAAATGCCATCTTTTACACTGACAAACACCAACCTCAAGCTCCTGATCTGATCAACTACATTTTGTGGCCACATGATGATCAAGTTCATGAATCTCCACAGTGACACACGTGTCCTGTCATGTTGCAGGCTGCCGCAGCGGTGGTGGTAACTTTTCATCCTTCGCCACGGAACATCAACTTGGTATAAATCCTTCATGCATTGTTCGATTTGCTCGAAATTTCACGTGTGATGAGGGTCCACCCCTGAACGCACCTGGCCACATCTGGTTACGCTCGTAGCGCCACCCGGTGGATGAACTAAACATTGCGTTTTTTCGCTCCTGCCAGGTGTTTTTCTCCCTTTTCGTCTCGCGCCACAGTCCCCATGTGTCTCAGGCCCCCGCGGTTGCATGGGGGAGCAAGGGCCCGATCACAGCTGCTTGCAGCTTTAATTATTATTAGGGCCTGAGCACCTAGCGGTGCGAGGACCCTCTTGAAATGCAAGGATTTTTAGGGCCCGAGCACCTAGCGGTGCGAGGACCCTATTGAAATGCAAGGATTTTTTATTATTATTCTTCTTCCTCCAAATGAATTGCCTTTTTGGGAGGCTTAACATACCCGAAAACTCATGAAACTTTGCACACATCTCAGAACTGGTGAAAAGTTTGATATTTTAAGGGTCTCGTGCGCGGGTTCCAAAAAATGGCTCAGTAGCGCCCCCTACAAAAATTTGAGGAAACAGCCCCTGAAGCCAGTTTAACCTACATGTATGAAACTCGGCAGGCTTATGTAACGCCCAGAGACATACAAAAAAGCCTCATGGAGGCATGCTCTAAACCCAACAGGAAGTCGGCCATTTTGAATTTACTGTGCAATTTTGGTGTATTTTTGGCCATTTCCAGGGGTCATAAATGAACGAACTAGTCCTAGAGATTTCATCCGATCGACTTCAAACCTTGGTCTGTCCCATCCCAAGACCTTGAAGATGAAAAGTTATCAAAAGCTTGACTTTTCGTCAGTGCTTGTGACCGTGGGATGGCATCAAATTTAGGGGTCTCGCCACTAAATAGGAAGTAGTTTATAACTCCAGCATACATGGTCCAATCTTGCCCAAACTTCACAGGATTGATGACAGTCTTGCCCTGAACATGTCTACATGTCAATAATTAGAGATAAACATAGCGCCCCCTACTGGCAACGGGAAATGTCATGTTTTAGACTTTAATGTACATCTCCTACAGAATTGACCAGATCCACCTCAAATTTGGTCAAAAAAGTCATAAGACGTTGATGACGCTTTATTGTGGAAACTGTGAGTTTTCGTCGAAGGGCGTGGCCATGGCCTGGCGGCGAACTTTGATGTTTCACCGTGATGATAAACGTTGCTGTAACTTGATTCCACGTGGGAATATCTTCCCAAAACTTCACACATATGATGACAGTCCAGCCCTGAACACATCTACAGAGGAATTTTGAATCACCGCCATAGCGCCACCTACTGGCAACAGAAAGCTAATTTATACATTCTTTGATGTCCCTCTTCTAGCAGGATAATCAGACCCACGTCAAACTTGCTGATCTAAGTCCTTAGACCTTGATGATACTTAAAAATGAAGCTTTTGGGTTTTCATCAAACGCTGTCACCGTGGCGCCACCTTGTTTGTTGTATACATATTACAGGTCGCAAGTCCTGTTGTCTGAGGTGGTTTTTGTGCTTTGATGCACCAAGATGGCTCAACAGCGCCCCCTAGAATATTTCAATTAAGCAGCCCCCAAAGCTGGTTTGACCTGCATGTATGAAACTTGGTAGGCATCTGTAACACTCTATCACGTACAAAAAAGCCTCTTGGAGCCATGCTCCAAACCCAACAGGACGTCCGCCATTTTGAATTTACTTGTGCCACTTTTGTGCATTTTTGCCCATTTCCAGGGCTTGTAAATTAACGAACTTGTCCTACAGATTTAAATCAGATTGGCTCCAAACTTGGTGTATGTAAGTGTGACTACGTTGTGACCAAAAGTTATCACAGGATTTGCCCAATGTTGAATGGCGCACCCGCTGCTTAGAGTTGAATCTTGAGGTCTCGCCATGAAAAACGAAATTGCTGTAGCTTTGGCATAAATGGTCCAATCTCCACCAAACTTCACATGATTCATATTAGTCCCGCCCTGAACACATTTTCATTACCATATTTCCTGATAATCATAGCGCCACCTAGTGGTGAAAGGAAGTACTTCTTACCAGACAGTTATCTTTGGATTCACCTGAAATTTCAGTGCTGTGGTCTATATTTGATGTACACAAATGTGACATATCATTAGTGTCTATGCGTGCTGCAGAAGGTTTACTTTTGATGTCTCGCCATGAAACAGGAAATTGCTATAAATTTGGAGTTAATCATGGACGTCGGAACTATTTTCTGAGAGGGGGGGCAGGATTTTTGTTGGGAGGGGCGGGGGAAGCACGCACACTTATCAATGATTAAGTATTTGATAATAACATGCAGTTATAAGAGAACTAGAATGGATGAACACGGCATCTATATTGTTAAGAAAATTAAACTTTAAAACTAAATCAAGCCATTTAAGGAACATAACATTATTTGTAACCTTGAATGAAAAAAACAAATGTCTGCGCTCCTGACTCAGGGCTTTCATGCATTTCCAATCATTTCCAGCAGGTGAAACCCCAGAGTGTTATTCCAGACTATTAATAACATTATCAGTCCTCCACTCCCCTCAGTCCCTGTTTCTTCCAATCAGGATTGTAACCATTTTCTGTCTTTTTTTGTGAATAAGGTTGTTGTTGTTAGGGTTAGTATCACCCCCTCCGCTGCCTCCCCTCCAACCTGTCCACCCAGGCTGGCTTCTCTTAGCAGTTTCTCCTCTATTACTCTGCTGGATCTGACTGAGCTTTTGAGCACCATTAAATCCTCCTCCAGTCCGCCAGACATCTTACTAACATCCTTGCTGAAAGAGGTTTTTAGCTCTGTGGGCCCTAGCCTGGTCTCCATTATTAACACCTCCCTGAAATCAGGCTGTGTTCCATCGTTTTTCAAATAGGCTACTGTGCAGCCGCTTTCCAAAAAGCCAAGCTTAGACCCCTCCATACCCAAAAATTACAAACCCATCTCCAAACTGCCGTTTATATCTAAAATCCTTGAGAAAGTAGTAGCAAACCAACTTATCTCCTTCTTGACCACCCAAGGCCTGTTAGATAAATTCCAGTCTGGTTTCCGGCAGCAGCACTCCACAGAAACAGCCCTCCTCAGAGTGTCTAATGACATCATGATGGCTGCCGATGCGGGCAAACGCTCCGTACTGGTGTTATTAGACCTGAGTGCAGCATTCGATACTGTAGACCACCATATCATGCTCAACAGGCTCAGTAAGTGGGTGGGTGTCTTGGGGAGTGCCTTGGAGTGGTTCGCCTCCTACCTCAGTGAGAGAAGCTTCTCAGTAGCTGTTACCCTTTTTGTGTCTGATTCCGCCCCACTGTCGTGTGGCCTGCCTCAGGGTTCTGTTCTGGCCCCTATACTGTTCTCCCTGTATATGCTTCCCCTTGGCCGTATCATCAGTAATTTCAAAGGCGTTTCCTATCATTGTTATGCAGATGACATCCAACTATACCTGTCATTTAAACCAGATAACATAGATGAAATCAACATAGTCCATGAATGTCTGTCTGCTATCAAGAATTGGATGGCAAACAACTTCCTCCAACTATTACTGCGGATGACTCTACAGTCTCTAAGGTCGTCAACCACATGGGGTCACTGGCACGTAACATCAGGTCTGACCTCAGGAACCTTGGGGTAATTTTTGACCTAAATATGCTGTTTGAAAAACATGTCAATTCTCTGTCCCGCTCATGCTTCTTCCACCTCAGAAACCTTGCAAAACTCAGGTCCATTGTCTCGCACTCGCTGAAAATGGCCATCCATGCATTTATTTCTTCCCGGCTTGACTACTGCAAGTCACTGTTCACCTGCCTCAGTAAAACATCTCTGGACCGTTTACAACTTGTCCAAAATGCCGCTGCCAGGTTGCTCACTCGGTCACATAAGTCTTGCCCTATCACTCCCATCCTGGCATCCCTGCACTGGCTTCCTGTTCACTTTTGATTCCAATTCAAGGTCCTGGTCCTGACATACAGAGCCCTCCACAAAGTAGCCCCCGCTTACATTTGCAAGCTCCTCAACCCTTACATCTCCAACCGGTCACTGAGGTCTTCTAACCAGGGGCTCCTGGTTGTGCCTCGGACAAGGCTGAAAACTCGAGGTGACCAAGCTTTTCAATCCGTGGGCCCAAAGGTTTGTAACTCCTTGCCCTTGGACCTGAGATCCTCAACCTGTGTCCACATTTTTAAGATACAATTGAAGACTCACCTTTTTAGGCGGGCGTTTGGACAATTGTAAGTAATTATATAGATTGTATATACAGTAGATCGTGTTTCGGTTGCACTGTATTTTTTGCTGTTTGTACTTGCTGTGTTTTCTATTTATTTAACTGTTTGTATATTTATTGTGAAGCACTTTGTGACTTTGAGCTGTGAAAGGTGCTATATAAATAAAGATTTACTTACTTACTTACTTACTTACTTACTTACTAGTATAATTTACAACATTAATGGTGCCTCCGTGTGACGCCCAGTATTGTTTACAACATTAATGGTGCCCCTTGGTGAGGCCTATTATTATAATTCCCTACACCCTCATCAACAATAACACAGTGAAAATAAAATAGTTGAAAATAAGTGCATTTAAATAGAAATTAAAAATTAAATAAAAATTGCCCATTCCACAGCCCAGTCCAGTTGTGGCTAAGCTGATGAGTGAGAGTGTGTGTGTGTGTGTGTATGTGACTGAATCCACTCACAAAGGACAAAGGATCGCCTGAAACGCTCCGTTCTGCAACGCAGTGAGATGAGCTGACTGCTGCAGCTGCTCCTCTGTCAATCCAGGAGGCTGTGGAGAGCAGTGGCAGCTGCTGGTCTTTCAAACAGGGGAAGCTCACTTTAAGTTTACATCATAAAATATGTCATATTGTAGCGAGGCAGTAACTTATCAAAGGAACATTTAATGGAAGCCGTTTTTCAACCGCAATCATGCCATAGAAAATGAGCTATATCGCTTATGGAAATTACGAGGGTTCAGCCTTTTAGACAATTCCTCCAATCATCATGCATACACCGAGCATCCTCTCCCGCCTACCGCTCCATTAGGTCCCATGGAAGCTGAGCCTCCCTGGAAGTGCCAATTTTGTCGCATATATATTAAAAAAACCTGCTCAGTGCTGTCTCATAGGAATGCTTGGAGGCTCCACGTCCACCGTGCTGACACGAGAATGTATGACAGGGAGGTCGCGTTTGAAAACTGGTGATAAACAGCTGATGTTTGAACATCATAGTCATGATGTTAAACGCATCCTAGCGCACGTTTAATGCAATGTAAATTCTTATTTTAATGTAAATTCAATAGTGCATATTTGACCATTTCTTCTGTGAAATTTTAGGGGAAGTTCACCCTCCCTTGTTGTCTCAGAGCAATCGCCCCTGGTGGAGAGGGTGTCTACTATTGTCCATTATAGCTTTCAGTTTGTTCAATGTGCCTCTCTCCACCACAGTTCTGGGTCCAGTCTCCTGCCGAGCACTGAGCCAGCTTTTTTAACCAGCTGGTCCAATCGCATGGTGTTTTTGTCCATCAGGCTGCCTCCCCAGCACACTGCAGCAGGGAAGAGTGCACTGGCCATCACCATGTGATAGAACATGGTCAACATCTCCACACACACATCAAAGGACCTCAGTGTTCGCAGGAAGAACAGGTGGCACCGTCCCCTCCTGTAGAGGGCTTTAGTGTTAGAGGACCAGTCCAGCTTATCATCCAAGAGGACCCCAAGATATTTGTAGGTGTGCACCACCGCAATGTCCTCCCCCTGTATGGAGACTGGCCTCTATTTCTGAAATCCACCACCATCTCCATGGTTTTGGCTGTGTTCAGGTAGAGACAGCACTTACTGCACCAGTCCCTGAAGGCATCCACAAGGTCCTTGTACTCCTGCTCCTGATACAAGCCACAATAGCTGTATCTATCGGATCGGACTGCATGGAAAAATGCCGATCCAAGAACTCCGATCCAGTTTTTCACGGAATCCGCTCCAGCCCAGCGCTCCGCGAGTCAAGCAGTCCATTCCAGTGATCCGCTCCAGCTCTTACTATCAATCCACCAGGCCAGCATGCAGACGGTAGACACACACACGGAGGATAGGAAGAGTAGCGGTCAACTTAGTTAACTGACTATTTGTTTTCTGCTCTGGTTTTTTGAGAGTGATATTTTTATTTGGTTTACACTCTTACTGTTTAAGTAAAGAGCACTGATGGCATTGTTTTGGGCACAATTAGTGAAATTGGAGCCATGGATGGACTATTGCTTGTTTAAACAGTTGTACAATATTGTGTGTGGTTTTTTGTCCCCTCTGTTGGTCCCAGGAAACAGCAGCACCAGGCTGGCACTGACACTACTAAAATAACTGAAAAGGAAAGGCTGCATTGTTTGTTAAATGTCAACAATGTCTTGTGGTGTTAATCTATTTTTTATTTATTAGGGGGCCAAAGCACAAGTGTGTGGAGTCTTGCTGCTATTTTAATTTCAATGTTAGACATTTTAAAGATTTCTTGTGTTGATTTATTTTCTATTTATTAAGGGGCCAAAGCAGCCAAAGCAAACCAGCTATATTTTTTATTTAATGTTAATGTTCAAGTTTAAAGTTTGTTTATTTAACCCTGTTAACAATAAACAGGTCAGTTTCTCATACCAACTGTTGTGGATCATTCTAACTAACCCGATTAAGTAGTTGTTCTTGTTGGAGTAATATTGCTTGATCAAACCTTTTCTAACATGACTGACAACAAAATAAGTGAATATGTATAATACGCGCTTGGATTGGATCAGTATCGGTATCGGCCAAAACTCAAGGCTGTAATATCGGTATCGGATCAGAAGTGAAAAACCTGGATCGGGACATCCCTAATTACATATATTCAAATTCATTTAAAAATATCCAAAAATTTACAATTAATCCCATAGTTAAAAATATGATTGGTATCTGGCAGCAGGTTAAAAATCATTTAAAAGATACCTCTTCCATCTCTCGCTTTAGCCCAATTTGGGGCAGTGATTATTTCATCCCAGGAAAATCTGATGGGGGCTTTAAGATTTGGGCTGATAAGGGTTTGGGACAGCTAAAGGATGTTTTTGATTGCCAAAGTGGGAATTTGTTATCACTTGAAGCACTAGTTGCTCAATTTAACATTCCTCGTAAACATTTTTTTTAAATACATACAACTAAGGAACTTTGTTGGGTCTAACCAGGGTCACTCCATGAAGATCCCTCCTCTGTCTGTGTTAGAGAAAGCTTTAAACCAAAACCCATTTGGAAGAGGTATTATATCTGAATTTTATGATCTTTTGTTAGCAAGTTCTCCAGAATCTTCTAACCACAAACACAATGCTTGGAAATCTGATTTAAAGGAGGATTTCACAGTGGAACAGTGGAATAAGGCCTGTAAGGTGGCCCAAACCCAGACGGGTAATACACGTCTAAAACTCTTACAATATAACTGGCTGATGAGGACGTGCATAACACCAGAAAAACTTAATAAATTTAATGATAAAATACCAGATTTATGTAATAGATGTGGAAAAGACAAAGGCACTCTGTTCCACTGTCTTTGGTCATGTCCAAAAGTACAGGAATTCTGGGAGGAGGTTAGGCAAGAGGTTCAAAAGATCTCATTGGTCAATGTTGAGTTGGACCCCAAACTATTTATACTGGGCCTCTACCCAGATGGTCATAAGATGAAACGTAATGAACAAATTCTTATAGATAACTGTCTACTACAAGCTAAAAGAGTTATTGCCTTATCGTGGAAACATACAGACAAACCAAGCATTGCGAAATGGTTAAAGGAACTATCTCTGTGTTTACCCTTGGAAAAAAATCACCTATATTCTAAAAGATAAACAAGACGTGTTCCAGAATGTGTGGGGTCATTTTGCTCAATATGTCAAAAATAATGATCTATCTCATCTAGTGAATGACCATGAGATTTGATGAATGAACCCTCTATGGACGCATGGTTGTCGTGCTCTAGGCTTAGAGGGTTACACTATAGCTAAGTGCCTTGTTGTTTGTTTGTTTTGTTTTTTTGTTTCCTTTTTGTTGTTTTTGTGTTTATTTTGTAGGGTGTTGTCAGTGAATGTAGAGTCTGTAGGCAAACCCCGGAGATCTTGCCTCCGGAAGAAGAGCGGAAGAGCCCTGGTTTCCAGTTGTAGGTTGTTTGTAGTCCGCGTGATACTGACCAATCACGTTTGAGCCGGCTGCAGTTGTTGCCAGGTTAAACGGTCCGTGCGGTGAACTAACGAGGCAGAACATAATTGGCGTCGCTGCAAACTCTGAATCCATCGCAATGGTTCAGCATATTTACTTATATATAAACGGAAGTCGGAAACAAAAATTCACCTCCTCCGCCCAAATCAAACCGGAATGCCAAAAAATCGGGCGTCTGCCCCCAGAGGCTGTATCGCTGTCTGCCGGAAGTCAGATGCCGATTGGGTTCCGAGAATGGTATAGGCCCAATGCAGCATGTAAAGAACCACATCTTCCACTCCAGTGGGCTCCTGATAGGCAAACTGGTGCATCAGTGACCTCTGACCTCAGGAAACGGAGGACCAGGCGCCCCAGGGTCTTCATAATGTGTGATCACAAGGCCAGTGGTCAGTTGTCATTTAACTCGGCTGGGTGCCCCACTTTGGGCACTGGTACGAGACAAGATGTTTACCACTGCAGCGGGACTTTGCCTGCTCTAAGACTCCTGTTGAAGATCCACTGGGGGCTCCGCTGGCTGGGCTGCACAGTCTTTCAGGAGCCTTGGACACACTCCATCCAGGCTTGCAGCCTTCCCTGTACACAGTCTCCTGAACTCCGCCCTCACCTCGTCTGCTGTAAAGGACAGTGGTAGTTGGCCTTGGGTGGTAGATGTTGTAGCTGTAAATAAACTATAGATGTAAAATGTTAACGTCTATGTGCAGCAATTGCTAGGTGCATATAGTATAGATATTCAGGTACCTTAAAAGTAAGTTAGACAGACATTTCCTTGCTCATTAGTGTGCACAAATGTACTGTATGTATGAAAGTTACTTATATTGTTGTCTTGTATTGTTGTGTTGTTGTCTGTTCCATCGGTCTTTCATTCTTCTGCCACACCACAGCCAGAAGATTTGTATTTACCAGAAGTTCAATAAAGTTTTTTCTCCAACTTGGAGTGTGGTGCTGGAAGCTTGCGGATACTATATGGGGTTAAACAATTCTAATTAGTCTAAAGTGCATAGAACTGACAACAAAATACAGAACTTAGTTTGCTGGCTGTGCGGCTGCTTTACAACTTTCCTCTCTATGTCTTAATCTTTTAGTACAGGGTGTTTCCTGTAAGACAGCCTTTCCTCTCCTTGTCTGTCTTGAATTAAATTAATATTTGCACAACCTCATTGTTAATGAAGTGAAATTTGTATTCATTTCCAACTCCCTCTGAAGCTGATCAAGCATTCTAGATGAATCTTCATGTGCTCAATTTGATATTCTATAAAGTAGAATAAACCTTGCTCTAGGCACCCTCTTGAGGCTCTATGTGACATGCTTTGATGTGTGTCACCTGCAAAGATAGCTAGTAACCTTAACATTATCTTGTACCTTCTCTAGGACTATAACTTTCTTATCATATTAGGATAGAGAAATCACATATGTGACAGGCTTTACACAAGTTTGCTTCTATCCAGCACATGTTCTGCTGACATGTTGGACATTTAAATTGTTGTTATGATGTGTAATCCTGCTGTGGTAGAAATCTTATAATATATCCACATAAATCTGATTTATTTTGCCCACCTAAAAAAAAATAAATCAAAATCAGTTTAAGTGTGATAGTAAATGAGCAGATAGATCACACACAAGAGGGCTGAATTGCTTCTTCTTTTAATCATCATTTGAAACTTTATAAATGAAACAACAAGTTTCGCCGAATAGGATAAGCAGGATAAGCGGTGTTGGATGATTAATGATTGAAGGAATGTTTTCCAATACCTTCACCTATAGTGCAGCTGTTGAACTGTCAAATCTATCTAAATATTGGCAGATACTCAGTAATCACAGATCAGAATGAGGGCAAAACATTTAATCAATACATCTTTGTAGAGACATTGTTCAGGAGTACCTTCTGAGCAGGAATTGGACAGTTTACTGTGGCAGTATGAGTGAATGGGAGTTGTGACCAAAAAGTAAATGCAGATACAAAACTAGAATTACCACTTTGTGGTTGTATGCCTCTGTGAACCAGTCAAGTTGCAGCTACAGTTTACGTCCATGTCTGTAAAAACATGGATGCTTCACATACCTTACCCCTGGCAGCACAGAAGATCTATACAATCAGCACAGTTTCAAGGTGGACCCCCAAGATTAGTGTCACCAATTCAGTATCTGACCAAATGTCTCCCTTTCTGTTCCTGAGATAAGATGTTGAATAATGGCTAGAAAAGTGTTAATGCAGAACATCACAGTTACGCTGACCTTTGACAATTTGGACATAAAATGTCATCACTTCATTATTTTATTCTATTAGAAATTTGTATAATTAGTGTATGAATTCTTGAGTTTTGGCCCAAAACATGTTTTGTGACCAATTTCTAATCAGTGCATCGTTTAGACCAAGTGGACATTTGTTCCAAATTTATGGAATTCCCTGAAGGAGTTCCTGAATTTTGGCATTCACGCAATTAAGACAAATGAGCTCACAGTGACCTTGACCTTGACCTACGACCACCAAAATCTAATCAGGTGTTCTTGAGGTATTGCATTCACAAGAATGGGATGACTGGATATACAGACAGACCAACAGAAGGACAACCCAAAATCATAATGCCTCCAGCCACGGCTGTTGCCAGTGTGGAGGCATAAAAAGAATATTTCAATCCCCCTTAAGACTCTAAAATGGATGTTGTGTGCTTTGTTGTGCTGTAGTGCCTGGAGCTCCTCCCAGGAAGGTGGAGGCAAATGCCCTCAACTCCACTGCCATCAGGGTGACCTGGAAGCCTCCCCTGTCTGTGAAGCAGCATGGCCAGATCAGAGGCTACCAGCTGGTCTACTCCAGGTTAGAGAATGGGGAGCCTCATGGCCAGCCAGTCATCATGGACGTTTCCCTTCCTCAAGCCCAGGTACTGTCATACTCAGCTGTGGAGAGCACATCAAATAGCATTGACTAATTGTAAAACACAGCATCAACAGTTTTCAATAATATCTTCCAATACTGTAAATACATATAACCAAGTACGATTTAAGTTTTTATAGTTTTTATATCATTTTCGTAAATCCGAGTAAATTGCTGCAGTGAACATGACTGTGCGGGCATAGAGCATATTGGAGACATTGCGGTGACTCCTACACAGTTTGCCCTCTTGAGTCAACTCACTACCACACATTTGATTAAATTCAGTTCAGTTCAATAGAACTTTGTTTATCCTGAAGCAAATTCTTGTGCTGGAGAATGATTCAAATTACAGTAACCCCAATTTCAGAAACAACAATTAACCTTCACAATCCAGTAACAACAAACCAGTAAAAACCAGAACAATCTGTGGGTTCTCTGGGTCAGGGTTACACACTGAGCCTAGTTTTTAAAACAATAGAGTATTAAATATCAGTAAAATATTCAAAATATAGAAGATAAAGTGTTTAAAGTTATAGTGCGTAACTTCTACAGGTCCGTAAATGTCCGTTTCACCCAAGCCACTATTAGAGGAGACGACACAATGCTGATTAAGCCGATCGGCTCCTCTAACATCTCGCGATATTTTTCAATATATATCATTTTTAGTTTGCGTGTCGACCGGCAACATTCCCACACTGGTGCACAGGAAATGCTTCCTCACAACAAGAAGGGAGGGGGAGGAAGAGCGGAGAGTGTCATAGCAAGAGGTAGAGCGCAGGTAGAAAGAGAAAGCAGCATGGCGGAGAAGCGACCGAGACACGGTTCAGAAGTGGATCCTACCACAAAGAAAAAGCCTGGACGTTTGGCTGAAGGTCTATTAGCAAAGAAGGAAAGTGACTGACGGAGAAGGCAAACAAGGATTTGAATTGGCGTCGCTTTTCCTCGGTGGAGAGCCCTGAAGGAAGAAATTGGGCTGAGGGCAGACACGGATGTTGCCTTGCTGCTGTTGGATAAGTAAGTGACTTGGTTTATAATTATATTATGAGTAGTATGTGTTGTTGTTACATGTACTGGACCTAGTACTTTATTATTTTCTTGGAAATGGTGCTATGAACGTAATGTAATGTTAGCAGCCTGGTGTTCGCCACGTTGTGTAGCATTGTGTACATGGTGTGAAGCGAGTGTTACTCTGTGTACACGGTGTGTGGCGAGTGTTACTTTGTGTACGGTGTGTGGCGACTGGCGAGTGTTACTCTGTGTACACGTTGTGTGGCGGCTGGCGAGTGTTACTCCGTGTACACGGTGTGTGGCAAGTGTTACTCTGTGTACATGGAAGTGCCGCCGGCTTATTAGTTGTAATAACGCATTATCCGCTGGGAGGCGACAGAAGTTACGCACTATAGCTTTAAGGAGCAAAAAGCAAAAACTAGTGCGTAACAGAGGCGTAACAATGGAATGTCACAGTCTGCTTCTCTCCCTCACCTGCTCCTGGTAAATTTCCACTCACCTGCACCCTGTTAGCCAGCCACGCCTATAGCTGTGTGGTGTTTTCCTGCCACAACGTTTTAAAGTGAGTGTTCCAACCTGCTGTCAGTTGCCTGCTGTGAGACACCACACGCTGCCTTGTGTGTGTGTGTCCTTTTACTTACCTGTCGGCTCATTTCCTTGACCCTGAACCCAAAAACTGTGTAAGGGCTCTGAGCCTGAAGAATTAACCGTCTGCTCGAGGTCCTATTACCTTGTGTATCATACAGGTCATTACCAACTGTGTGCCTGCCTCAGAGTGCTGCATTTGGGTTCAGTCACAACACTTACATGGAAGTAAGATAAGTACAAGAGTTTTAAACAATGAACTACGTTCCTGATAATCAATGTTATATTATATATGATATGACAATAACAAGTATTATTGCACATGATTTTAAGAAAATTATATTGCACTAAATTGACAAGTTATCATGTTATTGAAAAGTAAAATTGCATATGATGTCAAGAAAATATTGCACAAGATACTGAAGTAGTAATTTCATGTAAAAGTAATAGTGCACCTAATGTAGGTGAATATTGCTGTCAGAGGGTGCGGTTACATGATGGCTTCTCATGTAGAATGAAATAAATCTGAATGTAATCATTCGGAATTAAAGTTTTTCCAGGTAGTTTACATGGGAAATATTCATTCCAAATGAGGGTTTACACGGAAGATCAGTTTAAACGCCTTTTTAATCGCCTTTATTCAGGTCCGCGCAAGGTTTGGGGCAGGGAAGGTTTCTGATTGGATAGGGGGCGGGGCAGATGTTATGTGTTTACATTTACCGGAAGAAAACACTGTAGTCCTCGTTCCGGATAACAAGATGCTTGACGACGCCGTTCTTATTGCCTTTTTCGGGCTTGTTTTGCTTATATTCTTGAAGCAGCAGTACGACAACAACCTTGTTCTGCTAACAGGGACTTTAAGCAGCGGCGGATTTTGCCACAGCTACAGCTCCCGGAAATAGATCTGCGCTCACTGATCGAGACTTAAGCCGTAGTGCCGGTGTTGCCTGCTGTAGCCCGCTGACTCACTACGAGAAAACAAAGCATCTCAAGTAGTCGCTACAACGCGTGGTTCAGGTGAGTGAATTAAATGGTTTTCATTATATTTCTGAAATGAAACATGTTCTACAATTGATAGTGACACACTATATATTACATGTTTTAGCAATCCTTTCCCACAGATGCAGGATACAATGTATATTTCATATTTCATGTATAAAAACCATAGTGAAGTATTTTCTGCTACAGGCTATATTCTCCCCTCATCCTTGCATTGCATACGGTATATAATTTCTCAGTATACCCTATAAATACTATGTACATTAGTCTTTATTCCATTCCTTCACGCTCTGATTAAATGTGTGCTTAAGTTGTCAAATTTTAGGTCTTTTTTTAATTGAATTTTTCAAATTAAGTTTATAAAAAATACGCACATTTCTTTAAATTATGCTCTGTACCTGTACTTGGCATAATGACAATACATTTGAATAATCTAATCTAATATTAACAGTTTTCCATTTCCCTTGAAGCTATGTCATCTGCATCTTTGGCCAGTGGGAGGGGGACAAATAAACGCACACAGTAGGTCACAGTTACAATTACAGTTCACACTGAACTAACTACTTTGCTAACAACTTTGATGTTCATGTTGTTATTCTGCAGGCCTCCAACGGAGTGGACGGAGGCCCACAACATCTTTCTGTGCCGGAAAATATTAGTGACAGAGCCATTCAAACATAAGAAAGGCAGTGTAGAGAGAGGCAAGATGTGGAACAGGGTGGCAGAGTCCCTTAACAGCTGCCAGGAGCTCCACTTCAAGGTTACCCCGAGGGCAGTGAGGGAGAAGTTCGCTGCCCTACAAGGAAAATTCAAATCTGATAACCAAAAAGATGAGATGAGCAGTGAGACCTCAAAAGATGTAACAGAATTGGAACTGCTCATCGAAGAAATAACTGAGAAAGAACAAGCAGCAGAGGAGAACAGAGGGGGTTAGGACAGTGTGAAAAAGATAGAGGCAGACCAGGCCAAAGCAGAGGGAGTGAGGAAGAAGGCAATGCAGAGGATGGGACAAGCAAAAAGAAGGGTAAGTGAAGATGGAGAAGAAGAGTGTGAGGGTAAAAGAAAAAGGAGAAGTGGCAATGATACAATTGCATATTTAAGAGAGAAAGGGGAGGCAGAGAGAACACAGAGAGAGAAGGAAATAGAACTAAAGAGACTGGAACTGGAAGGCCAAGAGAGGAGAGCCCAAGAACGCCAAACACAACATAACGAAATTATGTCACTTCTCCAGCAACAACAGGCCATGATGTTGCAGCAGCAGCAGCAACAAGGGCAAGTTATGCTTGCCCTCATAGAGAGCCTCAAAAAAAGGACTAATTCTAGATTTCTTGAAATATTATTTGTAACATTATTTTTTACCAGTTGTGAATATTATTTTGAAACATTTGTTTGTAAACTGAATAGCCTACCTCTGTGAATATTATCTATTTTGAAACATTTTTTTTACCCGAATACCAGCTGGCAATGTTATTTTCCTTAAATGAATACCAGCTGTGGATTTTTGTAAACTGAATAAAAAAGTATGATTCATATCAGGACTTATAAGACATTTTTTCTATTCAGTTCTTGTAAACAATGATCACACATAGCAAAAATACACATCCAGAATACAAATAATAATGTTTATTGTGGATCCCCATTACCGAAGTGAAGACTATTGTCTCTGAAATAACCTTGTGTATAACATTACAAATCAAAAGAAGAAAATGAAAAATGAATCACCTCCCACCACCTATTTTATGAAAAGTAGTCCTAAATGTATGGAGGGTCAAGGCCAAAAAATTGTGAGGTTTGATTTCCATACAAACATGTTAATGCATTCCTTAGAAGAGCAGATACTACATAAAGTTTACCCACACTGCTCAACTCAATCTTCAAGTTCTTTTTGAAATCCATGAATTTGAAATAGTTGGCTATGTCCCCAAATAACCATTCCACGGACACCCTGACTTCATTCATGGCCTTGTTGAAAGCCTGCATTTGTGGCGTGAGCTGGCCATGGCGGAATGGAGCCTGAAGGTGCACACGCAGTGGGTATGCAGGGTCCCCATACACACACATGCGCTGACCACTTGGAGAAATGGCATGCTCCTCCAGGACACTTAACAGGTTGGAATCAGCAAGCATCCCAGAGTCGTGTTTCCTCCCCTCTGCAAGGCAAAAACAATAGGCTATATTACATTTAGGCCGATTTAGCGTACACACACACACACACACACACACACTTCATGGCCTACACAGTAGGGGCTTAAGGACTGATAATATATGATGGCCTATAGCCTATATATTGTGAAAATTAACGTAATAACACATAACGCATGTTTCCATTTTACAGAGCTGCCATACAGTTTAAATTAATTTCATAATTTTGCGTTAAAACAAATAAGAATATTATGTATGACCATGCGTGACAGGCAGAGCATCTGTCTGTGTTGACGGTCAGGTGTAAGACAGGACATTTAAGTTACGTTGCTGTATTACATGCAGACTGGAATGAAGTTTCCTTTCACCTCCCCATAGTTAATGCAGCCAATTATGTACATTTTTTTTATATGTTTCACATTGTGCTTTGTTGCTCTCTATGAGAGTGCTCTTTATGTTTCGTGTGTTTTATTTACTCAGTTCTTACCTACTGGACCATAGATGTTGCCAATTAATCCATTGGGAAGTGCTGTGGCCTGGAATTTTAAGCTGTGGACACGCTTGTGGCCGCTGATCGGTCCCGGGTCTGGCTATGGGTCGCACGGTGCCATCTGTGAACCCAAAGCAGTTAGCAGGAGGTGCTCCCATCTGGTGGATCCGATTTGTAGAGCTGCAGGGTTCAATATGCCGTGGTTCCATTGAGTGATTCAGTGGTGGTGTCTGTCATAGATGTACTCGAGAACACAATTTGTGGCCATGCTCAGGACAGGTACTTGCCGCTGACCAAATCTTGCCATCATATCACTATACCGGCATGGATATGCCAGCCTCTTTAGGAGCATACATAAGCCCTCCATCCCTCCCACGACACTTCTCTGATCACAGATGAACTTGTCTGGAATTCCAAGCACATCTGCCAACACTGGAAGGTCGCACTTTCTCACTCTGAACTCCGCCAGACATTCATCCTCCTCCATTTCATCCAGGTGAAAACGTGCATACACTCAAAGAAATAAAACAGCAGATTTACTTAATGTAGTTATGTCAACCGGTCCCACGAAACTAGGTTGAATAAATGGGAAAAAGACCACAGATGTAACTATTACGAGATGCTTTTAAGCAGAGCTTACCAAACTGTCTTAATTAAATGCAACAACATACAATGATGTTGAATTTACTAAACACCGTTACGTTAAATTTATTAAACACAGTTATGTTAAATTTACTAAACACAGTTGCGTTGAATTTATTAAACAGTTACGTTGAATTTATTAAACACAGTTACGGTGAATTTATTAAACACAGTTATGTTCAATTTATTAAACACAGTTACGTTGAATAAATTAAACACAGTTATGTTTAATTTATTAAACACAAATGAGTTGTTTTTATGTTGTAATATTTTTTTGATCTATCAATATGTCTAGTTCAAATAAATAACACAAATCAACTCGCTTTACCTGACTTTATTAAAAAAAAACCTCAGGTCAGACAAAGTGAGGCAGGTGCAAACAAATACAGGCCCCAAGCCCCAAGTAAAGCTTTTAACAATTCCAAGGATGACAGGAAAACAAACAGAATCTGTTTGGTGCTTAGCACTTAAAGAGATATGTGGTTGTATGAGGTACTTATGCACAGACAGTGTATTACCTACACTGGTCTCCAGACAGGAGTACCAGCATGGAAGCTAAGCTATAGTAACTGGACGGGGTCAGTAGCTCAACGTATTTTAGACGCATTAAAAAAAGGCCCACCTAATAAAATCTATGTCAGTTTAAATGTACGCTATACTAAGAATATGTTTACCACTTTACCTTGCCATCAGACAGATTTTTCTGACAGGAAACTGAAGTTATATCCCGTGCACCAGACTCCCTTGACAAAAACAGCATTTTTACCTCACAGAACACGGGAGTTGCTGGTCTACTGCTGCCTTGATAAGCGAGTTAAATTGTCATTTTCTGACTTGTGGTGTTTGACAGGGTTCATTCAGAGTTACTGAAGTCACACAAATGATCCGATCAAGGCAGCAGTGGACCAGCAACTGCCCCATTCTGCGAGGTATAATTGGGGAGAGTTAAGGAACGATATAACTTGAGTTTCCTGTCAGAAAAGTCGCTGACAGCAAGGTAAAGCAGCGAAAATATTCTTAATATAGCATACATTTAAACTACTACTGATTTTTTTAGGTGTCTAAAACACGTTTTAGCTGCTGACCCCCTCCACAGCAGTACATAGCTTTGCTTCTCCAAATTGGCGGTGTGCTGACCGCCGTCTACTGTAGGTAATACACTGACTGTGTATAAGTATCTCTTACAACCCCATGTCAAAAACCCTAACTATCCCTTTAATACTTAAAACATCAAATAGAAAGGAGCAAATACTATTTTTTGAAAAGTAAGACAAAAATATAGAAATAATGACTTGCTACTAAAACTGGAAATATTTTTAGTTCCTTTAAAGTGCAACAGTTTAACATTCTTTAACATGTAAAAAATTGTTGGTAAAACTTCCTTAACCATTACCAGAGCATGAGGTGATACCTGAGGTGATAAATTACATCTACCTCAGACATATTTAAACACTAACAAAACAAACCATAAAAATCACCAAATTCTCACAGCTTTCCCAGATTACAGACTTACACAGTTGCACCAGTTTCTATGATCAACAGCTTCCAAGTTTTTAACTGCCGTCCATAAACACTGATCACTCTTCTGAGCTCAGCCAGGGCTCCTGGTGGAGTGACAGGCAGGGGAGGGTATAAACTTAGGCAAATACACTTGGGATGAAAGCTCCAACAAAACTGCATCCTTACAGGCAGGAATCCTGTTGCAGGGCAAAGAGCACTGTCAATGCCCAATCTGCCCCCTCACAACATTTTGAACAGGCAGAAATGTGATAACCTTCTGAGACTGACAGGACCCACGAGTGAGGGAAATGAGGGTACTGACAGGCACTACTGATGCCAGTACAGTCAGTGTTCTCTATATAAAGTTTGACTGTCATTTAGAAAACAAGAACCGTCTCAAACTACAGTGTGTGTATATATAATCTGTCATTGGCAAGACAGTCTTCTGAATGGTGGGATTTTCTGGGGACATTGTCACTTGAACAGTTAATGTATAACCACAGTGCTCAAGGAAATACACTTGGGATGGATGCTCCGGCAAAACTGTATCCCAACAGGCAACAATCTTGTCGCAGGGGTGAAGAGGCACTACTGGTGCCAGTACAGTTAAGAGTATTTTCTTTATGAGGTTAAACAGTCATTTAGAAAACAAGAACAGCTTCATCACATCGCTATAAACCACAACCTACTGTACTGCTTGTTCTCTCATTGGCAGTCTGGCAAGTCTTCTGAATGTTGGGATTTTTTGGTGACATTGTCTGTCAATATATATATGCTGTATCCATGCCACATGCTCATTTAAGAGTCTTATTCTTTGGGCTCTGCATGAGAAGACTTACAGCAGTTCTTTGCATCTTTTGTAATACATCTATATATACAGTATATATAATGTATAGTGGTAGAGGCACACAATTTGGTATGTCTGTAATAATGTACAAAACAGTTGTAGTTGCACACACTGAACCTGATCCCAAGGTTTGCAGTCTTGTGCACTGCAGGCAAGATTACTCGTGTAATCTGTTTTTAAGGACCTGCACCTTCGTGGAAAGTCTGTTGCCGTCCAACTCCATTATCACTTTCTGAAGAAATTCAAATGTGTGTCTCAGGTCCTTAGGTTAGCTCAAGTTTAAACTGTAGATCAGGCTGAGCAGGACTGCACACCCATTTGCCACATCTCTCAGATCTTGCAGCACTTTAACTCCCTCAATTATGACTCCAACGTCCTCAGGCGCATCTGCGGGCTCTGCTCCCTCATGTCGGATGACATAGATTCCCACGTCCATGTCCTCCATTCCTCTCCTTGCATCGGGATCAACATCCTCAAAATGGGATGAGAACATAGCATCAATGAAAATCTGTTTCCAGGGTATATGCAGGAATCCTGAGGTTAATTTCAATACCTTTTTAAGACTTTTTAAGACCTTCCAAAAAAACCTTAAGACCTCATCGCCACTTCAAGCTGTCGTTAGCAGCAACACATTTTTAACTTACTAAACAGTTGTAGTTTGCAATTAAATCTATGGAGCACAAACATACAACAGAACTCAGATAAGATGAGGTGGAATGAAGCTTGAAAGAATAAATTAAACCAAAGGCAGGTTTATTAGAATACACCTTAGGTCATAACAAGTAACACAGCTCTACAGCTCAACATCAGCTATTCAAGGCCAACTTGCTGAAAACAACAACCTTATGGCTAGCCCCCTGCATGTGTGATTTAGGGCTGACCCAAAAAATTCTAAGCTTAGAAGCTTCGTTTGATGGCACGGGATTCGATTGTGAAAAAAAAAATTTGAATATTCGGCCTTTATTTCTCCTGTTTTTTGGGGGGACCTTGAACGCAACACTAATAATGCCGTCCGTTTACGGTTGTTTTTCCCCCTTTAGCCATATGTAAACTCTAAGAACTAAGAACGAGAAGCAATGTCTGTTAGGCATATAAGATTTCATGTTCCAGTTCCAGTTTGTGTTTTTAATTGATTGATTGTTTTTGGTTGGTTGACAAACCCCAACAGGCCGAGTAATTGAAATGGACAAAGGTATTCTTTACTGGTGAGTTAAGGGAGAATAGCTATCATGTAATTAAAAAAGAAAACATCTCCGACAAGGAAATAGAAAGCCCGACGTGAAATGAATGGAGACCTATTATCCTGCTTGAACACAGACGAATAAATTCTTTCAACAATGTGACTCAAAATAATGATAAAATAGATTTTATTGATGTAAAATAATATGCTGATGGTGACATTTTCCACCGGTCCACTGCGCTCTGAGTCTGGTGTCAGTGACACATGCTGTTCTGAGTCGCGCATCTGTCTGCTTGCACTGCAGTGCACGGAGGGTTTTAATTTTTAGTGTTAAAGACGCAACAGATGTTGCACTCTGGAAAACAGGGATAAATAATCACACAAGTGATGCAGTGTTTCCTCAACCAGAGCTTTAGTGAAGTGAGGCCAAATCATATTTTACAACAATACCTTCATTGAAACAGAGTACATCTGCACAAAAATACATCTGCATATACTGTATAAGTATGTTTACAGCTCAAATAATGTGATTAAATGCCACTTATTTTTAAACTGCACATTAATTTAACAATCTAAACCTGCAGTCTTTTAATACGCAAATTGCATTATACAACAACTGGATCTAAATTATTAATAAAATAAAATACAGCATTCCTCAAACGTAATTCACATTTTCCCTATTAGTTCATTCTCCTCAGTAAATCTGATGAAAAGTAGCTTAGTGAACTCACCCCCTTTTCTTATACAAAAGTTGTTAATTAAACAAATAAACTTGAACAAATCAAGTAACTACATAAACAGGATATAAATTGTGCAAAATACATTCATTTTTGTGTATATACACACGTAAACAATGAAGACACTTGGCGTATTTATACAAGATGGCGGCAGTCTCGCTCGCTTGTACTTACTTTTAAATACCCAGTAAACATAGTTTTAACTTACTCAAGCATCATATAAATGTTCTCCTCACAGTCAAAACGTCTTATAAATTTATCAGAAACAGTTTCACAGTTCACAATATCGACCACATACCTGGAAAACAGGGATAAATAATCACACAAGTGATGCAGTGTTTCCTCAACCAGAGCTTTAGTGAAGTGAGGCAAACATTGCGCGCGATATCCCTTGTATGAGGGCGCAGACAAAAATAATCGATCCCCGATTCTGACAGATCTAGACCTCCTTGGTGGAAGACAGAGATTATTATAGCTTAGTTTTTAACTGTAACAAATAAAAAAAACAATGAAATGAATAAGAGATTATGTAATATTTTAACCTCTTCTTAAACATCCGATGAGTTTACAGTTTTAAACCGTTTTTTTAACTCTTCACATTTACTGTTTTTTAACTCATATTTATAGTGACTTTATGGTCTTTTTAATCACATCTCAGCCCTTCTTTTTTTAATGAATTGTTTCTTTTACCTATATGAGCTTTTTAACTTCAACAGGATTTTAACTTATTGCAAATTAATATATTACCTTTTTTAAACTATTACACAGACAGCATTTTTGCCTATATATATCATTATGAAAATAATGTGGGTTGCACAGGGTAGTATACACAGTAAAATCAGACTATCAGCGTTTACATAAGTAACTTAATGGCTTTGCAATCTTTACAATAAGCTTCTGCCATCAGGGTAGACTTTTCGTGGAAAAAATCTGCTTTGCGGCAGGAAATGCGTCATGTATTGCAAAACTGGTCGGTCAGCCAATCAGGGACTGGAGCTGGTCCTTATGAGGAACTGGCCGGGGCATGAGATAGTTGAGTCAGGAGCACAATGGCAGACAGACAAAGTTTGGAGATAAGTGAAAAACGTCCTCCTAAAAGAAAACGAGCTCCTCTGTGTGAGGAGGCAAAGAAGAGCAAAAAGGAGAGTGATAAAAGAAGAGGAAAAACAAGAGTAAACCTCAGTCAGGCGTTCAAAAGATGGAGGGAGCTCCATGTCCAAAGAGGCTTCAACAGCGGTGTCCAGCTAGCTTTCTTTCTAATGGATCAGTAAGTAACACGGCTAAATGTTAGCTAGACCAGAGAGGACTGTACTGTACTGGCTGCTAGTTCATTCCTAGCTGGCCAGCATCGCAAATCGCCGCAACCAGGGACCAGGTAGTGAGTGTTGGTCGGCTGACATCCTCGTTGCCATTCTACGGCAACCCTCGGACAGTGATTACGCTCGGGCAGTGATTACCCCCACCCCCAACAGTCACTGGCTCACTATACATTATCCCTTACATGTCTACTGTTGTTTGGACTGATACTGTACATATTGGTATCATTTACTGTGAGCTGTTTGTACTGGTACTCTGCATTCTGCTATAATTATTTGCATTACTATTTGTTTTTTTCTTCCGATAAATCTGATAATTGTTGCTCGGTCTCTTTATTCATTTATTTAGTACAGTGTCCACACACCTTCTCTATACATAGAGGTATACTGGTGGCTTTACAGCCTAAATTTTATTGATTATCTCTGATCCCCAGGGTCAATTTGGTCTTTGCGACAGTGCGAGCAACACTGCTGACGCTAGGTGGCGCCAAGCTAAAAAAAAGAAAAAATGAATCGTATCTGTTGCCTCTTTAAATCAAAAGTTAAACACTACTTACCAGCAACCAGAAGTGTTTTTTTCGTTTGTGAATATTTTTATCTTAAAGCTATAGTTGGTAATCCTGTTCAGAAACACTTCTTGTTATACTGGGTGAAATGGTCCTTCCATCCTCAGAGTAGTCAATACATAATGTGTTCAGAAAAAGGAACGAAAAAAATCCGACCTCTGTGGCAGCTGCAGGCCTGTAAAAACTCTGACCAATCCCTGCCATTCGGTGCGAATGGAAAGAACCAATCAGATGCCTTCATGTCTCGTCCTGCCCGAGCCCCCCTCTGTCCCTCCCTCCCTCCTCCCTGAACAATGGCAGAGAAAATGCAGCCAAAAGCACTACTTCCAGCATTACTTGTAACAGCTCGTCCCACTAAACAGGCTGAGAAAAGAAAGTCAGAGGCAGAAAAGGCTGCGACGAAAAAGGCTTTGGATAAAGCGAGAGGACAAACCAGACATCAACATCGGTGCAGCTTTTGAACGGTGGAGACAACTGAGGGAGCTGAAGGGCCTGAAAAGTGATGCAGAGGTTGCTGTCTTTCTGTTGGACAGGTAATTATTTGTTTTGCCTCGGGGGGATTTGTTATTTTACTCGGCTCTCCTCTGCCCTGCTGACTCCTACTGCAGGATGCGCGTTCAAGTTCATGTGGGGCCGTGGCTTTGGACGGAGCACTGACGGGAGGGGGTAGAGCTTAGAGGAGGTGCCGCTTTCAAATCTTGCTAGCTTTCCAACATTACCAACTATAGCTTTAATTCTAGGGTTGTAAGAAACTACCTTTTCACCATAATTTGTAAGTTATTAACTTTTTTGGACTTTTTTTTTTGCTCCGCACCCCCCCTAATCAATCTAATATTCTCAACTGATTGTCTATTAAATGTCACATAGCAAAACACCCATAAATTTCCAGTGTTATCTTGATGTTTTGTTTTGTCCAACAGTCCAAAATCCTAAGATGCTCAATTACCATGATTTAAAACAAATAGCTTGGAAAAGGTGTCCCCTTGCTATGGGATCATGATTTTGTTATTTGATCTCATGGACCCTCACTATCTCTGAACTGGTCTGTCAAATAACACACATTTAGGCTAATCATTGCGATCTCCTTTTGATAATGTACTATTTTTTTACTTCCCCTGAAACTATTGAGACCCCCCCTTCCCTTACTAGACCCTTACCAAAAAAGTGGCCACAAATATTGTGCTAATCAAGACAGTGACACTATTACATAGTATTCTCTGGTTTACAACTTGACAAGTTCCTTTTTGCATAACAAATGTTCCTTTCAGTACACATCTTGGTTAAAATTCCTTAAATTAAAAATCTTTGTAAATGATGTAATGATTTATATTTTAAAAAGTAAATATGATCTGATATTACCAGAAAGTTAAAATAGCTAAAACGATATTTGTTGGGCTAATGGTTCATACTGTTTATTACAACTTACCAGGTAGTCCTTTATGAAGCTTTCTGGATTTTCATTGAGGTAGACGCAAAGTGCTTTGAGGACACATTCTCGTTGAGTTTCAATAGTGGGATCCTGTGGGAGACAAACAAACTTTGACAATCTACATATAATACAGAACATGCCATGTTCCCATACCCACACATAATTTTAGGCAAGGTAAAGAAACAGCATTGGGAGGGTAAAGACAAACAGGGGCAGAGAGGAAAAACAGGAGGAGGGATAGATATTTGAAAATGCTTCACTATTTAATACAACTCTACCTTGTCCATGGCTGCCATGATGAGGCTTATCTTGCGTCCTGCTGTTCCCCCCTTCTTTCGGAACACCTTCATTAACTGGTCCGAGTAGTGATCCAATTGGGACATGAATGTGGACAGCAGCGAAATAGTGGTGATGCGGGTGAATTCTGCATTTACCTGAAATGCAATGAGTGATCCAAAAGCTGTATTATACAGAACACAGAATATATGACTTTTTTAGTCATGAATTTCATACACATTCTGTAAAATCAATAATGAAACATCTTAAAATCAGATGGGGAGAATCTAGGACAAAAATCCTATCAAGACAGAGTTATATGGTCTACTTTCAGTCTGTGACGTGAAAAGGTTTGAAACCCACATACATCACTGCAGGAAAGACCAGACCCATTGGGGTAAGCAAAGACTCGAGTCGAGGTTATCCATTGTACATCTAACATAATCTAAATACACAAGAAAGATCAATACTACATTACCTCACTCTCAGAAAACAGAGCTGGCCATCTGCTTTGGAACTCCGTGATGAAGGGCATGTCCTGGATGATTTCCTGTCTTCTATAGGCAAATGTTCTTTCCATTTTAGTTTTGATCTGTTGCTGGTTTTTCTTCTTCACCTCCAACAGAAGTGCTTGCCTTTCGTCCTCAAGACTCTCTTTAGTTTCGCCTGCAGGATAAACCGGATAGTAATTGACTTCGGCTTTCCGTGGCTTTTTCACCTGGTTTGGACCTTGGCTTGTGGTACCACGCTTTTTTTTCATTGCATTTATGCTCAACTCTGGGCAGCCAATGTTCCTCAGTCTGGTGCGGTAGTTGGCCATTTTGTACTTCAAACTTATTTTCCAACCATAGTAACCGGAGACTGATCCCTGCTCCTTTAAACAAGGATGCTTTGTTATCAAAGCCTGAGCCACATCATCAAACTCTGCACTTGAAGGATACACTTTGTATTTAATTATTTTGGATGCCAAACTATCCAGGATATCTGACTTAAGTTTGGTACTTGGACTCAGAAGAGTGCCACTGATGTGGAAAGCATGGTTGGCCTTTTCCAGCTGAACCTCTACCTCAGAAGTGAACTGAGGTATTGGGAAGGTTTGGGGCCACGGCTGTGATCAAAGGGATGTCCCTGAAGAGGTAGATTCAGAGGAGGAAAGTATTTCTGTGTCTGCCGTGGATGAAAAGGAAGATGAAAGGGAAGACACATCATCCAATCCTTGAAGCGTAGCAGGTGGATCATGGTGAGGGCTAATGTCTGACCCATTTGGTAAGTAAATTATTTTAACTGTGCTCTTGTCTTGGAGTTCTGAAGTACATGACAAGTTCACAAACTCATTGTCAAAATCAATGTCTCTGTACTGCAGTCTGAAGTTGCCTGACAAGCCAAACTGTCTTATAATCTCTCCTTTAAGGTCCTCTACTGAATCAGGTACTCCAGTTGGAAGAGTCAATTTGGATGTATTGTCTATTCCAAGTATGACTCTTAGGGTTGCAGCCATCTTGTATTCAATCTGAAAAGAAAAACATGAACACATTTCTATAAGAATGGTGAGTAATTATTAGGGATCAGGTGATGGTAAATTATTCCTGCATTGACTCAGTGCTTCACACTCTACAAAACAATGTTCCTAAATTTGCCAAAATACATTTTTTGTCTTAATGGTATAACAGACTGTACAGGACCAAAGTGAGTGACCAATAGGGGTGCAGCAGTATAACAGTTAGAAAAATGGACAGTTATTGTGCCATGGACATTTGCTTTAGGGTATTGATAGCATCTCCATGTTTTAAAATTGCAACATACAAAACACAAATGTGGGACTTTTAAAACTGATCTTAGTCATTTTTAACTGTATCCACACAAATGACATATTTACAGTCTTTAGTTAACTTTTCTGGTGCTTACAGGGAAATCTTTTCAGCTTTATGACTTGTGATTTTGGAGCTGTGCTGAAGTGGTACTTCAACATGGTTCTTTCGTCTCATCAGTTCTGCTCTGATACAGTACCTCCAGCAAATTGTTCTGATCGGTGGATTGACGTTCAGCTATTTTTGACAGCTGGGACCATGTGTCCATTTTGATTATAAACTAATTCAAACACTCCACTGTTTCACAATTCAATCCTACCTCTGTCTCACACAAACAACTGAATACAGACTCACAACAAACACAACCACACTGTTACAGCCTCTTCCGCAACAAATAATACTGCAACTACTATTAGTACTCTTACTTCTACAGCTGCTGCTATTACAAAACATTTTTCAGCCTTTTCAGGAAATTTTCATATCTCCCAGCTTTGAAAGTATTAGTTTAGCTTCCAGCTTTTCAAACAATGTATTTCAGCTCTTAGCTTCTTTAGGTAAAGCAGATTATTATATTCACTTAAGTTTTACATTTCAGCTTTTACATTTTTCAGGAGAATTCATTTCATATTTCTGTATTTTTAGTGACATGTTGAATATTGATAATTGAAAAAATTAAACAGCCATTTATATGTTTAAAATTAACACATTACCTGTCACATCTACAAATGTTTTCAATGTCACCATTCGTATGGATCCAACTTTGTAGTCAGCCAAAGGGTACTGGTCAGCAAGTTCCTTCACATCAAGAAATGCCAGCTCTCTTGTTGGATGCAATTCATAGGCTCGGTAGTGCTCCCTATACCATGAGCACAGTTTCCTGATGATGAGACTCAAACCATCTTGTAAAATACATAGCTGAATTATTTCTGATAATTCTGGCAGACCTCCACATGACCCATGCACAACTATCATGCCCTTTTTGTAGTTAATGCCATTAATGGTAACACTATGGGCAAGGTTTACAACAGTGACCTCAGGGTACTTCTGAGTGAGGATATTCAAAACATCCTCGTTTAGGACATCAATGGGGACCTTTGAGACTTGTGCTACCTCCAAGGCAGACTTTTCACCATCAGGTATGAGCATATCATAGCCCACCATTAACTGATGTTTTTTTTGCCAATGACAAAGTTATGTTTCTGAAGTTCTTTGTATGCCTAACAATCTGCTTAAAGAAACTGTGTTTGTCTTCGAATTGCATGGTCCACAATGCTACAAGGGGACCAAAACATTTAATCATCTCTGGATAGTGTTCCAGAAAATGATGTTTTGGCAACAACTTTTGACCAGGAAAGACTTCTTGATAACGTTTTCTGTGCTCTGAGATTTTGCACTCCAAATATCCAATAGATTCTGCACTGTGAACAGGAGCAACAATTAATTCCACAATATCCTTTAAATCCAAAATCAGTAGGAACAAGTTTTCCGACCATCAAAGGAAGTAATCTAAGGAGACACCAGTTCTTGTGGGCGTTGCCACCTATTGTTTGTTTCCTTTGGAAAGTTTGTGGTAACAAATGAGGGCAGTTTGTCTTATCCCCCCACTTGTATGGAAACAAACAAATGACATTATTGATGTGATCAAGAGTGAAGTACTTCTTAGACAGAAGCACAGCAATGCATCGCGCCAGTTCAACCGGAACTATGCCCTCAAAGAGATCGTGCACAATGTCTGGGGGTAACCACTAATGACATTAAAGTGAGATAGACTGTCAGTCAAAATACAGGATCTTTTAACACCAAAGCAGTTCACCTGTTCTTCCTGAGCTGTTGTAACATGAAGCTGATGACCTTCTTTGCTTCTGAGGTGGAATGCTCCTGATTTCACTTCCTGTGACTGGATGTCACTAAGTTGAGCTGTACAAAATCGACAGAAATACTTCCCTGAGAAACTCTCTACAAACCCGGCTAGCCCATGAGCCCCAAGATTATCAGCAATAACACACTGTATTGTGCCCTTTATAAATGATCCCAACTGTGGAATAAACAACCCTTACTGCTCCAAGATCACTATATCATACAAAAGGGGCTCAAATATTTTCGCATAGCCAAATGATTTGACATAATCACTTTTGCACAACAATGCTAGGTAAATTGAGGACAAGGCTGAACTATTACCAGGAGGTAAATTACCTAAAATCCAGTAAACTGCACACAGTTTGAGTTTCTTCCGTGACGTTCTCAATGGATTGCACACTTCAAAGTCGTCTATATACAAGCATAAGGAGATTCTTAAATCTTCACCTGAAAGAAACGGATTGTCCATCCTGAAAAGACACATACTTCTGTTGATTTACAGAACAGGCAGCATGGCTATCAACAGCCTTATCAACCACAACCACATCATTACGACTGACCAGTTGTTGTAGAGATCTGAGTAAGGGAACATATTGAAAGGTTTTGTTGGACCTTGCATCAAGTACATATTCAACAGGTTCTACAACCTTAAAATGCTCCGTGTAATATTGCTTACGTTTGAAAGCTGAAGCTAGTGGACCATCTTTAGCTATTGCTTTTACCAAAGGATTGTGAGTAGAAATAGCAGTGCTAAGTTCATCAATTATTAATTGATCAACATGAAGATCATGCTTTTTGGAAATATCAACAGCTATACTGTTTGATATGGGCACTACAGCAGAGGTGAAAATAAAGTGCAATTCTTCTAGGAACTCATCAGTTGCTGAGCTTGGTACATGTGAGCAAATCTCCAATTTCAGAAGAACAGATGCTAGTTTTTGAATAATAGTGTCTTGCAGGTTCTCATTTTCTATGTCTGATTCAATTAAATCTTGACCAGAACCTGTTTCTGCAAGATCAGTGGAACGTTCTTCAGATGAGTGATCCTCATTTATATCACAACCTTTCACTACTCCAGCTTTAAAGTCTTTTACTGTCCAAGTGCCATGTTTCCTGCTCTTATGAGATTTGAAAGTAGCATATATATTAGTTTGAAAAGAACAATTCTGAAACATACAAGTGACAGTTTCATAGCTTTTCAAGTGGTTGTTGATATGAGAAAAGTACTCTCTACTAGATGATAGGACACTTCCTGGACACAAAAAGCATGTAAATGTTACAAGCTCTGCACTTGCTTCAGGTAAAGCATCAACATGACATCTACTCAAATGACTTTTAAGAGCATTCCACGTTTTGAATGAACATGTGCATGGAAATGAGTGTCTCTGACCAAAATGGCCGTGTTTTAATTTGTAATGCTTCAGTAATTGGTACCTTGTAGATACAGTTTCAGCACACTGTTTGCATCTCCACATTCATAACCTTAAGAAAAAGAAATAACAGTAAAGGATCAATATTGATTGTCATTTCTAAATTACAGCTATTGTTGGATTTGTACACAGTTCCTATACATTTTCACTTCAAAATTCCATACTTTTTCCATACTCAAATTTCCAGACTTCACAGTAGATTTTCAGTTATCAAAATAAGTAGCCTAAATTGGTTGATCCTTCCTTCAAGCAAACAAAGTCAAGTGACTGTCCTGACAATTTTAAACTAACACTAGCTTAGGTCAGGTAAAGAAAAACAGATGAACATTTTTATTAAAAGTAATATACTTCCTCAGAATTTTATATTGTAGAAAGCAGCAGGGGCAATAGTCTGGAAACAGTAATATTTCTCACAGGTAATGAACTCACTCAGACAAGTGAGATACTCACCACTACTGTTGAGCCGCTGGCTTTGCATCCATTAACTGAGCCACTCCCAGACACGACCAGCAAATTTGGAATTCACAGTCGATCACAGCTTTGATCACACAATGCACATAATAACAAAAACATTGCTCTTAGAATGCTAGACCAGAATCTGTAAGTCTAGAGTGTTCTAACAATAAGTAAGGGATAATGTAGAGCGAGGCGGTCATTATCGCGGAATAGGCCCCGACCACCTCGCTCAACATTATCCCGCTTATTACACGGCAACCTACTGAAGCAATCAATAATATGACAACAAAATATTGATTTAACAATACTTTGTAACACAAAGAAACTAGCCGGCACAATGGAAAATGTGTTTGATATTAACTTTAATATTTTTGGAGAGTACCAGACTTTCCGCTGTAGCGGGATCAAAATAGGTGACACCGGGCTCAGAGAGACAGGAGGTGGATGCCAGCAGCAGCAGCCTGGCTGCTCAGAGGTGCATTTCTCCACACCGGTTAACCGGTTAATCTGCCAGACTATTTTTTTCACGGAAACGATAATCAATTTTGTATCATTGTATCAAAAGTATTACAGATCAGCTGACTGATACTTTTAACTGATGATTAATTGATCATGAAAATAATTGTTAGTTGCAGCCCCAGACGAATCAAATAGAAAACACAGTTTATGCTGAAAACACATCTTATGCTGTGTTTTGGTAGAGAGAGAGAGAGAGAGAGAGAGAGAGAGAGAGAGAAAGAGAGACTCTCCTTATTTGTTCTACTGCAGCTGCTGTCTGGTCAATTAAAAGACAGAGCTTAGATAAGATATTTGTAAAATTATTTTACAACCACTATAACTAAAACAAAATCTGAAATTAATTAAATGAAATTAATCTACTCTGAGGCAAATTTATCTTCCTTCATCTATCCATCATTCACACTGAATCCTCCATCGTTTCTCAAACAAACAGAAGCACATGTCTAATTAACATGCAGAATGACGTGACCTAATCTGCTGGACCTCCGACATTTAATCAACATGCAGCACTGATATTCCGTTGGTAGTGAGGGCTTAATCCCAGGTGGACTGGTCATAAAAAGTGCCTCAGGTGTTATCACTGCTTATAGGTCTACCAGACTGTTAAAATATAAAGTACAGTGCAATGCAAAGTATGTTAAGATATCTGAAACACTAAATTTTTTAATTTAAACTCTGCTGCTCTTATGTTCACGTAACAGACATTTACACACCTTGTTTTCCTGCTCAGCATGAGAGGATGTCTGTTTCCCTTCTTTTACCGTAAAAAAAACTCTTCATATATCCATGACTGACTGACTGACTGTGTGAGCTCAGCTCAATTAACGTTAGCTAGTGTTAGCCACACCGCGGGGCTAACGCAGATACCTTTTCAGCTTGGTTGGTAAACAACACACGGAAACTTGACTTCGGTCTTGAGAAATTGTCTGAGTCTGATGTAGTATGCGCACTATTTTGTTTAATATTGTTTAATAATTCCTGAACTTACCAAAAAAATTTGAGGATGGCAGGCAGTGGATTGAACGGAAACCAGTTGAGCTCTGGAAAATGGCGTCCTCCACGGCTTTACTGCGCATGTGCAAGAAAGTAAGGAAACTGCGTTGGGACAGTCTTCATTCAACACCTGCAGTGCATTTTAATCAGCTTGATTACGTACATTCATTTCAGCATAGTTTTGTAATTCCAACACCTATTACTGTTATATTAATGCAATGGTACTCTCTTGATTTAATCATCAAACATGCAATTATTCAGTAATTTCACCTTAAATGATTATTTAATGCCAACAACATCTATGTTTCATTTCTTAGAGTGAGTGTTGATATGGTAAATCTAAGTTCTTAGATTTCTTCACGTCATATAATAACAAAAACTCTTCCTCTGATATTAACTTGTCATCTAATGCATAGAGCAACTCCTCTCTGGCCCTTTTGAAAGACATTTTTACCGGACTGAGATAGCTCACTTGAGCTGTGTTTATACCCTCACCCCTGTCACGTGGTGAGCGATCAGCTGTTCCGACCTGACAGCTACTGCAGCAACCTGCTTAATGACTACTGTGGATTTGATGGCTACGGCACCAGCGCCAGGAAAGATTTTTTTTCCGGGAGCCTTAGCCGTGGCAAAATCCGCTGCTGCTTAAAGTCCCTAACGCTTCATCTGTTGAGGAGGAGAAGGGAGGTAGAAGGTCGAAGAAGGGAGATAGAAGACTGTGCTTTGGCGAATGGAAACCAGTTAGTGCAACGAGTGGTGTGTGTGCTATATACATCATCGCGCCAGAAGGGCAAGGAAACGAGCATGTGCAGAAAGACCAGAATGAACTTAAAGAGGAATGAGTGTATACAAGTGCGAGAAATTCTTTCATTCGGAATTAGAAATGGAATATTCCAGCCCCTTACATCGGAAAGAATTTTCAATCGCATTGGCCATTTTCATTCCGAATTAGGTGTTTACAAGATCACTTTTAATAGGAATGAACTTTCATTCCGAATGAAAAGGGAATTAAACTGTCCATGTAAACACACTCAGTGTCCTTTGTTTCAGCTCTCCCCCCTACAGAAGCGTGAGGAGTTATACAATTTGATGGCCACAGGTAGAAAGGATGTCCTGTGGCATTCTGCGGTGCTCCTCTGTGGTCTCAGTCTACAGCTGGATGTGCTCTGATAGGACTCCAGAGTGGCATGTAGGGGGTGAGAGGCATTGTCCAGAACTCATCCTCCTCTATGACACCTCCTTAGTGGACTCCAATTCCACTCCCAGGACAGAACCAGCTTTCCTGATGAGCTTACTGAGTCTGTTAGCATCAGCTGCCTTCACCCTGCTGCCGCAACACATTGCAGCAGAGAAGATGGCACGGGCTACCACTGAGTTATAAAACATCTGCAGCATGGTTCTGCAGACGTTGAAAGAGCTGAGTCTCCTGAGAAAATACAAGTGGCTCTGACCTTTCTTATACAAATCAGTGTTTTTAGTCCAGTCCAGCTAACTGTCTATGTGAACACCCAGGGGCTGGTTGCATAAAGCACCTTAAGTTAAGATTTTCCTTTAAATCCAGCCTAAGATTTCTTTTAAATAAAATCAATCGCACAAAACATCCTTGAGTCTTAAGGTTTCCTTACTTTTTTTTCCGTATCTTGGTCTTATACTTAAGGAATTGCTTAAAGTTTGTTTAACTGTTACACAGAAGGACCTTAGCAATCAAAGTAAGGAAAGAACATAAAGTACCTCTCACTGCATCTGAACTCCAACATGTCTGAGCAATTGATCTTGCACTATAAACTTGACTGGAGGTCGATTTATGATTTGTCTCAACATCTTAAGTTGGACCACTCAACTTTCCAAAGCTGCGCTCTTCCAGCCCTGTTATAATAAATGATTGCTCTGTGGTTTTATGCAATGGGATCTTTCCAATCACTTATTGGTGAGGCATTTCATGTACACGTCAACTGTGTGCCGCATCATTCTGCAAAACACTGTGGTCAAGCTGCTGTCCCAATATGAGGATGAGATAGCGGTGCACTTCTTTGATGTTGCCGGCTTTCCAAAAGTGTGCAGGGTAATAGATGGGACCCACATCAAGATACAAGCGCCCATACAATATGAGGGTCAATTTGTCAACAGAAAAAAAGTTAACACTCAATCAATGTCCCGTTAGTTTGCAATCATCAAAAGAGAATAACCAACTTTTTAGCACAATGGCCTGGCAGTAGGTTACTCATGATGCTCGGATACTGGATGAGAGCATCCTCCCAAGTCAGTTTGAGGAGGGGAAGCATAAAGGCATCCTTCTTGGGGACGGTAGTTACCCTTATTGCTCATGGGTAATGACACCAGAAATGGGTAATGACATCAGAAATCTTGCCAACAGATCTCAGGCAAGTGGCCTAACTATCCAAATGGTATTATTGTAACATCTGTAGGCTATATTCACCTCTGTTTTACTTATGCTTTTAATTCCTTGTCTTTTCACTTGATATTCACTGTAGATTATTTGCTGCAAAGACTGACCATTTAATTAATAGGCTATGTAATATTTGTTATAATTGAAAAAAAACAACAAATTATTATTTCAAAAAAACAAATTGTTCAGATGCATGCTTGACCGTAAATCAGAATTAATTAAATATGATAGTTAGCGATAAAAGGTGAGCTATCACAAGTGCAATCAAATAAATGGTCTCCATGGAAACAATAACATTTTACTGCTGTAAAATTTCTTTCCGAGCAGTAAGTACTCTAACATCTTTCCTTGACTAAGGAAACCTTTTAAGAGATTCTGTGTAACGCCCTTAAGTAACTTCCTCAGCTAAGGAAATACTAAACCTTATGTGTCATACTTAAGGAGCAAACTTCAGGTGCTTTGTGCAACCGGACATAGATAATTATAATCATCCACAAAGTCCACCTCAGTCCCCTTAATGCTGACTGGGTTCAGACAGGTCCTCTGCCTCCTAGAATCCACCACAAGCTCCTCTGTCTTTGTGACATTGAGCTGCAGGTGGTTTCTTCCGCACCACTCCACAAAGCTATCCACTACACTCCTGTATTGGTTCCATCAGGTACAGCCCACGATGGCAGAGTCATCCGAAAACCTCAGCAGGTGGCAGGACTGTGAGCAATATGTGAAGTCGGCGGGGAGGGAGAGTGTGAACAGAAAGGGAGACAGGACGTCCCCTCAGGTGCCCCCATACTGCTCACTATGATGTCTGACACTGTGTTCTGCAGCAACATACTGTGGCTGACCTGTGAGGTAGTTGGTTATCCAGGTCACTAGTGGACCATCAACCTGCATGTTCAGTAGCTTGATGCTGAGCAGGGCAGGTCATACGGTGTCAAATGCACCAGAAAAGTCAAAACACATGACTCTCACAGGGCTGCCTGCCTCCTAAAGGTGAGTATAGATGATGGCGTCTTCCACTCCAATATGGGGCTGGTAGGCAAACTGCATCTCCATCACCTGCACGTATGGCCTGTGTTCATTATAAAAAAGTCCATATCCTTGTTATGAGTCCTGATCATAATGCAGACAAAGATTGTCATAACAAATAGAGATAAATAAATTATGTTCACTTAATCAAACTTCCATCTTCAACTCATCTTCCAGGGTGGGAATATTGCAGGCTTATTTCTATGCATCAACATTTATGAGGTATTTTGCAATTGTATTTTGACCATTTGTGGTTGAATTTGGGCGTGTAGGGGGCAAGAAATACGGTGAAATAATTTATATACTTTATTAATCCCCCTGAGGGGAAATTCAATTTTTTCACTCCATTGTCATTAACACACAGGTCCGAAATACACACACATGCACAAACAGGACCTATACATGCACAAAGTGGAGAAATGTCAGAGTGAGGGGGCTGCTTTGGTCAGGCGCCCCGAGCAGTTGGGGGGTTCAGTGCCTTGCTCAAGGGCACCCCGGCAGTGCCCAGGAGGTGAACTGGCACCTCTCCAGCCACCAGTCCACGCTCCACATCTGGTCCGGACGGGGACTTGAATCGGCGACCCTCTGGTTCCCAACAAATCAAATAAAAGAGCACCTACAATTATGATATAAAGAAAGGTAGCCCTGAAGTGACAAAAACAAATACAACGACGGGGATCCAGGGCAGATGAAGGAGTCCAGGTGAGGAAAGACAACACAATGGGGCTGGGCGAGGCAAGGCTGGGGGCAGGCAGGTAGCAGGGCTAGGAAGCAAAAATATATACAAAGTTAGTTCGAGGCGACAGTATCCAACAAACAATCCAAAAACGAGCATAATCCAAAACCTGTCAAGGATCCAAAAACCACAAGAGCACAGAGCAAAGAATAACGAGGCTGAGAGCGTTACCACTGATACCCCGTTTACACGTAGGAAAAACGCACATATTTTCATGTGGTTTGGCCTCTTGTTTACACGCAAACAGAGTTTTTTTCACGGAAAACGATCATTTGTAAAAACTCCGGCCAAAGTGGAGATTTCTGAAAACGCCGTTTAGGTGTTGCTGTCTAAACTGGGTGAAACTGGGTTTTAGGTTCTGAAACGTCACAGCATGCGCCAGCAAATGCTTGACGTCATGTGAGCGACCTATGTTTACACTTTGTTTGGCTACTGATCATGGATGCTGTTAAGGTGGTACTCATTTTTACGTCTGTGCAAACGCTTTGTTACGGCCTTTTTCCACCAGATGCGTGTCGGTTGCGTCCTGCTCCGGCACGGCAGCGGAGCCGATAGGATTCAATTCTAGTCAATGTGTGTGTTTCCACCGGCTGCGGCAGTGCTGCGTTCCAGCTCCGTCTCAGCTCCGGCACTCCAGAGCAACAGACACGCAGGACTTCTATTTTTGCTGGACGCTGGAGCACAACGCAGCAATTCAGCACAGAGCAGATCGTGCGGGGCAGGAAGTCGTGCACACAAACAAAATAAAACATCCGGTTAATTTTCAAAATAAAATAAACAGTGTTCACCGCAGATCATATTTCCCTGCACTACACCTTGAAAACTACATAATGGGCAGAGGCACGCCTGAAGTCAACAGTTCAGAGGTTTTCAGACGTCATTTCACCCCGTTGACACCATGGACGAGGAGATATTAATCATGGCAGTGCACCGAGATGTCTTCCGGCGGAGCTGCACCGCTCCGCACAGCAAATGCAGCCGGTGGGTATTGACGGACGGCGGAGCACGCAGCGGATAACCAGCACTGCCGTTCCGCAACGGACACGTATCCAGTGGAAATCCGGCGTTTAAAGCGACATTTAGGAGTAGCTCCACTTCACTGTCAGTCCACACAACGAACCTCCCGCCATGTTTACTGTTTTGAAAGGAACAGGAAGTCGCGCGTCTTATTCGTTGTTGTTGTTGTTGTTGTTGTTGTTGTTGTTGTCGATTCTGAGGATTCTGATTGGCTTGCATGGCTTCATCCTTCTCCCTACACTGCCGCCCATAGGTTTGGCATAGTTATGACGGCGCTCGACGGCGTATTTATCCGGGTTCATGTAAATGACAACATTTTTGAAAACGATGTTGTGTGCACGATGTTATTACTGAAAACGGAGGGGGGGAATATTCGTTTCTCTAAATACCCGGCTATGTGTAAACGTGGTGTAAGGCTGAAACAATGAACTGGCAAAGAGTGGAACGTGAAGCTGGGTTTTATACTGCATGAAGTTGAGATAAGAAGTAATCAGACTGATGCTTTGCAGGTGTGCAGGAGAGTGAGAGCAGAAGACTGGTGGCCCTGCCCAGTCCTGGGGATGAGAACAAGACAACACAAACACATAACACAAAGGGAGGGAAAAACATGGGAAAAAAAGAGAGGCTCGGACAAATCCTAACACTTACGACGCAAAAGCAGAATGGGATACATTTTAGAAGTTGCAGGTGTATGAATGGAGACACATTGAACATCATAATGCACAGATGTGATGTTATGATAACTTGGCCCAGGTGTGCTGATCACCAGCACCTCTCTATAATGTAGTCTGTAATGACATGACAACACACAATAACTTACGGATGATAGTTTTTTTTTTTGAGGAGCACAGTGGAGCGGTGTGGATCAATGTGGATACAGAATAAAACAGTTTATTTCTGATGGTAATGCGTTACGTGATGTACTTAATTACTGCTAAAACATAATATATTACTGTAACCCATTACTTTTTACAATGAATTCCCCTCAACAATGCAGAGGAGTAAAAATGTGTAAAGTAGCACAAAAATGGAAATACTCAGGTAAAGCACAGATACTTTGAAATTGTACTTAAGTATAGTACTTGAGTAAATGTACTTAGTTATGTTCCACCACTGTCTGGTCCACCTTTGACCTACTGTATGTTTAGTCAATGTTGATAGAGCCTACATACCATCTAACAGTACAGTCAAGGACCAAGAACTGTGACCTTCATTGAGAAGCTTAACTAAATGCACTCAAGATTTTCATTCATAACACTCACTTAACTTTTTCCTCAAAGAAGAGTTTCCATACCTTGGGAGTGTTGGAAATGCATGTAATGTGCTTGACTTGTCTATTTCCGTGTTCCTAAGTGCCTTGTACTGACTGAAAGTGCACTAGTTAAACTGAGGCCATTGTCTCGACCTGAATTTTTTTGTGTCTTTTCCTTTTTCTTCACCTTCTGTTTCCATTACTCTCTGTGTCCCTCCCTCCCTCCTTCCCTCTTTCTTATTCTTCTCTTTTTCTCTCTACCACACAGGAGGCCATTGTAACAGGTCTGCTCCCAGAGACAACCTACTCTGTGACTGTGGCTGCGTATACCACCAAGGGTGATGGAGCTCCCAGCAAGGCCAAGGTGGTCACCACCACAGGAGCAGGTGTGTGCTGTGTGTTCTTCCCTCATCTTCAAACTTTTGGCAACAGAAAAAACACACATTCGATGATCAGCTGTGGCAACATTAAATACATTTTGAAAGAAGGAATAACACCCTCCGTCTTTGAAAATGAAAGGTTCATATATAAGCACTAAAACACAACCTTACTCAATTGAATACCCTCAGGGGTTTTGCTGCTACAGCCTTCCTTGTTCTAGAATATGTTGGCTAATGTTAACAAACTTTCGACTGATATTGCTCATATTACCAGCAAGGCTATCTGATGCCACTGACACCAGGATGACATTATTTGTTACTTTATTCCAAAACTAAAACAAATTACTGTTATTAAAAGGCTTTGTGTGACCTTATATACCCCTGCCATGGGTGTCCTTTGGTTAGGTTTAGGCAAAAAAAACAAACCTACCCAGGTTTGGATTAAAAACAATACCTTCGGTAAGGTAAGGGAACTTGTCCATCATGCTTTAATGGTTAGGGTTATGCAGAGTGTCCACCAATGTTTTTTCACAGCTGAAAATGCCAGGCACCCCTCAAGTGCCCAGCTGGGAGCGCTTGGGAGCACTTTGGAGGCGCAGCATGTTTTAAGTAAGATATTTTGGTCACTAATGGTTGCTATGATACGGAATAGCCGTGGAAATAAAAATGCCAGCACTAAGGTAGAGTACTTGATTCGGATGAAGGGAAGGCTGAGGCAGGTAAGGAGAGAGGACAGACCCACCAGTTGTACATGTAAGATATGATGGTTGGTCTTCGTGGGATTTGGCCCTCCTCCACTGTGACTGAATGGCTGGGTAAAAAGTGACAGTGATGAATGCAGTATCTTAGCCATTATTGAACATTTTTCAATTCTTGGCACTTGGAAAAACCAAACATGCAGCACTTAAAGCAGAGTAGACTCTCAGCGCGTCGTCATGCCACTGCCGATTGTAGCGCAGTGTAAAAATGGAGCACTCTCATCGCAAAGCATCAAAAATATATGCTGGCCTTAGGGAAGACACTTCAGTGGACAATGCTCCTTATGGATAAAGAAAACCTTATTGATTTTATTGATTATGGTTGCATTATACTCACCTGACTAATTGCTAAGGTCTCAGAATGCAGCAACATAGCTAACAATAGATCCAACAGGACAAAAAGCATGAGCAGCCAGACTCAGTCAGACTCAGTCAGACTGTACAGAAATCTACAGGCTTTTCCACATTTGATCCTGGGTTGATGTTTTTTTGTTACTTTCCGTTCTTGCAAAGCTGCCAGCAATGACACTTGGCTTCTGACACTCACCCTGTGAGCACAGCTTGGGTGAGCCATCTCATTATCCGTGTGCTTTCCATGACCCACACACCTTTGACTCACAACTTTGACTCACTGTACTTGCCTTAGTTGTTTGCACACATGTTTTTGCTGTGCAGTAATGGATTGTTTGCAGCATTATGGGTGCGTTCACATTCAGTTTCACCTCCAAATATAGTGGTAGCTGTTTTTTTTTTTACAACCCATATGATTGTCTGACTGCTGGTACTTTTAGCCCCATCTGACCTGTTTTGAAAATGTAACTACTTTCAGAGGTCTCAGCAATTACTTACGTGAGCATAATGTATGTAGCCAGTGTCATAGTTCCCTATTTCTCCACCAAACAGAAAAAGAACTACAATTAGAAAGAACATTTCTGGACAGATATCTGTTGTACAGCAACTAAAATAGGGCATCAATGTGTCTTTCAGTGCCTGGCAAACCCACAATGATGATCAGCACCACCATAGGGAACACTGCCCTGATCCAGTGGCAGCCTCCTAAGGAGATGGTCGGGGAGCATGTGGGATACCAGCTGCAGTACAAGAGAGCAGAGGAGGAAGCTTTCACTATCAAAGACTTCAGAAAGGCAGATGATCATTTCACAGTCACCGGCCTTCACAAGGGAGCCACCTACATCTTCAAACTGTGCACCAAAAACCAAGCAGGCAATGGGGAGGAATATGTAAAGGAAATCAGCACCCCTGAGGACATTCCAAGCAGCTATCCCCAGAATCTGACTGTGGTAGGCCTGACTGCCACCTCCAATAAGCTGGCCTGGGACCCCCCTCCTCTGGCTGAGAGGAATGGGAAGATTGTCAAGTATGTGGTGGTGTATCGAGATATCAATAGCCAGCACAACAACACCGACAGCACCACAGAAACACAGATGACTGTCCAAGGCTTGCAGCCAGACACTACCTATGACATCAGAGTCCAAGCTTATACGAGCAAGGGGGGAGGACCAATCAGTCCCAGCATTCAGAGTCGAACAATGTCCACCTCCATGCCAGGTGAGAACCACAGGCTACTTAACAATATTTTATTGTGCTTGTAAACAGCTTACTGTTGCTTCATCTGACAAAACACTCAATCATCAATCAATCAATCGATCGATCAATCCATCAATCCATCAATCCATCAATCCATCAGTCGATCAGTCGATCAGTCGATCAGTCGATCAGTCGATCAGTCAATCAATCAATCAGTCAGTCAGTCAGTCAGTCAGTCAGTCAGTCAATCAATCAATTTTATTTATAAAGCCCAATATCCCAAATAACAATTTCCCTCAGATGGCTTTACAGCATACGACATCCCTCTGTCCTTTGGACCCTCACAGCGTACCCTTTAACGGGGAAAAAAATGGTAGAAACCTCAGGGAGAGCAACTGAGGAGGGATCCCTCTTCCAGGATGGACAGCTGTGCAATAGATATCGTACAGAACAGATCAACATGATAAATTAACAGTAATCCATATGACAAAATGATACAGATGATAAAGAGAGACAGAGAGAGAGGGAGATGCAGGACAGACAGTAATGATAATAGCTTACAACAGCATTAATTTAAGTAATAATATTACAATAATAATTACGGCTATTGTGGTACAATATGTTGTAGGTATATATTAATATATGATAGTATATGTATGTGACAATAATTCATCAGGCATCAGGCAGGACCACAACAGCAGCACAACCACAGACGTCACACCACCCAGGCACCGCTGCAATATGAGTTAACCTGCGAGACAGTGGAGCACAAAGGCTCCGGAGAAGAAGCCGAGTTAGTTACATGCAGTAGACCGAGTTAGCGAGATGCAGTAACAGGACATGAGTGTTAACAAAGGAGAGAGAGAGAGAGAGAGAAGGAGAGAAAGTGCTTGGTGTATTACAGGAGGTCCCCCGGCAGACTAGGGCTATGTCAGCCTAACTAGGGGCTGGTCCAAAACAAGCCTTAGCCAGCCCTTACTATAAGCTTTATCAAACAGGAAAGTCTTAAGTCTAGTCTTAAATGTGGAGACGCTGTCTGCCTCCCAGACCAAAACAGGAAGATGATTCCACGGAAGTGGACCCTGCTCCTGATCTACTTTTGGAGAATTTAGGGACCACAAGTAATCCTGCATTCTCAGAGCGCAGTGTTTTAGTGTGATAATATGGTACTATGAGCTCTCTAAGATATGACGGAGCCTGACCATTTAAAGCTTTGTAAGTTCCTTAAGTAGCCTAGTTGGGAAGGGGTCTAAGAGAGAGTTGATTTAGATGAAGAAACACTGAGGTCAATTGTTGAAAAGAAATCGGGGAGAAGCTACCTATCTATCTATCTATCTATCTATTATCTATATATATATATATATATATATATATATATATATATATATATATGTATATTAGGTCTTACAGCTGTATTTGAGGGCAGATTGGTTCTGTTTGAGGGCAGGAGGTCATGAATTTTGCCTCTGAGAGTTAGAATTTTGTCATTAAAAAAGCTCATAAAGTCATTACTGCTGAGGGCTAAAGGAACACAAGGCTCAACAGAGCTGTGACTCTCAGTCAGCCTGGCTACAGTGCTGAAAAGAAACCTGGAGTTGTTCTTATTTAATCTAATTTTCGGGTTTGAGAGTTGTACCAAGGAGCGAAGTTTCTTTGCTTTGTTAACTTCTTTTTAAGAAGTGCTGCAGAGTCGAGTGTTGTTTGAAGCGAGCCTGCGGCACCATCGACAAGATGATCAATTCGGGAGAGTTTAAAGTCAGTATGGGAAACCTCTGTTACAGAAGGACATGATATTAAATTTAACGTAGATGGAATCATTTCCTTAAATTTTGCGACAGCACTATCTGATAAACACTGAGTATAGTAACTGTTGCTGAGTGGCGTGTAACCGAGTAGAAAGAAATCCAAAGTTATTAAATAATGATCTGATAGAGAGAGATTCTGTGGAAAGACTATTAGGTTATCAATTTCAATTCCATACGTCAGAACTAGATCGAGGGTGTGGTTAAAACAGTGAGTGGGTTTATGTACACTCTGACTGAAGCCAATGGAGTCTAATAACGTGATAAACGCAGTAGCGAGGGAGTCATCATCAACGTCAACATGAATGTTAAAATCACCTACAATAATAACTTTATCTGATTTAAGAACTAAACTGGATAAAAACTCTGAGAATTCAGATACAAATTCAGAAT
>NC_065515.1:44135750-44146734 GCF_006386435.1 Epinephelus moara | reverse complement strand
TGTCTTTCTGTCACAGAAGAGGTTTTAATTTTTATGAGGTTGTTATGCACAACTCCTCTTTATTTAATTTTAGATTTAGATAATTTAGGTGGTCGGGGGACAGACACCGTTTGTATAACTCTATGGGTGGGTAACTGCACTAGAAGCTCAGAGAAGCGTGTAAGACTTCGACTCTGAGTCCTGGTCTCAACTCTGAGTTGTCAGGGTTTTGAATTACTAATAAACTTGGCCAGGTTCCTAGATATGAGAGCAGCTCCATCCAAGGTGGGATGAGTGCCGTCTCTCCTAATCAGACCAGGTTTTCCCCATAAAGTTTGAAACCCACATTACTCCATACATTACTCCATGATTTGGAAATTTGGGGCTTTATTTTCTAAAACTAGGGCACAAACAAAATCTCCACAAACAAAATCTCCAGGTACATTTTTTTTGACCAACACATTTTAAAAAATTTTGCTGATCATAAAATCAGTGCACCATAGAAGAGAGGTTGAATACATTATCAGTAATCCAATATACAGAATACAGAAACAGAAGGTGGAGTCAGGTGAGTCATGGTGGTTTCTGATTATATAGACATGCTTTCACACTCATTAGCCACTAAGGGTGTTACAATACACGTACTTGTATGGATCCATTTGGTATGAGGCTTTGGGTTTGGTACGCATTACAAACTGAACATTATGTTGAACTTTACTATTACATATGGTGAGAGTGTTTCTGTGATGATCTGGAGAATTCAAGTATGAGGCCGATCACAAAGTTCTTTCTTAATGCACGTTTTATTACAAGCTCGGATCAACAGTGGCTACATGCAGAAGCTATGTGATGATTGTGAACAGAGAGAGACAGAGTTTATATAGGATGGTGGCATGTATACTGTTACCTAAAATGGTGCTCTGACACATTTAAATTGACCTTGGGCCAACTAAAATGGGTCTAACTTGTCCATTCATCAGTAAGCCTAGCACTTCTGATGCTATGAGGGACATGATCCCCAGGGGGGTCTTGACCAAGTATCCACTGGTCAGTGGAGATGTAAAAATACATACTAACAATTCCCCCTTTTTCTATTTGATTTTTTTTTGTTTTTCTATCTGCAACACAGCAAACAATTCCGATTCTTTACACATCATGCTAATAGGGACTAAATATCATCACAACCAATGCAAAACATAATTCCTTCTAGTTTCTAAAGTATGGCGTAAGAGGCCCATTCACATTCTATGGATATAAGGCCTGGGGCTTTCCCTATAGTAAATCTAGTCAATCCTTTTGAAAATATGATTAAATAACACATTGTTGACACGGCATCTCCAGGACACGTCCGGTTCTCCCCTTCCTCCTCTTCTAATAGCAGCACACTTGTTTCTTCAATGCTGGGCTCCGGGGACGAGGGACCTATTGTTACCCGACCCCCCTTTTCACCCAGTCTTCACCTCACTGCCGTCGAGAAGGTCGGAGTCCATCCCACACGTGCTCCATTATACGCCGTTCAATGACCACTTCCTCCGGTGATCAGTTGTTGGGTTCTCCAGAAGACTCAGATGAGATAGAGGTGGAATCACTACTGCTAGACTCTGGTGGGGCGTAGACAGTTACATTCCTGACCGGGTTCTGGATCACGGTCATGTTGGTGACAGAATGGACAGATTTCAAAGTTAGTGCACGGAATATAGGAAAACAACAACCCATTATGATGGCTATAAGTAGAATCATTCCAATAAGAGGGGCACATATGCTCAAAATCCATGCAATGGTGGGGTTTCCTCTAAAGAAAATCGTATCCCATGGCCTTTGATTTAAATAGCCTCCAGTGTTTCATGCATCTCTATTGGTATTTACAATGCCTTCTTGGATCTCTTTAAGGTTCTTAATTACAACAGTTAAATTACCCAGCCTTTCGGATTCGGATGGAAGATATGTGCAACACCCCTCTCCCACGATGGTGCACACTCTCCTTGGGAAGCTGTCATTGAATCTAATGCAACACAATTATCAATGGCAAATTGACGCAACAAAGCAAGCTCATTATTAATAGATCGAAAGCCTAAAATCGTTGCATTAGCCACTGACACCAGGTCATGTCGTGTAAGTGCTATGAGATAGTTGTTAGCATTCTGTAACTCTGTATTCCAAAATATAGATTTAAAGACTAGCTGGGAGTGTGTAAAAATCTGATGATCATTTGGTAAGGCATAGTACTGGCTTGACAAATCCACTGAATTCATGTTTTTTAGATGTATGTATCCCATGAATTTGTGTGATTTGGAAGAAATTAAACTGGTTCCACCACATAAATGACATCATTTAAGACACACAGTGCACATCTTCCTTTAAATGAAGGTGGTACTTCTCTTAATCTGAGATTGATGTTGATACTATGCTCTGAGGTGGTGCGGCCTTGACTCTGGTGGCATGAATCCATTGTGGCTGGCCCTTGATCTTGATCGCCATTCTGGTCACCAGTAGGACTTGCGTCGGTGGGCCGTAGAACGTGGTTCTTCTTCTATGGCTTTCAGGCTGAGAACCAAAACGTAGTATCCTGGTTGAAAAGCGTGTGTGGGCGTATCAGCTGGGAAGGGAAGAGAATCTACCACCTGCTGAGAATACTTAGACACAAAGGAAAATAAATGCTGAACATAAGTATGTTGCATCTCTTGTAATTGGGTTAAATCCAAGGCCGGTTTCTCGTTCAACTGCACCCTTAAAAGAAAGGGACGGGCCATTAGTACTTCATGTGGTGACAAACCGGTGGTGGTGTTAGGCATTGCTCTAATTGACAAGAGGGTTAGAGGTAATACTTCAAGCCATTTCATTTGTTTAGATTGATGAATTTTCATCGGTTTGTCTTTTATCGTCCTATTTGTACGTTCTACTTGTCCTGAGCTCTGCGGGTGATATGGGATGTGAAAAGTCCAGTTGATTCCCAAAGCTAAGGCCAATTGTTTAGTTACTCGACAGAGTTGGCCGGTATTCAAATTTTGTTACCGTTAAACCTTCCCCACATTTTCCTGGGGTATACGGTATTACCGTGACTAATTAAAAATCACTTTGAAGGGCTCAGAGGGAGTCGCCAAAATGTTGGCTTGTGCCTATACCGCTCAGAAACAGAATACCAAACATTACATAGGCCTAAGAAGCTGGTTTTGCCTCCAGCTAACAAACTGATGTCATTGTTATGTCAATCCCTGACCGGGATTTCAAGATGGCGGATTGGAGTACACGCAGGTCGGACGGTGCGGCGAGCCCTCACTTAAACTCGCTTTTAAAACCGCTTTTAAAACCAACCAGAGCTACAGCAACAAGAAAACACTCAGCCCTCTCCTATGGCTGCATGCTTTATCTATTCCTTGCTTGCAGTTTATTTCTGCCTTTGATAAGACATCCACACACAACTGCATCCGACGGCGACGACTTCTTTCCCCTCTCTGCAAGCCAACACCTGCTGTTCTCCTCTTTCCTGGACAATGGCTATGCCCGGACTGTTCCTGCTAAGCAAGAGCAAGCCAACTTAGCTGGCACATCAACCAGGTTCAAATATCTGGCAGTCATTTTGCTCTTGGCAGGCGACGTTGAAATTAATCCCGGTCCACCGCCCCCCAATACTGCAAGCCCTGCTAACAACAACAATCTCTTAGCCCTGCTAATACAGCTAACTCTAGCACAACCACCGCAGCTAACATCACCCTGGAGCCCGATGTTAACATGGCAACAGAGTATACAGTTATCCTGGCTGATAACTGCCTCTGAACTGACAACTGCCTCACCTTGTGCAGCGCTGCTCCCCTGCGCTCATTTCACCAGCTGGCTTCGTGATGCAGCATCAGAGGTCCTGGCTTCATGCGGCGATACAGCGCTGCTCCAGCGGCCAGACTGCATCTGCAGTGGGGCCGCGCTGAGGGACCAGGCGGTCCTAGCAGCCCCAGGTGTACTTCCAACACCGGCAACTCCAACCTGGGTGCGGGTTGGATGCCTGCGGCCTACAGCTGACCATCTGGATGACGCCGCCACCGAGCCACCAACCAGCGGTAGCTTAGCAGCGGCAGATACAGCACCGCTCCAGCGGCCAGAGTTCACCTGCGGCGGGGCTGCGCTGAGGGACCAGGCAGTCCTAGCAGCCCCAGGTGTACTTCCAACACCGGCAACTCCAACCTGGGTGCGGGTTGGATGCCCACGGGCTACAGCTGACCATCTGGATGACGCCGCCACCGAGCCGCCAACCAGCAGTAGCTTAGCAGCGGCAGCTACAGCAGCGGCAGATACAGCACCGCTCCAGCGGTCAGAGTTCACCTGTGGCGGAGCCGCGCTGAGGGACCAGGCGGTTCTAGCAGCCCCAGGTGTACTTCCAACACCGGCAGTCCTATCTTCGGTGCCGGATGCGCGCACGCGGCATCTGGATGACGCCTCCACCAGTGCCAAAGGTCCCTGATCCAAAGCTTATTGTCCAGCAAACAACATATCATTAAGACAAAAAAATACACAGTTCTTCCAAACAGTAAATCAGGTCCTTTGGGACCCAAAAGATAAACCAAAAGGGGTATTTGGGGGACATATTGATATTAGAAGCATGATGTCTAAAACTGAGCAACTGGAAAAACTTGTGGCAGACTCCAACTTGAACTTTCTGGGTCTATCTGAGACGTGGCTAACACCAGCTATTCCCCAAGGCATCATTAACATTGCAGGCTATAACACCTTCAGAAGAGACCTCTCCCATGGTAAAGGTGGAGGAGTGTTGTTATATGTTAAGAACAGCTTACAATGCAGACAACTCGATCTTCTGAAAAATGCCATAGAATGACGTGTTGGTGTTAAAATCATGCTCTCCTCTGAAATGAGTTTTAATGTTATAGTTCTATACAGACCACCCAAAGAGAAGGATATATTTTTTAACAACTTGGCGGAAATTCTCAAAACCTGTAACAACAAAGAACTCATCCTAATGGGAGACTTTAACCTTGATTGGCTTGATAAATCCAGACGTAAAAAACTGAAGGTCCTGGCAGACAAGTAGACTATTAAACCCAGACTATTAAAAACCCTACAAGAATCACAAAGTCTTCCAAGACATTACTGGACTTAATCTTCACTAATAGACCTGATCACGTCTCTAAAAGCTATAATCTGATCACAGGTATCTCCAATCACAATCTGACTTTAGTGTCATGACGGTTAAATAAGATAAGATATAGAGCAGCATTTATCCACAAAAAGGATCTGGATTGCTTAGAAAATGAATTAAAATCAATAAAAATGGGAGAGAGTGACTGAAGGTGTAAACTGTGAGCTGGCATGTAAGTAGTTACAAGCTATTCTCTCAGAGCTCCTGCTTAAATTCACTAAAACAAAATTTTTTAAGCGTAAACAAAGACAGTCTCTGCCATGGTTCACTGAAGAGCTAGGACAGCTAATAAAAAACAGGGATATGGCTCTGAAAAAATCCTTGAAATCTGGACTAGCTTTTAAAAGCCTCAGAAACAAAGTGACCAGACAGTTCAGAAAGGCCAAAGCAAATTTATTTTTAAATATCATTCAACAAGCCAAGGGAAATAGCAAGATAATCTGGAACTGCATTGACAAACTATCTGGTAGGGAACAGAAAAAAAAACAGCACCCTAGAGCTTAGAACGGCCGCTCACAGTACAGTTAGTGATAGCCATGAGGTGGCAAATATTCTTAATAACTTTTTTGTTACCTCTGTGATTGAATTGGGTAGATCTTTTCTAAACAATACATCATGTACTGTACAAACGACGGACGACTCGGTACTGTATTTTTCTCGTGTAAATGAATGATGTGTTACCAAAATTCTTGCCTTGATGTCAAACTCCAAAGCTAAAGACATCTGGGGATTGATCCGGCCTTTCTTAAAAAACATAAAGACATATTAGCCCCACCTCTTATGCATATCACTAATCTCTCATTGGATAAGTGTGTTTTTCCATCAGCCCTTAAGTCAGCCATCGTAACTCCAGTTTTTAAATCAGGTGACCGACAGGAAGTGACAAATTACAGACCTATTAGTATACTCCCCGCCATCTCCAAAGTGCTTGAAAAAGTGGTTGCAGAACAGTAGAAGTCTACAGAAGACGAGAACGGCCATGTATTTTTTTTTTTTTTTTGTGCACTGTTATCTCGTGATAACGACTTATTATTTCGTTATCTCGATATAACAGATTGTTTTCTTGTGATAACGAATTAATTATTCCGTTATCTCGATATAACAAAGATTGTTTTCTCGTGATAACGAATTAATTATCTCGTTATCTCGATATAACAAAGATTGTTTTCTCGTGATAATTGTCAAGTCTGATGATTGCGCACTGCTTAATGTGATCGTCTTGATTTCAGCCTACAAGAGCTGCCATGGTCCTGCTAGATGCCTCCTGCTGCTGCTGTTATCATTAGTCACACTTCTACTGTTATTATACACATATGATTATTGTCACATACCATATATTTCCAAATAGTCGCCCGGTGGCAAATAGCCGCCGGGCACCTAATAGCCGCCGGGGGTTTGACCCCATTTTGCGTATGAAACGCCGGTCCGATTAAATGCCGGGGCGATTATTTCCTCATTCATTGCCTCAAGGAGGGACAGCCCTGCAGGCATGGAGAGAGCAGCTCGCGAGGGCTGCTTTCTCCATGCCTGCAGGGCTGTCCCTCCTTGAGGGACTGTTTGCGCTTTTACACACATGTCGGTGGTGAAGTGGCACACATGACTTGTGCTACGGACGGACAGACAACCACGTATCTAAAACAGGTAATACATCTGGCTACATCTTTCCCATATCAAATATCCGTGATAACCTACACCTGCGTGCGTAAAAGCGCACACAATTCCGTGTCCTCTCACCACGGATGCTGTGATTTGATGGCCCGGTACTCATTGTAGCCACATATTATAAGACCCAATAATAATAATAATAATAATAATGATAAGCTACAGTGGACCTATATGCCATGCCTTTTAATAAAATTACCAGAGGAGTTCGCTGAAAAGCAGGTAAAGTCAGCCTGAATTCCAAATAGTAGCCCTGGCGTTTATTTCACAAAATCGATTTTGACCCCAGGCATTTAAAAGAACCAGGCGGCTATTTGCTCAAGGCTTTTATTTTATTTTTTTTGCACCGACCTGCACCAGGCCGTTATTTGGTTACAGTTCCTGTCCAGTATGTTTTTAGTGCAAAAATACTGTATAAGGTAGGGGTGAGTTTGTGTACAAAAATCTCTAAACGTTTAGAGTGGATCATTTTTTTCATGTACACGTGTACACGGGTTTCACCGCAGGGTGGTGCTATTGCATTATACCAATAAAGCCCCAGTTATCTGAATACCAACCGAACGGGCCATTTAACCAACGGTTACAGGCCGCCACACCGAAATATCGCCATTCCGACCGTCCGCCATCCCGAATTCTGGTCCCTGAGTCCTGACAGTGAGCTATGGCGAGCCTGTAGAAGCCGTATTTCCCATGTATGTAAGTGATTTTCACCGGGGACGCACGCGAGTAATTCAGGCTGACATTACCTGCTTTTCAGCGAACTCCTCTGGTAATTTCATTAAAAGGCATGGCATATAGGTCCATAGTAGCTCATTATTATTATTATTTTTATTATTATTAATATTACTATTATTATTGGGTCTTATAAGTGTGGGCTACAATGAGTACCGGGCCATCAAATCACAGCATCCGCGGTGAGAGGACATGGAATTGTGTGCGCTTTTACGCACGCGGGTGTAGGTGATCACGGATATTTGATGTGGGAAAGATGTAGCCAGATGTATTACCTGTTTTAGATACGTGGTTGTCTGTCTGTCCGTCCGTCCGTCCGTAGCATGAGTCATGTGTGCCACTTCACCACCGACCTGTGCGTAAAAGCACAAACAGTCCCTCAAGGAGGGCTGTCCCTCCTTGAGGCAATGAATGAGGAAATAATCGCCCCGCCGTTTAATCGGACTGGCGTTTAATACACAAAATGGGGTCAAACCCCCGGTGGCTATTAGGTGCCCGGCGGCTATTTGCCACCGGGCGACTATTTGGATATATACGGTATGTGACAATAATCATATGTGTATAATAACAGCAGAAGTGTGACTAATGATAACAGCAGCAGCAGGAGGCATCTGGCAGGACCATGGCAGCTCTTGTAGGCTGACATCAAGACGATCACATTAAGCAGTGCGCAATCATCAGACAGCCCTGCAGGGCATGGAGAGAGCAGCCCTCGTGAGCTGCTCTCTCCATGCCTGCAGGGCTGTCCCTCCTTGAGGCAATGAATGAGGAAATAATCGACCGGTGTTTAATACACAAAATGGGGTCAAACCCCCGGCTTGACAAAGGTGGGGTAGTAGGAGCTGTCTTTCTGGATCTACATAAGGCATTTGACATTGTCATTCCGTTCTTCTTTCCAAACTCACCAAATTCAAGCTCTCAGATAACATACTTAAATGGCTGCAGTCTTACCTGGCGGATCTCTCTCAGTGTGTTAAAATCAAAAACAAATTATCAGACATCCAACCATGTAGTACGGGGGTGACTCAAGGATCGATTCTCGGTCCTCTTTTATTCTCTATTTACATCAATGACCTCCCCACAGTCTGTGACAAAGTAGAAACAATAATGTACGCCGATGACACAGTCTTACTCACCCATGGAAAAAATCATGCTGAAGTTGCTGCCAAATTATCTGAGGCCATGGACAGAGTAGCAGAATGGCTTGATCAATCTTGCCTTACGTTGAATACAGATAAGACAGTGACCATGTATTTTAATATACAAAGTAAGAAAAGTGTGTATCCCAATGTATTCGTGAGAGGACAAATGATGAAAAATGCTGATGAAGTTAAATACCAAGAGTTACTCTTGACTCAAATCTGAGCTTTAAACGACACATTAAAAAAATGGCTCATGTTTTGAAATTTAACATCCTCAGTTTCCGTCACATTAGGAGCTCTTTAACAACTGAAGCTGCCAAAATGTACCTGAAGGCAATGATCCTTCCTTACATGAGTTACTGCATGCCATGCTGGACGCAGGCCAACCAAACCACATTAAAGCCGATCAAATTCCTGTATGGACAGGCCCTAAAAATACTGGACAGGAAACCAAGACAGTACCTCCACTGCAACAACCAAATACAACCTACTAAGTTTTGATAATCTAATTACCTCCTCATATATTCGTTTAATTCACCTTCAACCTAAAAAGAAACTGTAAGATGTCAATATTGTCTTTTCACTGTAAACTTAATACTTTCATCAGCACTTTGCTTTACTGTTTAAAAAAATAATAATAATAATTAAAGCTGCAAGCAGCTGTGACCGGGCCCTCGCTCTCCTGCGCTATCACGGGGGACCAGCAGCACGCATCACTGAAGCGGTTATGTAAAAACTCAGAGTAACTTAACCCTGACGTGGTGTGACGTTTCATCTTCCTACTCCAAGAAAATCCCTATGGGGAGGGGTTTTTGAAAATTTCAAGGGAGACTATAGAGGCATTTTGTCCCCCCCATGGGCAACGGCCCTATCAGATGTAAGAGCTCGCCATTCTTGACCTGTGTATCAATTTCGTGAGGATATGAGGTAGCTGAAGCCATCAAAAAGCCAACTGATTTGGTGGCGAGGGCGCTGTCATAGCCGCCACACCCCTTGACATAGAGAAAAGCTTTTAATAACTTTTGATCAGCATGGTCTCAGGTGCTGAGGCTGCCAAGCAACCAGGGGCTGCGGGGAGATCCAGAGCAGGCATGGATTGGTGGTGTAAATGTGGGGCTTACTGGCCACTTTATTAGGTACACCTATGCAATCAAATACAATCCAATACAACAGTTCTGCCACACATTCTACGTTTACAAAGCTTTTACTTTTTCAGCTTTTGTCAGAAAGGTGATTATTCTACTTTATTATTAAGGTCGTAGTGGGTGGTGTTGGTGTACTGGAGTGCAATATATTTAAAAGTGTTCCTAATATTTGTCCCCCTCAGTTAGACAAAATTAGGAGACCACCCCAGTACACCACCACCATTCACTATGACCTCAATAATAAACAAAGTAGAGTCACCACTTTCTAGACGATGTCAACAATAACCGAAAATGTATACGCTTCGGGGGAAAAAATCATGGTATAGTCGTTCTACTGGATTGCATTAGATTAGACAGGTGTACACAAAGTGGCCAGTGACTGTATGTTACATACATACTGTATTTCCTCAAATAGTAGCCAGGGCCACTATTAACAAAAAATAATTTGGGACCAGGCTACAAATAGGGGCAGGCTACTGTTTGAAGGAGGCTTTTAATAAAAGAAAAAAAAAAAAATCACAGCCAAATTTGAAAATACAAATACTGTATTTTTTTTAAAATTGAAACAGCAGAAATATTTATGTAAACTTGTCTTTACAGTAATTTTTTTTTCTAGTATTACAAATAAAGTACTGTATTATTTACAGTAACAAACTTTACTTTAACAGTAAAAATAGTTTTTGGTGTTTTTGTAAATCACCACTATTAGCTATTTACTACAGCACAGTGTACTAGTTGTCCTGCCTTGAATCAGTGAATCATCTCATCCTCTGTCCCATCTGCAGCCACCGTGATGCCACACATGTTAGAAGACAACATGCCACAAATTAATTTGAAAACTAAGCTACATTCGTAATTATGACTTTTTATCTCACAGTTTTGATTAGGAATGGCGATTTTTTTCCATTACTGGCGAAAATGGGCTTCCATAGATAAAAAGATGGTTACGGTAAAAATATCAGTGCCAGAGCACTAAACATGTGGTTTGTGCCAGGCTGACATGATTGCCAGTATTTTTTCATTATTGCAAGAAATTCCATTGACTCATTCACAAGTCAAAAATGTGTTTTATCTGAAAGAAACATGCAATATTTACATCTAAGATCATAGAAAAATAGTCAACCAAGTGCAATGATGTCCTCCAAGATAATATTTGCCACTTTGTTTGCAGTAAACAA
>NC_065515.1:44133018-44135277 GCF_006386435.1 Epinephelus moara | reverse complement strand
TCTCCTCTGACACGCCACATACCTGTGTGCCGCCACGGCTCGGTTGTCCAGGTACTGGGCAGTCATGACACCAACGAAAGAGGAAATTACTGGACCTGGAGATGGTAAGCCGTTATCTTGCGTTTGTCAGCTGCTCTCATGTTCCCTCCTTTTGTGAAGGTCTTGTTGCCGTTCTCTGCATACCAGGCGTCATATGCCCCTCGGCGTATTCCCCCGACATTTGTTCGGAATATTTCAAAACGTCTACCTTTAAATGAACACTGAAGTTGCGTCTTGTCGCCATCTTATCTGTTTACAATCAGCTGAGAGTGCGCAAATGCGCATGTGCGGTCTCTTGTTTTTATGACGGTAGCGTCAGGAGCAGCCAAAGACCACCTGGTGGCAAGATAGTTATCTACCGGTGTTTATAAACAAAAGAATATTGGTCATGGCCGAAATGAAGATAAAGATAGATAATTATGTACAGTTAATGCATTCAAGGTCTTCTGACTCTTTAAAAGTTGACATGGTGTCTCTAGCTCAAAGTATGAGGGACAAGAAGAGGATGAAAGATGATGAGTTTTGAAGAGGATTTGAAGATTTTCCAATTTACTTCCATTCACACTAATTAGAATGCCACCAGAGCGCCACCTATTGGCTGATTTGCACCGAATTTTGCACAAACCCTCATCGGGCCATGGAACACAATTAGCGAAAGTGTTGTGGTAATCCAACTGTATTTGCTCCAGATATGAAAGACTGTCTGTTTTGAAAACAATGTGCAGGAATTTGTTGTTTTATATTTTGGGCTTTTTTTGGACAAACAAAATTCTTTTAATAACTTTATGTCAGGAGGGTCCACAGATGCTTCATGCAAAGTTTGGTGCAAATCAGTCAAATCGCCTAGGAGGAGTTTGAAAAAGTACGTTTTTCATTTGTTGCGATTTAGCGAATGGAAAGTTACCGCAAAAGTGGCCGTGCCTTACATCACACAATTCAGCTGAATTCAGGGAACACTGAGATATAAAGTTTCAAAACGTGCGACATGTTATGTGGGAGTTGTGGGCCAGAAACGCTTTTGCATTGAAAATAGTGCCACCTGCTGGTCATTTTTGGTGTGTGAGTTACAGGGGCCACTCTTTACCACCCCTGGGCACAGTGCCAAATATTAAGTTAGACTGCCACCACAGCGCCACCTAGTGGCAGATCGGTAACTCCTTTTTCAGATATCCTCAGGAGGGCATTGACAATAATTGTTCTAAGTTTCGTGTTAATCCGAACAACCAATGTGGAGATATAAAATACTTCAATTTAAAAAGTGCCACCTTGTGATCATCGCCTGACATTTTGCACAGAGCCTCAGGGGCTCATGGGGAAGTAGTACACTGAGTTTCATGTCATTCGGACACATCATTGTGGATATATGCCACGCTTTCTGTTTTGTACAAAATCTGCAGGAATCTGCTATTTAATAACTTCAGTATTCTTGGGAATATCAAAATTCTTTTAATAACGTTTTGTCAGAAGAGTCCACAGATGATGTGTGCAAAGTTTCGTGCAAATCGGTGAAATTGCCTAGGAGGAGTTTGAAAAAGTAGGTTTGCGACATTTTGCGCATTTGCGGAAAAAAAACGTAAGCGGAAATGGGCGTGGCCTATATCACAAGATTCAGCACAATTCACTGAACGCGTGGATATAAGGCTTTTGAATGTGCCATAAAGTATATGGGAGTTATGAGCCAAAACACATTTTCCTTGATTATAGCGCCACCTAGTGGTGGAAATTCAGGACGACAATAGATTATAAATTTTTTTGCCAGACCAAACGTGTGTGCCAAATTTGGTGAGTTTTTGAATTTGGGAAAGGGGCCAAATTGGGGATTATATTCTTGGAAGAATAATAATAATAATTAAAGCTGCAAGCAGCGATTAACGGGCCCACGCACCTTCACGCAACTCGGGGGGGCTGGCAGGATGTCTTCTGACACGTCAGTTCATTTCTGTCAAAATTAGATATCGTATGCAGGAGTGACTCTGCATATCCTTAATACAGTGCTGCAATGACATATTTCACATTTTGTATCACTTCCTCTTTCCACTAGACGGAGTTGGAGAGCGCACTAATTATACATCATGTTTTTGTACATCAAATATACACCACAGCATTGAAATTTCAGGTTAATCCAAAGATAAGTGTCTGATAAGAAGTACTTCCTTTCGACACTAGGTGGCGCTATGATTATCAGGCAATATGGTAATGAAAATGTGTTCAGGGCGGGAC
>NC_065515.1:44131155-44132106 GCF_006386435.1 Epinephelus moara | reverse complement strand
CATTGACGAAAACTCAAGCTTTTGATAACTTTTCATCTTCAAGATCTTGGGATGGGACAGACCAAGGTTTGAAGTCAATCGGATGAAATCTTTAGGACTAGTTCGTTCATTTATGACCCCTGGAAATGGCCAAAAATGCACCAAAATTGCACAGTAAATTCAAAATGGCTGACTTCCTGTTGTCAAACTTTTGTAGGGGGCGCTACTGAGCCATTTTTTGGAACCCGCGCATGAGACCCTTAAAATATCAGATTTTTCACCAGTTCTGATATATCTGCAAATTTTCATGAGTTTTTGGGTATGTTAAGCCTCCCAAAAAGGCAATTCATTTGGAGGAAGAAGAATAATAATTAAAGCTGCAAGCAGCTGTGATCGGGCCCTCGCTCCCCCATGTAACCGCGGGGGCCTGAGGCACGTGGGGGCTGTGGCGCGAAGCGAGAGGAAAAGAAGAAAAAACCTGGCAGGGGCGAAAAAACGCAATGTTTCGTTCATCCACCATGTGGCGCTACGAGCGTAACCAGATGTGGCCAGGTGCGTTCAGGGGTGGACCATCATCACACATGTGAAGTTTCGAGCAAATCTGACAATGTCAATGTATAATAGGGCATTTCCTGTTTTCACAAGGGGGCGGCATGAGCGTAACCAGATGTGGGCAGGTGCGTTCAGGGGTGGACCGTTATCACACATGGGAAGTTTCGAGCAAATCTGACAATGTCAATGTATAATAGGGCATTTCCTGTTTCCACGAGGGGGCGGCATGAGCGAAACCAGATGTGGGCAGGTGTGTTCAGGGGTGGACCCTCATCACACGTGAAATTTCTAGCAAATCGGACAATACATGAAGGATTTATATCAAGTTGATGTTCCGTGGCGAAGGATGAAAAGTCGCCACTGCTGCGGCCTGCAACATGACAGGACACGTGTGTCACTGTGGAGATTCATCAACTTGAT
>NC_065515.1:44130938-44131102 GCF_006386435.1 Epinephelus moara | reverse complement strand
CCTGCAACATGACAGGACACGTGTGTCACTGTGGAGATTCATCAACTTGATCGTCATGTGGCCACAAAATGGAGTTGATCAGGTCAGGAGCTTGAGGTTGGCGTTTGTCAGTGTAAAAGATGGCATTTCCTGTTTCTACAAGGGGGCGCCATGAGCAAGATTGC
>NC_065515.1:44126272-44127724 GCF_006386435.1 Epinephelus moara | reverse complement strand
TGCTTACATTTCCAGTATACAGGTAGGCACCCAACCCACGTATGTATTTTTCCAAAAAGTAGAAGCTGAATACATGCCCAATAGTTCAAGGTCTTCTGACTCTTTAAAAGTTGACATGGTGTCTCTAGCTCAAAGTATGAGGGACAAGAAGAGGTTGAAAGTCGATGAGTTTTTAAGAGGATTTGAAGATTTTCCAATTTACTGCCATTCACACTAATTAGACTGCCACCAGAGCGCCACCTATTGGCCAATTTGCACCGAATTTTGCACTCTCCCTCATTGGGCCATGGAACACAATTAGTAGAAGTGTTGTGGTAATCGGACTGTATTTGGTCAAGATATGAAAGACTGTCTGTTTTGAAAACACTGTGCAGGAATTTGTTGTTTTATATTTTGGCCGTTTTTTGGACGATCAAAATTATTTTAAGAACTTTTTGTCAGGAGTGTCCACAGACGCTACATGTAAAGTTTGGTGCAAATCAGTCAAATCGCCTAGGAGGAGTTTGAAAAAGTAAGTTTTTCATTTGTCGTGATTTAGCGAATGGAAAGTTACCGCAAAAGTGGGCGTGGCTTACACCACACAATTCAGCTGAATTCAGAGAACACGTAAATAGAAGGTTTAACAATGTGCGACATATTATGTGGGTTATTAGCCAAAAACGCTTTTGCATTGAAAATAGCGCCACCTGCTGGTCATTTTGGTGTGTGAGTTACAGGGGCCAGTCTATACCACCCCTATCAATTTTATTTCCATGAGTGTTATGGTGTTGGCACAGTGCCAAATATTAAATTAGACGGCCACCAGAGCGCCACCTAGTGGCGGATCGGTTAGTCCTTCGTCAGATATCCTCAGGAGGGCATTGACAATAATTATACCAAGTTTCATGTTAATCTGCCCAACCGATGTTGAGATATAAAATACTTCAATTTAAAGAGCACCACCTGGTGGTCATCGCCTGACATTTTGCACAGAGCCTCAGGGGCTCATGGGGAAGTAGTAAACTGAGTTTCATGTCATTCAAACACACAAATGTGGAGATATGCAACACTTCCTGTTTTGTACCAAATCTGCAGGAAGCTGCTATTTAATAACTTCAGTATTCTTTGGAATATCAAAATTCTTTTAATAACTTTTTGTCAGAAGAGTCCACAGATGCTGTGTGCAAAGTTTCGTGCAAATCGGTGAAATTGCCTAGGAGGAGTTCGAAAAAGTAGGTTTGCGACATTTTGCGAATTTGCGGAAAAAAAACGTAGGCGGAAATGGCCGTGGCCTATATCACGAGATTCAGCACAATTCACTGAACGTGTGGATTTTTGAATGTGCGACAAAGTATATGGGAGTAATGAGCCAAAATGCACTTTCCTTAATAATAGTGCCACCTAGTGGTGGAAATTCAGGACGACAATAGATTATAAAATTTTTCGCCAGGTGTGACTTATATTCCAAGTTTG
>NC_065515.1:44092778-44125926 GCF_006386435.1 Epinephelus moara | reverse complement strand
ACACATAGGCATCACCAGATGCTGGGTTTCTTCCCTGGTGATGCTCTGCCAGCCCTTTACTGCAGCTGTCTGCGCTTCCTGCTTGTGTTTTGGGTGTTTTGCCCTCAGTTTTGGCTTCAGCAAGAGAAACGCATGCTCAGTTGGATTCAGGTCAGATGATATGACTTGGCCATTGCAGAACATTCCACTTCTTTGCCTTAAAAATGTCTTTGGTTGCTTTTAAAATATGCTTCAGGTCAATGTCCATCTGCACTGTGAAGCATATGCTTCAGGTCAATGTCCATCTGCACTGTGAAGCATCGTCTAATTAGTTTTGAAGCATTTGGTTGAATCTGAGCAGATAATGTAGCCCCAAACACTTCAGCTTTCATCCTGCTTAAATTAGTATTAAATTGAAAACTCAACCACACATACATAGGTGCTGGACAAGCACTCATTATTTAGGCATTAGATAAATTATATTTAATATTATATCAGGCCCCTATAGGCCTATATGGGCGGCAGATTTTTTTAATGACGGTAATGAAACTGATAGTGTTGCTATTTTTAGATACCGAGGGATACCTTATTACCGTATTATCGCCCAACCCTATTACTTGAGATGTAAAGGGTGTACCATTATCTGAATCAATGCCTGAAGGTATCCCATATGTTGCAATAATATGTTGTATGTACATCAAGCATTTGACTACTGTTTGTGCATTTTTTTTCCTAGTAGGAAATGCTTTGGGCCATTTGGAAAATCTGTCCACTATTACCAAAAGATATGAATAACATCCACATTTTGGCATATGCGTAAAATCTATTTGCAATGACTGAAAAGGTCCTTCAGGTATGGGAAAATGGTCGTGTTTGGGCGGATTTACATGTGGATTACAACGGGCACAGATCAAACATCTCTGAATAAATCTCCTGACTTGTTTTTCCAACCCTATTGCAAAAAACAATCTCGAAATGTTGTCTGTCACTGCCTTGTAATTAACATGTGTTGCACCATGTACGTAGGAGATAAGAGAATCATATGCCAATTTGGGTAAAACTATGCATTTATCTCTAAATTTCCATAGACCATCAGCATCTTTGTAGCATTCTTTTTTCTGCCACAGTCTTATTTCCACTTCAGGAGCTTGCTTTATTATGGAATTTATCAATTCCATACAATCATGAGTACAATCTTCATTTTCTTGAAATCATTATTGCTTGGTGGAGACCATGCAATAATGATTTCAAATGAATAGCGGGATTCGTGTGAGTTGTAGTTGAAATAGTGAGATTTTGGGTTCCTGTTAAAGGGATAGTGCACCCAAAACTGAAAATTCAGCCATTATCTACTCACCCATATGCCGAGGGAGGCTCAGGTGATGTTTTAGAGTCCTCACATCCCTTGCGGAGATCCAAGGGGAGAGTGGGTAGCAGCACAACTCCACCTAATGCAGGCTGACGGCGCCCCAGATTAAAACGTCCAAAAAAAACCACATAATTGAAACCACAAAATATCTCCATACTGCTCGTCCGTAGTGATCCAAATGTCCTGAAGCCCCGACATAAAAAGTCGTTTGGAAAAACGTCATTTAAACTTTGTTTTTAGCCTCATTGTAGCCTGTAGCTCTAACTGCTTCTCTGTACACTGTGCTCGTGCGTGCACTTGCGCGCGAGACCGTGAGACATGGGCATCGCCTTCATGTGTGTTCACGTGCTTTCGCAAGCACGCACACGTGAGCTCATCCCCCGTGTCCCCCTGTCGGTATCCCTAATTATTCCATAACATATTCACTGGTCTATTTTCAGTAGGTAATTGAGATTGTTGATCATTACCTAATGTGGCCTGTTGTGCGTTAGTCTGAGAGGTAAATGAAGCTCCAGGAGTATAAGGTTGCCTTTGAGGTCCAGCAGTCATTTGATATTCCTCCTGCCTCTTTATTATACAATCTGTAGCCCAGTGTCCTGCTCTTAAGCAATAGTGACATCTGTCTATGTCTACCATGGGTCTGCGGCTCCTTTTTCTTCGACTGAAACCTCAACCTCTTTGGGAGGGGTAGCTGTAGCCTATTTTAGGTGTAGGAGCCCCACTTTGACCTGGGTCCCCGTATATCCTATTTCTGCCTCTTAGATTTAGATTTGACTGTTGTAAACAATCCAACAGCATCTAATTCTCTTATCTTCATTAGCAACGCATTTGGGCTAAGTGAATACATTTCAGGTGTGGATAACTTTAAAGAGTAAGCAGCATTTTGATCTAGACCATTTAAAAAACATTGATATGAAAAAAATAGCATGGGAATAATTTTGACGATATCTCTACTAGATTTCGTCTCTGCGTGCCCTGTGCCAGAACAAGCCAATAACCAATCATATTCGTCATCTAATTCATATGCAGGATGGTTAAGTTTGTCTTCTTTTTTTTTTTTTTTTTCTCAAAAATGTAAAATGTTTGTTACTATCTGATTTATATAATACTATTTAGTCAGATTTGGTGTACTGTGTGATTGATCCCTATGTTTGGAGCCATGGGAGGGAAGTTGATTGGTTTGCAAGTAATTAAGGTCCACCTTCAGCTGTGCAGTAACGCCCTTCTTGTGTATAAATAGCTGGATTGATTGTATGTGTCTTCAAACGCTCTGAAGAAGGCCATGTGCCGAAACGCATTAGCGTTTGTTTTTGATGTGAGCCATTAAAAGAAGTCAAATGTGAGTACTTTGTCCGCCTCCTTAACTTGGCAATTTGAGATGTGCTACCATTTTTACATTTTTGATCATATGCAGGAGGTTCAGTGAGTGTAGGGAGAGACGGATACAGAGTAGTATGCTTGACAGTAGTGTGTGTTGGTTCAGGTGTCACTGTCTCTTGTGTCATGAAAGACAACTGTTTACTCTTTTTCTTTTCTATTTCCAGTACATTCCCTGGCCACTCATCAATTTAGTGAAACTTCCATCTCTAGGGTATCTATTGTCTGTCCACTCAGATATATCTGTTAGAAAGAGTTCAATACAATAAAATCCTAGTTTAGTTTGCATCCATTCCCTCGGTGTCATCTGCTCAAATGTTTTCGTTGGGATAGTTTTCAAATAAGTGTTCGTCTTTAGTAATTTTTTCATAGCATTACGCTATTTTTGGTAAGTCCTGCACTGATCTATTCTTAATTTGTATTGCTTGACATTGTGATGGTTTACTCACTTTATGTCCCATGGTTAAATTTTATACGCTAATAACACAAATATACATGCATCCGCGTATTAAGGAAGAACTCGTTCATAAGTTTTTTTGTAAACAGGAATTAATAATTTATTTATTTTTTTAAAGATATTTTTTGGGGCTTTTTAGCCTTTAATGGATAGGGCAGACAAGCGTGAAAGGGGGAGAGAGAGAGGGAGTGACATGCAGCAAAGGGCCACAGGCTGGAGTCGAACCCGGGCCGCTGCGGCAACAGCCTTGTACATGGGGTGCCTGCTCTACCACTAAGCCACCAGCACCCCAGGAATGAATCATTTAAACATAAATTATTAAATTAATAATTTGTGTTGTTTTAATTTCATGGACTAGTCTTAAGTCTGCTGCGTCTCAATGCTGCTCGATCAATCGAGACTTACACTTGCCAATGTCTATCTAATCAATAATAGTTATCCTATCAATGACCACAAGACAACCCCCCTATCGTCCTTACCACACATAAACACCTATCATCCAAAGAAATCAGGGCCGACAAGTGGTCCGTCTGTTCAGGGCAACAGTTATCACAATTAACACCTGCTGCTGAGCATCGGGGCCGTCAAGCGGTCAGTCCATCCCAGAACAGCAGTGTGCGTATCTCTGACACCGCATTCAATTTAAGACCGTCTATCTCTGTCCTAAAAAAAACTTACAACACACCACCTTATTCACACAATACACAAAACATCACGTATCTGCCTATTTGGTGAGCATGCCCATATAATGTGTGGTAACTTTGATACACAGCAGTACAGAGCCTTTCAGAATAAATCAGTAATAAGTAATGTGAGTAATTCCTCAGAATCATCCACAGAGCTACTCAGGTACTTTTCACGTGCGCCTTGAAGGTAAGCAAAAAACCTTTATGTATGTAGAGATTATTAGATAAGTAGTAGTAGGTGTTTCTGTGATGATCTGGAGAATTCAAGGTTGAGGCCGATCACGGAGTTCTTTCTTAATGCACGTTTTATTACGAGCTCGGATCAACAATGGCTATATGCAGAAGCTATGTGATGATTGTGAACAGAGAGAGACATAGTTTATATAGGATGGTGGCATGTATACTGTTACCTAAAATGGTGCTCTGACACATTTAACTTGACCTTGGGCCAACTAAAATTAGTCTAACTTGTCTATTTATCAGTAAGCCTAGCACTTCTGACGCTATGAGGAACATGATCCCCAGGGGGGTCTTGACCAAGTATCCATTGGTCAGTGGAGATGTAAAAATACATACTAACAATATGGAAAATAAAATCTACAGCTTAAACTGTATTTAATATAATGTCAGTGCTGCAGCACTCAACAAGGTCGCCCACAGGACAGAACAGGCAACATGCCCTCTTCCCCTCCCACCCCCAAACCAGAACATTCTACTCCAGTGAGACAAACTGGGAGGCAGCTACGCTAAGCTAACTCATTAGAAGATGGTTAGTAACACCATTTTTAGAGCAATAATAGAAGATCTTCTAATAATCTACAGGTCTGCTGTTTGGAGCCACTTCAGTTTCGCTGTGAATAATGAGGGCGATGGAGAGAGAGAGTGGTGGATTGAAACACACTAAGCCACAAAGCTACAGACTCTCCTTAGCAGCTTACCCGGTGGCAAAGTATCATACTCGACCCCTGAGCCGAAGCACAAGCCGCTGCCCAGTGACAGAGTCTCTTTAGTAGCTATGCCAGCAGCACACACAATTATTGCTGTGCAGCAGCAACCTCCCGTTCAGCAGCTAATGTTAGCACAAAGCACAAACCAACAGCAGTGAGCAGTGACTGCTGGCAGGCTGGGTAGGAGATTCTGGCTGATAGACTGAAAGGTATGTTAGTGACAGCCATTTAGCTTGTGTTCAAATGACTGTGGCATTTAACAGAGATGTTTATTCATGTATTTATTAGACTGAGAGAGCTCAGAGAGCTCGTAGGATGTAGGGAACTCGCTGCTCACACACAATAGGCAATAGAAACAACATTGATACTATATGCTGTAATGTCAGTAGTAGCCTAACATTGTTAACTTCAGGCCAATTTCTAAACTGCCATTTTTGTCCAAAATTTTAGAGAAAGTGGTTTTTATTCAGATCCAATCATTCTTAGTGGCCAATGATATCTATGAGAAGTTTCAGTCTGGCTTTAAACCATGCCATAGCACTGAGACAACACTGCTGAAAGTTTTTAATGATCTAATGGTAACTGTTGACTCAGGAAACCCTGCTATGCTAGTGCTCCTTGATTTGACAGCTGCCTTTGACACTGTGGATCATGGGATCCTCTTAGCACGACTGGAACAGTGGGTGGGCATTACAGGCTCCGCACTCTCATGATTCCAGTCCTATTTGACTGATCTGAGTTTTTCTGTGCAGCTAGGTGATTTCACCTCATCCTCAGCCCCTCTCACCTCTGGGGTCCCCCAAGGCTCCATCCTCGGGCCGATTCTTTTCTTGCTTTATATGCTACCATTAGGGTCAATTTTCAAGAATTATAATCTTTCCTTTCATTGTTATGCCGATGATGTTCAGATCTACCTGCCATTAACATCAAAATCCAATGACTCTGTACAGACATTGCTTGATTGCCTAAACGATGTTAAATCCTGGATGACCGCAAACTTTTTGAACCTAAATGAAAACAAGATTGAAATCATAATGTTTGGATGTGGTCCAGCAGATTTTCCTGCTGGCTTTCTGGGCCCCCTTACACCAAACATCCGGTCATCAGTGAAAAATCTTGGTGTAATATTTGATGACAGGCTGAAATTTGATCGCCAGGTTAGTTCGGTCGTGAAAAACAGCTTTTTCCATTTGAGGATTTTATCAAAAGTAAAAGGGTACCTGCCACTTGGAGATCTCAAGACTGTAATCCATGCTTTTATTAACATACGACTGGATTACTGTAACTCACTGTATTTTGGCCTGGACCACTCACTCTTGCACCGCCTGCAGCTGGTACAAAATGCAGCTGCCCGTCTCCTCACTGGCAAACACAAACGTGACCACATATCCCCTGTCCTAGCTTCGCTGCACTGGCTCCCGGTTGCTTTTAGAATAGATTTTAAAATTTTATTGTTTGTTTTTAAAGCTCTTAATGGTCTAGCCCCCCCTGAGATCCTCAAATCAGCTGCTACTGGTCACCCCCAAAACAAGGCTAAAAACCAAAGGTGACCGAGCCTTTGTGGTGGCGGCCCCTAGGCTCTGGAACAACCTGCCCTGGCACATCCGCTCTGCAGGATCGATTGAGGTTTTTAAATCCTCCTTAAAGGCTCACCTCTTCTCCCTGGCTTTTAATCGAGCTTAAGTGGACATCTGGCAAAATCTTAATTAAAATTTAATTTGTTTTATTTTATTTTATTCTATTTTATTGCACTCTGTTTATGTATTTTAGTATTTATTTTAGTTGCGGCATAGTATGGGTTACGTTTAACATCCATGCTGCTTTTAATCTGTACAGCACTTTGGTTAACCCCGGTTGTTTTAAATGTGCTCTATAAATAAAGTTTGAGTTGAGTTGAGTTGAGTTGAGTTGAGTTGAGTTGAGTTAAGTTGAGTTTTTATATAGTAGGAAAGGGGTTATGTTAAGGATGGCTCTAGTGCGTAATCAAGCCATGATTTTAGGCTCACCCAAAAAATCTTGGTCACAAAAATGGTGAAAAACAGTTCAAGGGTCTAACTCTACACTTCACTATTACACAGTTCCTAGTCTTTTCACGTTTTCAACAAGTATTTTGTAACATGTGTTAAGTGTTTAGGAAGAAATCACTGATTTTGCTTTATCCACACTTTAACAAGCCCATTTCAGCTAGACCTTAATTCCTGCTTTGTACAAAAAACCAAAAGCCCAAATTATGTCAGTTTTCATACATTTACAATTTTAAAAATCAAGGGAATTTCTCTGGCATTTCAACTCTTGCTGTATCGTAACCAAACCGTGACACCACTGTTTCAAACTGAACTGTAAATGTTGTGAATCATTACACCCCCATAAGCCACAACTGTGAATAATTTTAATTTTACTGTAACCAGGTAAACTAAAAATAATCCTCTTGACATGACAGAAACAAAATATTCTGACACTTCAAAGGAGGCAGGGTTTGGACTCAATGAATAGAAAAAACTCTTGACGGATTTGATGGAACTCAAGATTCATCCTGAGAACAGCTGCTACTCCACATGATTTTATTATTAAACTGATTTAAATTGTAATTGTTGGAATCAGCAAATACTAGCTTTCCTGTCTGATGTTTAGAAAAACAGTTTTTACTGTTAGATCCTGACCAATCCTGCCATTGTGTCAGGGCACAAAGTTGTTGCTGCTGTGTCATCATGTGAAGTTACGCACAGCCTATCTCCCAAAGTAGTGCCTGTAGATGAAACACCTGTATGATATCTGGTGGTGTATGATGACTGCAGGTGTTAAATCAACTGAACAGAAAAGATAAGATGTTTTACAAGTTGTTGTGGGAAACATCAGTACTGGCATTTCTGTGGATCTCCAGGCCACTGGATTACATTCATATGGATAATATTATTGGTAAGACTCTTCCTCTTCCTGATGCACCACCATGTGTTGCTAAAATGCTGTATAGAGGTAAAAGGAATTGTGGAGGAGGCAATCATTATCTGCGGGATCTTGTGACCTCTTGTACTTAATACAACTGTGCAAATTTGTAAATGATGCAAAACACATGCTACCATGCCCTAGCTTATAACTTATTATTAATTAACTGGTTATTATTATTCAGGCATGTGATTGGCAAAGGACAAAAAAGCAGGAAAATATACAGAGTGCAGAGCATGATGAGGTAGCCCCCCCACTGAAACCAGCAGACTCAAAAAATCCATTCAACAGCTCCACCATCAACAGTCAGACAAACACAGCTCCTTATTTACTGCCTAATTATAGGTACAAACTCCTGCTGATGACTGATGCTGCTCCAATGTCAGTATTTTGCAAGCTAGCAAAACATCCAGGCACTGACTATTAATTGGCCTTTACCAACCTGTTGGCACACAGATCTCATACCACATTAGAAAATAATTGCAAGCTCTGCCATTCTTGCCTTCCTAATTTGAAGCATTTATAATACATTTCATAGAAGAAGTTATCATTCTATTGTCTTCTCAATTATATTTAAGTACTTTTTCAAAGACTCAGTTAAAAATGTCTGATTTTCATGTGTTCCAATACTTACATTCCTGAGTGTCAAAGTCAAGGATTTCAGGCACCTTGCACAAACCCTGATATTAGTGTGTAGTGTACAAATTGTTCTCTCACATAAGTTGCCTTCATCCTCTGGCTTTTGTGCATCAACTACTTTCAACTTTGAATCTTCTCAGTCATATTCACAATCAAATTAACCATCTGATAATCATCTAGACCTTCCCTCAGCATTCACCAAGGACTTCAGTGTGAAGGCTGTGATGAAAACCTCGGTCCTGCTGACCTGGGAAGTACCAGAAACTTACAAATCTCAAGTGCCTCTCAAGGTAAGATCAGCCTGTGCTTCCACTGAGATAGAGGCTGCAGCACTGAGACATTACAACCACTGAATTTAACAACTAAAAGAGGTTTCTTACTGATAATATAAGGCCAAGTAATATTTTTTGTGAACATCAATAAATCTGGTTAGGCAGTAGAGACCAAAGAATTAAAACTAGGGTCAGATTTATATATTCAGGTACCATTTCAAACTGCTTCTGAGACAATGATATCTGTCTGTATAGATGGAAACCAAATGAGAACCAGAAAACAACCAATTAAAGGTGCCTGAACCTGAATTAGCACTGAAAAAAACCCACACCTATTGGTTGTAGATTATAAGTAATAATAATAAAGTATTGTATAAATTGTATATGCAAAAGTTAGTGTCATTAACATAATATGTTGTTATGACTACAATAATAGAAAACATGTTTTCCATTAATAGTTCAGTTTAGGACTAGATGTTACAATCCCTTGATGCACATACTTGAGACTATGGAATGGAGTGATAGTGCTGTCTGGGGGTTTCTGAGTGAGAGCCAAAGGGTTAAGGTTAGATGGATAGAAAAGCAGGAAAGATACTTGATTGTTTTTTGTACTCCTTAACAGAACAGCTGCTGTGCAAATCATCAAGACAGTTTGCACCATGTAAGATTCTGTCTGTAACTAGGGTTGCCACATTCGATTTGTGAAAAACCAGGACATTTGACGCGTGATGCAGAGCGTAAAACCATATTTATAAATATACTATGTTATCAATTGTAGGACTCCCTATTGCCTTTCCTACCTCTGTTTGACCTGACTGCAGCCAAGCTGATAACACTCAGCAGTCAGACACAGCTGTTGCTCTCCTTTTTTGACCATTTATGTATATAAGCTTCGCTAACTACACCTGACCATTTACTGAAGTCATAAGAAAAGTTATTAATGTAAGAGTAGCATGAGTATGCTGGGTTCATACTATGTACATGACAAAAACAGGAGCGCATAATCTCAGTCTTTAATAGGTAAAAGAGACTGGTTGCCATGGACACGGACACACAGACCCGAGTACATCAGTAGCTGAAAAGGGTTGGGGTTAGGGTGAAAACATACAGAAACCTATGAATCATTTTTGTCAAGCTGTTTCAGAGCGATCCAGGCTTTTGATGCATGTGGATTTGTCAAAACCTACGTTAGACATTTTAATCATCCCAACAGCAGTAATCTCTGCACTCCAATGTGTCAGCTATGAAGTGTAAAGCGGTCACAGTACAGCCAGGAAAACAGTAGCCTACTAACTGCACAAAATAATGTGAAATGACTGGATAGCCTACCTAAGACAGTGACAGCCCATGCAGCAGTTGCTAGGTGATGAGGTAAACTTTCATATTTCTGCTACCAATTAAAAAGAAGTGTAGGCATATGGCCAGTTGTTGCTGTGATCTACTCATTTATACCTTTTTACATGCACGGGATTGGATGTGTAAACATAAAGAGTAAAAAACAGAATAACAGTAGAGGGTCCATTTACTTTGCAACAATATGTGTCCCATGAAAGAATAGTCATTTTCGCTCAAAAAAACAGAAAAAAGAAACAATCCAGGGAAAAACAAAATGTGTGGCAACCCTTCCATGGAACTCAACTTTATGAATGGCTATTTGTTAAGGGGCCTGACTGTCTTGTCACTCAGCCTTTGGCACTATGTAGCTGTAATAATAAGCAAAAGTGCAGAAAGGATAGTTTATGACCATGAACTGATAAAATTAAGCAGGTAAATAATGCTTTTTTTTATGTATGTATGTATATATATATATATATATATATATATGTATATATACTGCATTTAGCACCTTGTAAAGCAGGGAACACAGGAGGCAGCAACATCACTAAGTACTTTAAAACAGAATAATACAGGAAAAGTAAAATAGAGCTACAAATAGAATGAATGTTATAGAATATTTTTTGAAATGTGCTTACTCGCTGTCTGGGTGAGAATGATGTTCACCATGTTATGGGCCTTAGGTACAGAGCTGGAGTGCTGACAGGTTATCTTAGCTTATCTTAGCCTAGCAAAAAGGCTGGAAATAGGGAAACAGCTAGCCTGGCACTGTGCAAAGTGAACATATACACCAACCAAAATCTTAAACTACTTATGGGGATTTTGGTGCAGGAACTATTTTTTAGCAAACAACATCAAGGATCAGTTACTGTGTGTAGCTTCCTAAAGTCTTAGAGTGACTTTGCCAGGTAAGTCATCATCTTGCTAGCACAGAGACCTAAACCAAAACCTGTTCTCAAATTATTATCAAATTATTATCAAATTATTGTTTAACATTTCTGTCTGTGTATGAATTAACCAAACAAGGTAGGTGGTAATCAGTGAGCTTTAGAGGTGTGGGGAGGTATCATTTTTCACTTTTCACCCTGCCAGACTAGCCGTCACCACCTGCTTCCAGCATTTATACTAAACTTAGCAAAACAGCTGCTGACTCCAGCTTCAAATTTAGCATTTGAATATAGGAGCAGTGCCAATCTTATCAACTCGATAAGAATGGAATTAGCATATTTCCCACAACGCTGAGCAATTCCTATAAGGTCAGAGGATGATGCGTCAAAGGGATGAATCAAAAGTGCAAGGAAGATAAGGGTGAAAGCATTAAACATTAAAGGGCCAGTGTGTAATATTTGGCATGGTTTATTGTCAATCTGAATCTGAATCTGAATATTCTACCCATTAATATGTTTATACAAGTGTATGATCGCTATAAAATAAAATTTGTATGGTTTTCGTAGCCTTATAATTATGCTTTTATATATATATATAGCAAGGGCCTTGCTTTAGAGAGGTCGCCATCTTGCGCCGCCATGTATGTACGGCAGACCGAGTGGACAATCCAGCCAGCCAGAGAACGCGTTTCGCGTGTATAAATAAACCAACAAAGACAGCGGGAGGAAGGAAGGAGGAGGAGGAAACAGCAGAGAGTATTAGTAGTTCATTGATAGAGAGTAGTGAAAAGTTTTTTTAGTTATAAAGTTTGCGAATGGACCACACTTACCACGCANGGAGTGTTACCGGAGTTTCTGGAGTGCTCAAATAAACTGGCCTTTTTCCCGAACGCTCCTCTGGTCTGCTGCTCGTGAGGGATTCATTACAATATCGTAACATGGTTTAGATTTCTAAATAAACATTCACCTCGTCGTTAGATAGACCTACTCCTGAAAAAGTCGTGCGCAAGGCTTTTTGTCCCTACGAGGCCACCGTCATTTACCCGACGGGAGGGGTGAGCGGGTGAGCCATGCAATCTAGAATTTGACCACTGATGTCACTGTTTTCAACCCATTTTACACACTGGCCCTTTAATACATTATGCCGATGCTGAACTTTTACAATACAAGTTTCTAAGGCACAAATATTTTGATATAGCTTTAGCTTTGTTTTTATTTGTTTATCTGCTTTTTTTATTACATACTCCAGAATTGTGTTTTTCATAAGGTAATTTAGAAAAGGTATTTTCTTTTTTTGTGTGTGTGTTAAAATCAGTGCTTTACACAACCATAGTAGTAAACATTATGTAACCAATCAAACCTTTATCAGTGTTGGTAAAGAACTTCATTCTGGCTTCAGATCCTGTACAACCAGCACAGTGTGGAGGTTCCAGGCAACCTGAAGAGGAAGCTGATCACACAGCTGCAGCCAGATACAGATTATTCCTTCGTCCTAATGAGCAGGGGGAACAGTGCCGGTGGCCTCCAGCAGCAGGTTTCCATTCGTACAGCTCCAGACCTGCTGAAGATGAAACCAGCTCGATTCCAACACCATGTAGAGGAGGTTGGGAAAGTGACCATCAGTCTGCCCAGGATCCCCGCTGCAGCTTCCGTCAGGTCTGTGCAGTTTGTTTGTCTGAGGGGAAACCTACTGAAAGAATAAGGGATGATTCATGATTACAGAGATGGCTCTGACATGTGGTCTCTCCTTTTCACATATCAATTCGAAATTAAAGTTGTGGAAAGTAATTAAAGCTTGCATCACCCATTAATGCAATCATTTCCTGAAAACACCCGAAAATGTAATAACATTTGTATTTAACCTTATCAAAAATATAATGAAATCCAATAATATAATAACTTCATCAATCATGTAATAAAATATCCTGAAAGATCTTGACTGATAATGTAATATCATGGCAACAGTTGTGGTATGTCACATGGCTGATACAGGCACCACAGATATTTAAGATTGTGACTTTCGGTCACACAGCATTAAAATCCTTCTAACGTGAACTGCTTGCTCATTATTTCTACTTTGCCGGATATTTCTTCGGTCCAGCACCCACTACACTGGAGACTGGGATTTGCGTGTTTTACTTTTTTTTTTTATATATATCTGGGTAAAATGGGTCATTTTACTTTCTGAACCAATGATGTAAAAAATTTTGACAGTTTTTTAGAGAGAGAGAGAGAGCGAGCGAGAGAGAGAGAGCACGAGAGCGAGAGAGAGCGAGAGAGCACGAGAGCGAGCGAGAGAGAGAGAGAGAGAGAGAGAGAAGGCTGACAACAGAGAACTACAAGATGGGTGAATCAAAGATAGCTTCAGATCCGCTATCTGAGGGTCAGTGTGGTCAGTCAGAAAAAGACAAGGGAGATAAAGCGGAAACTTTGACTCTCCTCTTTGGGTGTATAAATGTTGAAAGCCAATTTGTGAGTGAGTATATATCTATGCAATATGTGTTGCAAAAGGGTCTGGGTTAGTACAGAGGATGTTTAGTTGCATGCAAGACTCTGTCTGTAAAAAGCATTAGCAAACTAACATCACTTAGCTTTGGGAAGCCTACTAACCAATAACCTAACTGAAAACGATCACAACAGTAGCTCAGTGAATAGCATTAAATCATAATCAACGAAGTTAAACAGTCTTGGTTAGCCTGTACAACTGTAATAATGCCATGCCCAGTTGTCACATTACCAATCCTTGAATGGAGGGAAGAGTTGCTCTGTGGTGTGCTGCTTTTGTTAGCCGGCTTTGGAAGGCTGGAAGAATTGTGGAGAGTTGGATGTTGGGGTGCTAACTCAACTTTGTTCTCCTTGTCACTGGAAAGTTAGTTGCACACCTTGTGTTTGGCACACTAACTTGTCTAATCTTCAGGTTCTGTGTCTGCTGGGAGCAGGCCACATTGCGAGCAGAGCTGCAGCTCCTGCTGTGGGCATGCAGAGATGAGAAAACAGGGGAAGGTGCCTCCTCCTGCCTTCATCCTACCTCGGTCAGAGGCTCAGGAGCAAGAAAGCTGAAGAGAGGAAACTTCTCCTCAAGTTTGGTTGGTAACATCACAGAGTGACATGTCACTGTGAAAGTACTGCCCAATCAAGTTTGAAGACAGGTCTCTCACTTAGGTGTGACAGTGATTTATCCTGAGAGAAATGGCTGTCCTTTGTTTGAAGAACAAAGAACATGCAATCTCAGCCACCATTCCAGATGGCAAGACCCTGAGGAAAACCTTTACACGTCCAGTTTAGATCTTAAAGGGAAATTTCGGTTTATTTCAACCTGTGTCCTATCGTCCTAAATTTGTTTCAAGTGACTAGTGACATAAAAATAATAGTTAGCATGTTAGCTGTTAGCCTAGATACAGCCGGGGCGCATAGTAGCGTCAGACCTGTTAAAACGTAAGTGAAAGGACATACTTCAAGTGCAAAGTTAGTCCACTAAACAAGCTTTTTTTTCCACAAAGACCGCCTCATATCGTTAGGATAAATGTCAGAGAACATATAGAAAACGACATGCGCGGCCAAAATATCGCGAGAACAAGCAGCGATCTCATACCGTGCCTGAAATCTCGCCTGTTGCGCCTCTCTCTCTCTCCTCCTCTGTTCTTCAATTTCACGAAGCTCTTCGTCAGTGTATTCTGGCTCAAATAAATAAGGGCGGCCATCAAACTCTGCAAAGTCAAATTCCTCCTCCACAAAGTCGAAGTCTGGCAAAAAGTCAGCCATTATTCTATAAATCTTTAGTAAAATAAATGAATTAACTTTTCAGGCTACTATCCGGTTCTGTCTTCCAGCTGTTGCTGCTTGTTCTCGCGAGATTTCAGGCACGGTATGAGATCGCTGCTTGTTCTCACGATATTTCGGCCGCACTTTGGAAAGCAGAGCTAAATGGTAAACAAACATGGCACCACACCGGTAAGGTAAGACAACACGTTTACATGTCGTTTTCTATATGTTCTCTGACATTTATCCTAATGATATGAGGCAGACTTTATGGAAAAAAAGCTTGTTTAGTGGACTAACTTTGCACTTCAAGTATGCCCTTTCACTTACGTTTTAACAGGTCTGACGCTACTATGCGCCCCGGCTGTATCTAGGCTAACGGCTAACATGCTAACTATTATTTTTATGTCACTAGTCACTTGAAACAAATGTAGGCGATAGGAGACAGGTTGAAATAAACCGAAATTTCCCTTTAAGTGCAAACTTTTGTCACTGAATTTTGTGGTGAGGACACACGAAAGGTTTTCTTCGGATTGTTATGTGTTTTAATGTATCTTATATTGTAATTGCATATTCTATGTGTACTGTATTGATTTTTTATTACTTGGCATCTGGCAGGGGGACTACCAATGTAAGTCCCTGGCTGCAATTGGGTGCATCTACATTTTCTTTTTTTTCTTTAAAAGGAATGTTCATTGATGTACACTGTCCCTTCTTAAACAAATAAACTATTAAATGTAAATGGATGACTCTACCATGAAGGTCATATTTTTACAGGTGTTGCTGCACAGTAGAACAGTGCACCACCACTCCAGAGTCTGCTTCATCTTCCTGTAGGTCTTTTGCAGTCAAACAGGGTTTTGATTTGTCTTTCTAACAATCCTACAAGCAGCTCTCCCAGAAAGTTTTCTTGGTCTTCCAGACCTCAAATGACCTCTACAGTTCATGTTAACTGCCATTTCTTAATTACATTCGGAGGAAACAGCAAGCTGAAAACCAGTGTAAATTTGGCAGCTATTTTTGATTTAGTCTTAGTCTTGAGACTAAAATGCTTATTTGTCTAGTTTAATAGATATTTTTGGGAGTTTTGCCTTTATTTGATAGTACACCTATAGTGTGAAAGTGTCAGAGAGGGGGAATGACTTATGGTTTGGAATTGAATCCGCGGCCGCTGTGGCAAGGACACAGCCTTTGTATACGGGGCACCTGCTCTTCCAGGTGAGCTAGTGGGCACCCCACAGTTAAGTTATTTTCATCCTTCATAGTTTTAGTCTAGTTTTAGTCAACATCTCTCTATGTATGCTCTCAAAACCTTTGACACCACAAATAACTAATCTGAGACAACTAGGATTTGTGCAGGTTCATTGTAAACTCTGACTTGTCCATCTCACTGTTAAGAAGCACGAAAAAAAAAAGGAAAACCTGATTTTTTTCTTAATCTGCAACATGTTAGTCTGGAGGTTTAAACTCATGTCCTCTCACAGAGTTGGTGATTAAAACTAAACTTTAATCTCTGTCATAAAAAACTGATCTGAGTTCAGACTGTTTACTTACAGCACAGCTACACTCACAGATAAGTGAGCCCTCCTACCTGCTTGTGAAACAGCATCAACCCACAAACCATTTTGAGTCCAGACTGAGTGGAGTCCTATGGAGATCAGCTGTGACATCAGACGGCTGGTGGCTGCTTGCTCTGATGCCGTTTAGCGGCTATCAAGCAGAGCTGCTAACACCCACGGCTGTCACTTACAAACTTCAAAAATCCATTTAACAGCTCCACCATCCACAGTCAAAGACACACAGATTACAACTCGCACCAACAGCTGACGCTGCAGTGTGAGTGTTTTTGCTGGCTAGGGAAACATACTGGTGCAGACTATTTACTGGAGTTTGCCAGCCTGTCGCTCATGCAACATTTGAAGATAACTGCAAGCAAGGCTGTTCTGAGCTTATAATGTCCCATAGTCCACCACTAACATTTTGTCACATCTTGTCAACGAAAATGAAATGTTGATTTTGTTTTAGTTTTTATTATCAAGATATATTTTTAGCTCGTCATTGCCTGTTTCGCCATAAGAAAAAGGTCTTTGATGAAAAATTTCCTTCATAGTTTTCGTCAGCAAAATTAACATTGCTGAAAACACTTTGCTATCTTATAGTTTTCTCCTGCTTCATGGGCATCAATTATTTTAGTTTTCAGAGTGCAAGGCAGCTGTTAAGAGGAGCCCACGGCTGCTGATTGTTGGGACAAGGTTTCAGGAGTCAGAGTATTTATAAATTTGGGACAGACTGGATAATGTTCAAACATTTTTTTGTTTCATGGCAAAGAAACTATACAAGAAGGAAAGTTCATGATGTCAGCGATGGCATGGTAAATGGTAAATGGACCTGCATTTGTGTAGTGCCTTTCTAGTCATCCGAACAACTCATAGCGCACTTTACATTACGAGTCACATTCACCCATTCACACACACATTCATACACTGGTGGCTGAGGCTATGATACAAGGTGCCACCTGCTACCCAGTTTTTAACACACTCACACACCAATGGAAGCATCATCGGGAGCAATTTGGGGTTCAGTATCTTGCTCAAGGATACTTCGACATGCAGATTTTGCATTTTGCATTGGAGCCAGACTTTGGTGTCACTTCGTTTGAAGTCAATAGGTTGGGCATGGCAAATCACACTATAACCCATCATATCTGCCTTGTTTCACTTCCTGAAAAATGCTTCCATCAAATAAAAAAAACCACATATTACATGATTATGTGTTTATATGCACGTTCATTTTCTTTGTTATTGGGCTTAAAACAGATCATGACTCTGGCCGTGTTTTGGTCCAGCTAATGTTACATCATTATACGTGACCAAACGGGACAGGTCCAATGTGGGTTCAACCTGTTAAGATAAGATAAGATGCCTTTATTGTCACTATATACAGTGATACAGTGAAATTTCAAGTGCCCTCACAGTGACATTTAAGACTTTACATACATTACGTGAATTCATACATACACACCCATTCACACTCATACCACAACTAACACAAGATAAAATAAAATAAAATAAAATAAATATGAAATTTCATTGATGCATGACAGTCATTGCACAGACCTCATGTATAAAACATATATAAATAAGTAATAAATAAATATTGCACGTGTTGAGGATTGTGGGATGGGTTACAGAATTACTGAGTGATTATTTTTGTTTATTAAGAGATTGGATGGCTCTGGGGAAAAAACTGCTTTAGAGTCTGTTGGTGCATGACCTGAATGACCTGTATGTCCTCCCTGAGGGCAGAAGGTCAAAGAGGTGATGGCCGGGGTGGGAACTGTCTTCAGTGATCCTTTTTGCTCTGGAGAGGTATCGGGAGTCAAAAAGGATCACTGAAGACAGTTGTCACTGACCAGACTGCAATTATAACCAGATTAATTTATTTTATTGGCTTTGATTATTATTCCAGCTGGACTAAAGTGTTGGGTAAATATCCGCCAAGAACTTTCTGCCTCACAATTTGCCTCAGTAATTTACATTCATACTTTAAAGGGCCAGTGTGTAATATTTGGCATGGTTTATTGTCAAATCTGAATCTGAATATTCTACCCATTAATATGTTTATATAAGTGTATAATCACTATAAAATAAAATTCGTTTGGTTTTCGTAGCTTTATAATTATGCTTTTATATATATATATATATATATATATATAGCAAGGGCCTTGCTTTAGAGAGGTCGCCATCTTGCGCCGCCATGTATGTACGGCAGACCGAGCGGACAATCCAGCCAGCCAGAGAACGCGTTTCGCGTGTATAAATGAACCAACGAAGACAGCGGAAGGAAGGAAGAAGGAGGAGGAAACAGCAGAGAGTGTTAGTAGTTCGTCGATAGAGAGTAGTGAAAAGTTTTTTTAGTTATAAAGTTTGCGAATGGACCACACTTACCACGCAACAGGAGAGAATGAACCCGAACCGTCATCTGCGAGGAAAAGAAGACGCAACTTCACTCCTTGTGATGCACTCTCTGCGGCGCTTTTCCTCCTGGTGATATATCTCCCCAGCGATGGTAGCAGTAGCACCGAATCCCATTCTGTGCAGCCAAATGGGAGCGGAGGATTCAGCCTCTCGTCTCACCCGCTCAGCATCCAAGTTCCTCATCTGTATGCTCCGGCTCAAACAGGTATGGCTCTGGGTCTGTGTCCGCTACAAGAAACTCTTCAAAATCCCATTCAAAGTCGTCCATTGCAGTCTGGAGATATTGCTAGGCTAAATAAACAGCTTAGCTCTGTTCACAGGCTACGCTGTCAGTCAGTGTGCAGGCTGGTGATTGGTGGAGCAGAGGGGGGAGGGGGTACCCGCTTGGTATTGTAAACGAGAATGTGTGTATGGAGTGTGGCTTAGATTTCTAAATAAGCATTCACCTCATCGCTAGATAGACCTACTCCTGAAAAACTCGTGTCTGCACAAGGCTTTTTGTCCCTACGAGGCCACTGTCATTTACCCGACGGGAGGGGTGAGCGAGTGAGCCCTGCAATCTAGAATTTGACCACTGATGTCACTGTTTTCAGCGGTTTTCAACCCATTTTACACAGTGGCCCTTTAATCATCTAAAGTTAGCCAGTATTATTAGTTAGGACATACATAAGTCATGACAACTATTAAGCTAGAGAGGCTGTAACATTAACTGCAGCTCTCGTACACCTTTTAACAGAATTATTTCTTGATAACATGAACATTTTATCTCCCAGGGTCTGCTGGCTAAAGGTAACTAAACAAAGTTCGAATGCTAATTAAAGGAGCAATAAGCGAAATTCATCATTTCTAGATTGAAGGAATTAAAAAATTGCTATGTGAAGAACTAGAGGTGTAATTTCATCTGGAGTATAGCATGACCTCAAACACCCTCTCTCTGTGTTGATCTCCAGCCCATTGTTTACAAGCCGGTCCGGCTGCGCGTTCATGTACATTCATGTGAATCCCCACCCCCCCCTCTCGGAGCCCTTGGCCCTCCCTCCCTATAAAAGGCTACAGCCAGTGAGCAATGGCAGCGCATATTTTCGAAATGAAATGGCAGAGAGCGGAACGACACCGGGGCTAACCGGTGCTTCCTCCTCAGGCTCCACTTCACTCAGCTGCCCCACAGATCCGCTGCCTCTCCCACTTTAACCTCAGTAACAATCTGGAGCTAGCTGGGAGCGGCTGGCGAGGCGTTAGCCGCAGCATGACCGGAGGGAAGCACAGCCAGTTTAGCCTCCGCTAGCTTCCCAACTAGCCCCGGCTCTCTGTTTGGATCCAACCGGAGCACCGAGAACTGGTTTGTTATTCAGGTTAATGTGGGAAGAAGCAGCAGGTTTATCGGGCAGCTGAGTGAAGCTGGGTGAAGTGGAGGCTGTGGAGGAAACACCGGGATGGGATGTCCGGAGCTTGAGCAGCCCGCGAGCCAGGCGGGCAGCCTGGCGGGCTCTAGCCGACCCGGCTAGTGCTAACACCGGGAGCTAACGCTAACGTTCTTCTCCTTCTTCGTGAGTGAGAGCGATGTTTTAGCCTAGCGGGCAGCTGGCTCGCGGGCTGCCCGCTAGGCTAAAACATCGCTTCAGGTTAAAGTGGGAAGAAGCAGCGGGTTTATCAGGAAGCTGAGTGAAGCTGGGTGAAGTGGAGGCTGCGGAGGAAACACTGGGATGGGTTAATGTCCGGAGCTTGAGCAGCCCGCGAGCCAGGCAGGCAGCCTGGCGGGCTCTAGCGGACTCGGATCCCGGCTAGTGCTAACACTGGGAGCTAACGCTAACGTTCCTACTCTTCTCCGTGAGTGAGAGCGATGTTTTAGCCTAGCAGGCAGCCCGGAAGCCTGGCGGGCAGCCTGGCGGGCTGCTCAAGCTCCGTACATTAACCCATCCCAGTGTTTCCTCCGCAGCCTCCACTTCACCCAGCTTCACTCAGCTGCCCGCTGCTTCTTCCCACTTTAACCTGAAGCGATGTTTTAGACTAGTGGGCAGCCCGCGAGCCAGCTGCCCGCTAGGCTAAAACATCGCTCTCACTCACGGAGAAGAGGAGGAACGTTAGCGTTAGCTCCCGGTGTTAGCACTAGCCGAGTCGGCTGCCACCGACTACTGGAGTAACTTAACATCTATGGAGCGCTTCTACCAGCTCCTCTAGTCACTGAGCCTCGCCTCCATCTCAGCAAATATATTACGTTTATTACAGGTACCATCATCATTGAAGTAGGCAGGGGGATAGCTAAACACAGCAGAGACCGAGACATCGGTAACTGCTAGACGAGGCGAGTGGGGGTGGGGGGTGGAGAGCAGAGGTGGAGGGAGGAGTGGCATATGACACACTTTGTTTTGGTCTACAGGCAGTGCACAACAGCAAACCTAGCGGTGAAATGATTTCGCTTTTTGCCCCTTTAAGTTTATTGATGAACAAAGTAAAAGTCAGTGATGAAGGTCCAGATTTATAATAATTTGGCTATCACCACCTCCTGATAATATGAGGAAACATGATAACGCTGCCTAACATTAGCCCTCTTGAATATTATTAAATATTCATTAACAGATTGCGGACCGTTTAATGTTAGTTACTGATAATCAAATACTTGTAGCCTACAATACTACATTCTAACAATAGGTCACAATAGCTGTCTTGGACACAACAGGGGCTGGATTTGAGCAGCTGCCACTTTTACAAAGAGCTGTGATCTTTTTTGAGACCAATAACAAGCAAAACAGATTTGCATTATTGGATAAAAACCACAAGTCAACATCAGGTAATGTTTTTTATTTAGTGGAAGCAGTTTTCAGTCAAAGTTAAACCAACAAAGATATGATGAGTTATAGTGTGATTTGCTGTGCCCACCCCATTGACTTAAATAGAAGTGGCACCAAGTTCTGGCTCCATTGCAAAATTCAAACACTGTCACTGATGCCATGACCTTTCCTTCTTTCATAGTTTCCTTGTTTCATGTTGAATAATGTATCGCCATGGCATTGGTGTTCAATAAAGACTCACAATATTCTCGAGGAAGCATCATACAGCCACCCATTCTCACCCCTTTTCCCCACATTTTTCCCTACCCCTCCTACCTTTTAGGTTTGAATCAATGAGAAGCGAGTGAAGTCTTTCGAGAGACAAAAATATGGTGCAACATTGCAGTGTTTAAGTGTACACAGCTTGAGAAAAAGGATTTGAAGAAAACCACGAACTAAAAGAAAAAAGAAAACGGCATATAAATTTGTAAAAGCAGTTTTAGTAGACATGTTGTCTGACCTGTCGAAACAGTTTTTACACCTTCTTCTTGACCATATGGATGAGCCAAAGGTTAGACGAAACATGGTGGAGGGTATAGACCATTTGGACATGGCCGATTTCCTGATTACGTTTTGTTCGACGGGCTATTGAGGTGGCTGCGCAGACATTGAATGTGATCAGTTGCAACTATCAATGTTGACAGATGGATGGCTGATTGGGTTGTTGATACCATCAAATCGGCCATTTATCATCTGCTCAACCTGACTATTTGCAACCACCGCATCGATCAGAGCTATGGGTATAAGATCAATCATCCTAGCCAGAGACAGCATGAATGCTTGGAGGTGTTGGAGGATGATTTTTTTCCCGGAACACTATCACCATTTGATGAAAAGACTCAGCACCCCTCGCTTTATTCCTTCTATTCAGCGTCTGCTGATTAGTCGCCACGTCCTCATGAATGATTTCACAGTCCAGGTCGTGGCAGGGACTCTCCTGCATGAGTTGAGATCGGTCAAAAAAATCTACACCACTCTCTCCAATGTGTACAAAAATCTGACTGGACAGGATCCGGTTAAAATCAACCAGCTGCAGATCGTCTGTGTCTGTTATACCGGAGCTTGTTAAGCCGAAATTAACGGATTTATTATTACCTTGTGAATTATGATTTTGGAAAACAAACAAAAAATCCCTTAAAAAAAACACACAAAACAACATGTAAGTAGGAAGTTTTTCCTACTTACATGTCTTAATATTGACATGTAACCAGTTTTCTTGAGTTTGTAACTAATTTTTTTTTAAAGTTTTTTTTTTTTAAATCATCTAACCAAATGTTTTTTAATCATGTAATCAGTTTGTAACTTGATTTCTAGAGCTTGTAACTTTTTTTAATTTTTAAAAAAAAGTTTTTTTAATCATGTAACCAAATGTTTTCTTGAGTTTGTAACTTGTTGACATATTCAAATGAGTAAAAATGAAAAACTAAAAAAATAAAATGTGTCTGTTTTATGTCTTTTATAAAGGTTTAAAAGTTAGCTCGCAAAGAGCATTAGAGCAGATGGTGTTTGAAGGTTTAGAAGACAGGATGGCTGAGGAAGAGGTTATGAAAAAATGTATTCCAACCCACTTCTCCAGGGTAGTTTCAGAGGGGTAGAATGGCTTCGTAAGGGTGTAGAAGATGAAATGGGTGAAAAAGTCAGTGTTGAGGATGTTAAAGATTTTTTATCAGAGCAGGGCGCTTATACACTGCATAAACCAGACCGAGTACATTTCAAGAGAAACAGAGTCTTTGTGACAAAACCACTGAAACAATTTCAAGCCGACCTGTATGACATGCAAGCCTTGGCAGAACATAATGAGGGATTCAATTATTTAGTGACCTTACAGACGTATTTTCCAAAAAAGTGTCACACACCAGAAGACTCAAACGCAGAATCACAGGACAGAGACAGAAGTAAGGCAAATCAGTCAATTTACTTAAAGTCTCAGGCAGAGCAGAGTACAAACCGTTCCAGAGGTTGAAACCAAAAATACAAATAACCAGGCAAAGGCACAGAGACATCAGGCAAAGGCAAAAGGTCAAAAACAGACACAGGTCAAAAAGGATCCAAAAAGGCAAAGATACAACGGCAGGCAGGAGCACAAGCTACGATCTGGCAACTGCCTGGCATAAATGCTGACAGGTAAATGAGCTAACAAGCAACAGGTGTGGCAGAGTGAGCAGGCTGACAGACACTGCAGGAGGAGTGTCAGTGGGCGTGGTTGGTGTAGTGATGGGAAAAAGCTGGCAGATGCTGACTGGAGACTGAGCAGAGGGGTGTGAGCAGGAGAAGCTGCAGGAGGCAGGGATTAAGGGAAGCGGGCAAAGAATTTTTCAACGACGTGGTTCAGTTTCAAGCCATCCGCGATAGCTACTCACCGCTGCTGTGTGTAGTGAACATGGAAGGCAATTTCAGAGATGTGGCGAGTCTCGGGTATATTACGGCACATTACCTACCTGTATTGAAATATTACATCAAAACCATCCACATTGAAATTAAAACAGATGGCAACAAGTACGTGGACTTTGTTTATGGGAAAAAAATAGTCAAGCTGCACTTAAGACCCATTCAACATTCTCTGCCGCTTCATTAAGGATGGCTACGCTATGTCGTTTCGTCAGATATTATGAAGGTCAAGTGGAAGGGACTCTACCCAGTTTTTACGGAGCCCCAGTGATGTACGGTAGAGGTATAGGTTCTATCTTTTCAAAATTGTTTCATTTCCTATCTCCTACTGAAGACGGGTTTTGCCGTGGCAAAACCTCATTTTAAAAAAGGAAGAAAGAAAAAATGGCTCTTTTACACCAGAAATCACCTGAGTGCACCCTGGTTGAACTGGATCTATTTTCTGCTCCTATGACACAATTATCCATAGAGGATAAAAAAAAATATCAAGAATGTCAACCCCTCTCAGCGCTGAGCGACAATGCTCCCATCGAATTCTTCATGCCCGGACACGGTGAAAAGTATCTTCATCTTAACAATACCTTGCTACATCTCCAGGTGAAAACTACAGAGAAGGATGGAACCGACATCCCAGCCGATACAGGCGTAGGGCTCATTAATTATCCTTTGAATACGATTTTCAGCCAATGCGACGTTATTCTGGGGGATAGATTGATTTCACAGTCCAGCGCCACACATCCTTACAGAGCCATGGTCGAGACTCTGCTCAACTATTCTGAAGATATGTTAAAGAGTCAATTCAGCGCAGGTCTATTTTACAAAGACACTGCAGGTGCTATTCATTCGATAGTCACAATGAACGGGCCTAATAAAGGTCTTACTCAGCAAGCCGTATTCACGACTGAGTCGAAAGAAGTCGACCTGCTGGGCCCACTTCACACCGACATATTTTTCTGCGAGAGACTTTTCAGGTTGGGTCATGAGACAGCCCTGATGAAATGGAAATGCCCTTTATCCCCTCTCATGCGTTACTGTGAAAACCTACTCCATCCCAGAGAATTCCAGGATCTGTAACCACGAAAACCTCTATCTCAGCACCATGCCAAAATATGTGGTTCTCGGCTTGGTTCACCATGACACCTTCACAGGCAGGAGGGACCTGTCACCCTTTAATTTCAAACATAATGATGTGGAGTACCTGGCACTCTGTCAGGACGGCCGACAGATTCCCGCTAAAGCCTTTCAACCCCAGTTTGATCGAGGGAATTCGGTCAGAGAGTTTTACCACATGTTTACCGCCACGGGGAGACACCTCAAAGATTTTTTTTTTTTTAATGTTCCCCTTATAGACAAATTCGCCTCTTGCAGTCCAGTCCACATCACCTTCTGATAATTTCTGCATAATGTACAAAGCATTTTTATGGGAGCGCAGGGGTAGGTTTTTTTATGACCTTGCTCACCGCATCTTGTGATGTATTGTTCCAATACGGGATCCAGTGTCTGGGCAGATGCAGGCACAGTCCTGTCAGATGTCTGGACAAATGTGGAGGTAGATTCAGGCAGGTGATCATGCAGGTGTTCAGGCTGCAGGTGGAGAGTAACCCTATGTTCATCATTCTGATCTTGTCTCATGAGAGCTGTGCAGCAAAGCTTCATACCTCTTCACTTTTTCATAGGAACTCATCCCCTTCTCATTGACTATCACTCTTATTCTTTCATCCAAATTATCTTCAGCTGTCTGTCTGATGGAGGAGGAGGATTCGGTTCAAGTAAGCCTGTTCATCTCATGGGGTGTAATGAGAAACATTTTGTTCACCTTGGCAATCTTTTCTGTCTATTTTCTCTGAATCAAGCCTCCTAAAAGATTCCCTAAGAGAGGTACGGCTGCTGACAGCAGAGGAAAAATAAATCCCCCTGTCTGTTTCTTCAAAACCTGGGGCCTCATTTATAAAGCTTGCTTACGCACAAAACGGGGCTTGAAAGTGGCGTACGCCACTTCCCACACAAAGGTTGTGATTTATAAAAATAAACTTGGCGGGGTTTTTATGGGGAGTTTTTCCTTATCCGCTGCGAGGGTCCTAAGGACAGAGGGATATCGTATGCTGTAAAGCCCTGTGAGGCAAATTGTGATTTGTGATATTGGGCTTTATAAATAAAATTGATTGATTGATTGATTGATTGATTGATTGATTGATTGATGTGCGCACCTGTAAGCAAACTCTGAGTCATGCGTGCGCACATTTTGGAAGACACTGGGAAGTGACGACACAGATGGCGAGGTGGAGAAGTGGAGTCAGATTTTTATTGATGTCTCACAAATTTAATGTCATGCTATATCCACCTTAGATCCACGTTATCATTGAAATTAAATCCAGCAGCCTTATTTTGCGCTTGGAATGAGTGATAATTGTTTCATAAAAACATTGTAAAATCCAACTCAAATCCTGAATTGAAATTCTTTCTAAATACGTATTTAATCCGCACTGCCTCTAACGTCTCATTGTCCACTCTGTGAGCGCAGGAGGGGAAGAGGACGGTGCGACTGTATGGAATATATTTATTTATTTAGCTAAATATTTCCAGTGCATTTATCATGTCTCGAAATACAGCCATTAAGCACAACTGTTACACTCATTTCATCAGCCCTACTTAGACATGTGCTGTTCATGACAAAACCAGCATGAAGAACCGTGTTCGCCTATTACACTTTCATCTTTTAATTGTATTTCAAATTACACGTTGTATTTTGGGACAGGGATACCACTGGTTCATGCTGTAATTCAGGCCGGGAGTCTGATCAGACTAATTGCCATAAACATATAAATACTGCGGTGACCCTCGTGCGTAATTGCGCAAGATGGCACTGGCACATACTCCTTTTTGCCTCCACCTTTGATAAATGTGATTCTTTATGTCGCACATCAATGTAAAACATCCTCAAATTTAAAAGCAACACATTAACTACATGTTGGTAAAGGAGTAGAAATATTTGTTCTACCTTTAGATCAGACCACTTTTTTTTTCTCTGTCACTGTCCGTGCAGTCCCACAGACAGCTGACAGCATTAGCAGCGCTGATGTGTTGCCACTTTTTTTGCTTTCTTTTATTAATGATCCCGCTGCTGTGGCCACCAAATAAAATCTTTCTTCAGTCCTCCACCTCCCGTTAAAGGGTCTCTAGCTCAGTCTCGGAGAAATTCCGTTTTTGGGTTCGTTTCTTACACCTGTCGCCGTGACTCACACAATGAGAGAACACTTGCCTGCCGGCATATTTATATGCAGATCGCATTCATGAGGTGATTTGCATGACCATTTATGGTTGAACTAGGGCGTGTAGAGGGCGGAATATGAGGCGGATCTGGGTGCGCACAACTCCAGGAGGTCTGTGATTTATAAAGAGAACATTGCGTGCAAGTGTGCGTGCGCACGGTTTTATAAACCAGATTATTTTTTGGCGCACGCCATTTTCAGCTTTTGGGCGGACGTCAACTTTTCGTATGAATCCTAAGCACTTTTTTATAAATGAGGCCCCTGGTGTTTACGTTTCAATCTAGTTATCTTATCAGCCAGCAGTCTGATCATCTTATTTTGACGTCTCAGTTTTTTGTATTGAGAAGTAGATAGCAGAATGTTTCCCTTTAAAAGATTTAAATGCTAACTCACACAGCGCCTGGAGAAAGTCGAGGGAGCAGTGAGCTATGATATCTTTACGTTTCTGAGGCGTGGTGTGGTACAAAGCTTTTAGTAAGACGGCCTTCCTTTTTATACGCTGTGGCATGACGACCTACTTGGCTTTAGGCAGGTAGACGACGGGCCACTGGTCAGGAAGTAAACCACTCCTCACTTTGTATTGTTCTGGACAGGATGGTGTGAGATCCAGGATTAAATACCCATAGGGGTCTTTGGTGGCATCTTTAAAACTTTCCAATAAAAATGTTTTTGTGAGGGGAAAATTTGACGAGCTAGAATATTCATCTGTAATTTGTCTCTGGGGTTTTTGAACAACACCATATACTTGCTGTTTAAACTGATAGTACAGCTGCAGGGGCTAAGTATATACATTCACTGTATATCCACTTGTCTACATGTGGCTGCTGCTGGCTTGAGTCTTGACTCTCTCGTTATCAATAACTTGCAATGCTGAGATAAATGTTTAAAGTCCAAAAAAAGTAATTTATTACGAACAGGTCAATAAAACGGGTTTCAAAATTCAAAATACCTTGTAAACAAACAAAATATTCAGTATTACACATTTTCTTTGGTTACTTTTCTTTCAAACATTTTTTAAAGTTATGATCTCACTGCCGGTAAAAAAAAAGAAAAAAAAGAGGGAGAGAAGGAAAGAAATCGAGTTTTTGTCTTTGATGAAGCCTTATTGTTTTGCTGCTATTAAACAATGAGAGACATGTTTTCTCCGTTTTCTTAAATATTCACACTACTGTGCATGGGGAGACAGAGACCTGCTCTGCTCAAGACACACTCAGCACCTTGGACAGCACGGCGCACCTGACTGTTGTCGATGTGTACATGTTAATTTGATTTCAATCATTTTGTTTTAAATCTGGACATGTGCAGGTGGACTCAGCCAGTGCTAAGAAAGGTCCTATGCCTGCCTGTTGGAGAGATAGAGAGAAGATTAAAGCGTCAAATTGCGGTAAAAGATGCTGTATAAAAGACAGGCTACAACTTTTTTTCCTTGTCCCCCCTGGAATTATTATCTAAAATTTTACTGTTTATTGTCCCCCCCAACTTCGATAGATGTAATATTTTTATTCATTTTCTGCAGTTCATCATACATAGGCTGGAATGAAGTAAAAATCCACACAATTTTCTGAGGTACAGTACTCATTTTCCAGTACAGTTTTTACAAAATAACTTTTCCCACAGCCATTGGGTCCAACTATAAGACATGAAAAAGGCACTTTCAGTCTAGGGTCAAATTCAACCTCCTCCATCATGGCAAAGTATGACATTTTTCTTTTCTTTTTTCTGTGGGGGAAAAAAAAATTGAGACTGTTGTTTTGGATTGCCATAATGCCCCTGAGATGATTTTCGTCTTTGACAACTCATTGTCGTTTAACTGAATACCCATCCTCTGAGACTTTTCTCAAGGAGGACTCTCACTCTCACTATGCACTCTCTTCCCGTTCTCCTCTTCCTCCTCTTTTTCCTCCTCCTCCTCTTCCAACTTTTCCTCCTCTTCCTCTGAATAATACCCTGTCTCAGACGTCATCACATCAACATCCTCGTTCTCTTTATCACACATCATCGCATCAGCATCCTCGTTCTCTTTCTCAGATGTGTCCTCTTCATCAGGCTTCTCCGCACTCACATCTTTGTTATTCATAGAAACCGCCATCCTTAACATCATCTTCATCACTGCCCAATCCTCGGTGGTCAACACCGTCATGTTGGTTGAAGGACTCAGACTTTCCCACTCACCCAGCTGATACAAACACAGTTCGCCCACCTCGTACCTGAACACATAACCCCAAGATCCAGACATCCACGGTTGTAGAGACCATTCTTCATGCAGAGTTCCTGATGGCGGCATCTGGGTACGGCACAGATACATCAGAAACCTCTTCTTTGGAGCGCCTGGTACCTAGGTAGCATCTTGATAGAATGTTACAGGCGTCTGACTGAGCATTGATGGGGACCAGTTGTCAGGCGAGTCTTCTCCTCTCTTCATCTCTTCCTCTTCTTCTTCATCCAACAGTGTAGAAACCGCATTGTCCACTCGAATCGATTCCAACATTTGCAGATCCATGCTGAGTACAAAGTAGAATGAAAGAATTAACAGAACCTGTTTTTTATCCACTTCTCAACACCTCCCACGGTTCTCATAGGCTCATCCTTAACTCCGCCCTCCTCTCTCATTGGTTCATCCTTAAAACGTCCCCGCGGGCAGACCGGACACACCTCTCAGTGTAGAGGCCCCCCATGAGGAAACACTGGAGCTAAAAACTAAAAGACTAAAAGACTAAAAGGCAATATGATAAGATAAAACAAGTATGAGATAAAATATGCATGAAATGCATAAAAATGTAAGATTAGAAAAAATTAAAGATTTAAAGATTAAAATAATATTAATAATAATAAATAAATAAATGAAGATTTAGAAACTAAATAATAAATGCATAAAGATTTAAAAATAAATCATTTAAAAGCATTAAAAAGTAAAAATAACATATAATAGAAGAATTAAAAGAGTAAAAGAAATCAGTTAAAAGCTAAATTAAAGAGGTGAGTCTTGAGCCTCCTTTTAAAAACATCAACAGTCTCTGCAGTCCTGATGTTCTCCGGCAGGCTGTTCCATAAGTGAGGGCCATAATGGCTGAATGCAGCCTCCCCGTGGGTTTTTGTCTGACTTTTGGAACAATTAAAAGGCCGGTGCTGGAGGACCTCAGGATCCGCGAGGGTTGATATGATAAAAGCAGGTCAGATAAATAAGATGGCCCAAGACCGTTAAAAACTAATAAAAGAACCTTAAAATCGATCCTGAAACACATGGGGAGCCAATGCAGCGATTTTAAAACTGGTGNAGCACCTCCGTGTTAGCCTGAGAGAGAAACGGGTGGACTCTGGCTATATTCTTAAGATGATAAAAAACCTATCTTTGTTACATTTTTGATGTGTGGAATAAAATTAAGCTCAGAGTCAAAAATGACGCCCAGGTTCTTTACACATTGTGAAGGTTTAAAATCTTGTAGTTTTGGTAAAAGTTTCTCTCTCTTGTCTTCAGGACCAGTAATTAAAACCTCTGTCCTGTCCTGGTTGAGCTGTAGGATCAATCAATTGGCCCTGTGTCATCAGGAGACACAGCGATGTACAGCTGTGTGTCATCTGCATAACTGTGGAAGCTGATGCCGTGCCTCCTGATGACGTCCCCAAGGGGAAGCATGTATAGATTAAAAAGAATTGGACCTAAAATTGACCCTTGGGGCACCCCACACCTGATTTCATGCATTCTGGAGGAACATGTTCCCATACTTACAAAGAAACAACGATCTGTGAGATAAGAGCTGAACCAGTTAAAAACAGTGCCAGAGAGGCCCACCAGGTTTCTGAGTCTGTTTAATAAAATGTGGTGATCTACTGTATCGAAGGCGGCGCTTAGATCCAGTTGTACCAAGACTTTGAGTTTTTGTGAATCAACATTCAACCTGATATCATTTAAAATCTTTAAAAGGGCTGTCTCGGTACTGTGGTTACAGATTGATATTTCTCTAAAATACTGTTTCTTTTTAAGAAATCATTTACTTGGTTAAAAACCAGTTTTTCTAAAATCTTACTTAAAAACGGTAAGTTGGATACAGGTCGGTAATTATTAAAAATGACAACACGTTGGATGACACTTCTGAGGAAGACTGGAGTCACAGTTGAAACTGTCAAGCAGGTAAAAGAAACATCTCCTACACCTTTTGTAGAAAGATAAGAAAATATTGAACAAACAAAAAAAATCAGAATAACAGCTAGAAATTATTTAGTGTATTGGGAGAAAATATACCCTAAACATATAGTAAACAAAATATCTACATACTTCAATAGCTGCGAAGTGTAAAACAGATATTCTGTGCACAAAAACATTTATACAGACATACATACATACATACATGTGACACACACACACACACACACACACACAAACAAAAGAGCCTTTTTTTTATGTTTCTGTGGCTATTTGTTCTTTTTTATGTTTTTGTGTGCTTTGTATTTCAGTTTTCATGTGTATAAAAACAGGATAGTGCAATTGTACAAGAGCAATTGATGTTTGGTGACTACATCAGTTTGGGCACTACAATAAAGTATTAAAAAAAAAAGCTCTGTACACTTAAACACTGCAAAGCTGCACCATTTATTTGTCTCTCGAAAGACTTCACTTGCTTCTCATTGGTTCAAACCTATAAGGTAGGAGGGGTAGGGAAAAACTTGGCAAAGAGGTGGGTAAAAGGGGCAGAGAATTGTGCGGGAATGGGAGGGGAAAGGGGGCAGATAGGGGCGGTCATGATGACGTGGCAACATATGATTGGATGACAATTGAGTCACGCCTGTCAAAATTGAGTTTGACATTATGTGTACCCCTTATCTCTCTCTAACACAATTTTGGCACTGATATGTTATAAGGTCAGGAGTCTTATCAAGCATGTAAGATTTTGGGCAGATTGGACAATGTCTTAAGGCTCATGTCGAACATCGTTAGATAGTACAGACAAAATTTGCACAGTAAATTCTAAATAGCTGACTTCTTGTTGAGTTTGGGGGTATTGCTTCAAGAGACTTTCTTGCATGTCTTGGGATTCTATGTGCCCCCCAGTTTTTGTACATTTAGGTTAAATGTACTGTAACTCAGGAACACCTTGTTGAAGTTTTGTAGGGGGAGCTACCAAGCCACTTTTGACCCCTGGAAATTACAAATTTTTCACCAGTTTTGATGTGTGTGCAAAGTTTAGTGAGTTTTCAAGATCCTTAAAGCCACAGTGTGTAGGAATTTCTCCCATCTAACGTTGAAATCATATATTGCATTCAAACAGATGGCGCACTCTAGCGCCTCACTGTTTCAGACATGTATTGCAACAACTGTAGCCGCTGTGTACCAAAAAGCTATGATAACACTGATGAAACCATGTCATCCGATACTACATGGAGTATTCATTCAGGCTCCTACACAGACACACGCGACGCGAGTTGACAAACCCCCTCCTCACCATGCTGGCTGTGTTTACAACGTAGGACTGTTGGGGCGGATGTAAATTGAAACAAACCAATCACGTCTTCTCCTTTGACAACTGACAAGTAGCTCAACCTCACACACCTCATCCCTCTCCTCGCATTACTGCACCGCTAACAGCTGTTAGTGGCCAGCAGCACTACTGCCGCATAACAAAGTCCCACTCTTTGAACATAATGCAGGATCATGTATTATGCAGCATCACGGGAGACGGAATCCTCGTTGCCAAGAAAGTGCAAAAGGGAATCAAAAAGGCAGCGTGACTAGCGAATTAAAAAAACAAGGGTCAGCATTGGGGTTGCCTTTCCCAGGTGGAGAGAGCTGCTGAAGGNTAGTGGCCAGCAGCACTACTGCCGCATAACAAAGTCCCACTCTTTGAACATAATGCAGGATCATGTATTATGCAGCATCACGGGAGACGGAATCCTCGTTGCCAAGAAAGTGCAAAAGGGAATCAAAAAGGCAGCGTGACTAGCGAATTAAAAAAACAAGGGTCAGCATTGGGGTTGCCTTTCCCAGGTGGAGAGAGCTGCTGAAGGAGAAAGGTAATACAATCACAGGCCAGCGCTAACAGC
>NC_065515.1:44063708-44089190 GCF_006386435.1 Epinephelus moara | reverse complement strand
GCTAACAACAACACTGGCTCGTCGTCTGCTGCGTGCTTAGCTGCTGCGGGGCTGGGGGCTTCTTCACTTCCGCCCGGCGCTCCGGCCCGGCGCTGTATTCCCTCGTGCAGCAGTTTCCGTTTCCGGTCTAGACCGGATATGCAACAGGACGAGTGAATTGACACTTTCTTTTTTTCTTTCTTTTTTGGCGATAACTACAGTACCCAGCGATACAGTTGTTGCGGCCGTTTTTTATCGCGATACGCGATAATATCGTATATCGCCCCATGCCTATGTGGGCCTTCATTTTTTTAATTCGCCGGTCACGCTGCCTTTTCTATTCCCTTTTGCGCTTTCTTGGCGACAAGGATTCCGTCTCCCATGATGCTGCATATGCATGATCCTGCATTATGCTCAAAGAGTGGGACTTTGTTTCAAATTTGCCAGGGTAGTAGCGAAGCGCTTCTTGCTCCTCTCCTTCGGCTCCTCAGTCACGCAGTGCTGGCCTGGCTCTCAACAAAAACACCGAAGGCGGTGCTGTATGTCCCTTGCTGGCGGGTGTATTCTCAAGATGGCGAAACGTAATGGAACCCCACAGACGACTTACCCGCACAATGTACAAACAAATCCGAAATTCTCCTTTTACGAGAATAAGTCAGATTATTGGTGGAGGTAATAGTACACCAGTGATGACATATTTATGAATGCAGACATCAATTTTTGCCAATAAATAACTGAAAATGTTACACAATGTCCCTTTAAGCCCCTCAAAATTGCTATTCATATAGGTCAAAGTGTTTTCAAAAGCAAACAAAAACATTCAGTCCCGCAACACAACAATGCAATAATTACACCCTACAACCGCATGGCCAATGCTCTTTCCTGACACTAGACAGCTTTAAAAACACAATTGATCAGCAAAGAGAATCCCAATAAAAAGGCTGCAAATCATTACAAGGTTATTTTTTATTATTACGTAGCTCAATCATGAAGACAAGCACTGCAAAGCCTTGGACATAATTGTGTTTGTTTCTCCGAATAAATCATCCAAAAGTAAGCAGTAAAAAGAGAGATGGGGCTGATGTAGAAAAACACAAAAAACTACTACCATCTCTGTATGAATGACCTTTTCACTAGGAAAAAGTTGAAAACAAATATTAAAAAAAGTCCTTCAAGAAACTGTCACAACATTAGCAATAGATGACTAAAATGAAACAATCACATTAACCTGTATTATGTATGTATGTATGTATATGCAGCACATGGATGTGTAATGCAGTTATGTTACTGTTTTGATACAGGTGGTACTACATAGTGGTTGTCCCCCTAACCCTGGGTTCTCTAAGAAGATGGGAGAACCCTGAGGACATGGATATACATGAGGTAAGTAGACATGTACTTGGGAGCCAAGGGACTAATATTTTTTTACACAGTCACTTTTTTGGAACTCACCACTCATTTGGGGTGTTGAGTGACTCAAAGTTTCTCCCAGAAAGACAAACCATTTCATTTTAAGGTTAAGACTTCAGGCTGGGCATCAGGCTGGAGTAAGGAATGTAGTGGTTATGGTTAAAGATCCAGTGTTTCTCATCAAAACACACCGAGACCTCATGGAAGAACCATTTGCACAATCAGAATCTATCTATCTATCTATCTATCTATCTATCTATCTATGATTTGTCACATGGAAATATACAAGGTACGACTCAATGAAATGTGATCCAATCAGCTCCTTTTACTTGTGCTTTGTAATTTACTCCTTTTTTGTGTCTTCTTACATTGTTGGCTGCTGCTTTATAATTGTCCATGTTTTTGGATGGTTCTAGTAATCCACGGTTTCTGATTGTGGAATGATTTATCTGTCCACACAGTCTGACCTTAATAAAACCGCTGTAGGGTAGCTCCTCCTAAACACTACAGCCACTTTTAGCAGAGATCCACAGCAGGAGCGGCCGGGACAGCACATCCCAGTCCTAGCATCACACCGGTCCTCACCATAAAGCACACTCATCCTCCCTTCTCTCACCAGAGTCCTCTGCTCCGTCAGATTAGCATATTGGAAAAGAGTCACCTGGTTGAACAGTGTTGTGCAGAATTTAACAAGATTTCGTGAATCAAAGGATATTACAGTTCCTGATCTCCTGTTGGTGATTCACTTTATTTTCCAATGCCTGTACGCAGTGGCGGTTCTACGCCAGTTTCAATGGGGGGGCCAAGCTAGGCCCAGTCCTTTTGATACAGGGACACATACAAGTAGGGTCAAATATCTAAGTCTGAACAATAAGATATATATCAGTGTTTCCCACAGGATTTTTGGAGAGTATGGGGGGGTTGTTCTGAATCCTGTAGGGGGGTCTGCGGGCTAGCTCCCCTGGGAGAAAATTTTGTATATATTTCATATATTTGTGCCCTTTTTCCTCCTTGTGTGGTGAATTCCGCATGATCCGGTGGATGCGCCTCTTTAAGTCGTCCGACCGGCAACTCGTTGAGACGATTTAGTTCCGCGTTCCACGTTGCCCCTCTGACTCTTCGGCGGGGGGGCCACAGGGGGGGCCAGACTCAGAGTTACGGGGTCACTGGCCCCTGCTCCCCCCCCCCCCCCATTGCCTGTACGGCTATCAGGGTGCTAATTCAGCTGGTGCCCATTTCTTCTCCATCTTCCTTGATTTTTATTGATGTTTACATTTGAAAACATTGACCCAGCTAGAAGTCAGCAGGAGGTGAGTTTACAGACCAGTGAGTTGATTTTCTCAACCTGATAATGACCTGCAGCCACACTACACCACTGTCCAACACCAACCACAAAAAGCACCACCAAGACTTGCAAAACAGGCATGAGCTGAAATTTAACAGAAATTTAGTAGAGCTGAAAGAGCGGCAACTGGAAGTGTCCAGGACACTAAAGCAGCTAAAATAGAATTCAACTTGCATTCAGTTCATTATTTACACCTGTGACATGTCAACATGTCTTCTGTGAAAAAAGCCCATGCCGTAATGCCACGCCTGGGTACCGTTAAGGTTTGGTTAGGTCTCCAGAGAATGAATGAAAAGTTAATCTAATGTCGTTGAAAGGGACAATTGGGGCTGCATGAGATCCTTAATTATGGTGTATTACCTACAGTAGATGGGGGTCAGTGTGCACCTTGTTTTGAGGATCAAAATAAGGGCTGTTGGGGTGCGGCCGGCGCTGCATTTAATTTTAGGCAACGGCCTTGCTGGCAGACGGGTTTGAGCGGATGCTCCTTCCACACCTCTCACCGACCCGCCTCCCTCACCTGTAGTTACACCTTGTCCGAGTCTGTGTCTGGAGAGAGCTCCAGTGTGTTGCCAGATGTTTCTTCGTCATGCGTGATTACACGCGCTATGAGCACAGTGGAGCCTGTAGGGCCTGACAGTAACAGTGAAGTAGCTCTGAAGGTTCCTTCGTTGTCTGAACTTCCTTTATCTTTGTCACACGGGGAGGTTGTACAGGAGCAACGTAGTGATTTGTCCTTGAAAGAGGTGTTTGAGCGTGCCTTGTCTGCCTCGGAAATATCCAGTGCCGCAAATGGCTACTTTGTGCATAATGATGTGCTTTTCAGAAAATGGGTTCCTGCACCCGGTATCCGGCGGCTTATCCTTTGAGGTCGATTACAACCAAGGCTGTGGTTAAGGCATTGTCGCAGTTTATTTCAGTGTTTGGTATCCCCAAAGTGGTTCAGAGCGACCAAGGATCAAACTTTTCATCTAACTTGTTTGGGCAAATGCTGAGGCTGCTGCGTATTAGACAGAATCAGTCAACAGCTTATCATGCACAGAGCCAGGGTGCCCTCGAGCAGTTCCATCAGACGCTTAAGTCTCTCCTGCGTGCCTACTGCACGGAGTTGGATAGAGACTGGGAAGATGGGGTCCCGTGGCTCATGTTGGCTGCGCGAGAGGCAGTACAGGAAAGCACAGGCTTTAGCCCAAATGAGTTGGTCTTTGGGCATGTTGTGCGGGGTCCTTTAGCAGTGCTGACGGGGGACTGCGTTGACACTAAGCCACCGAGCAGTTTGTTGGATTATGTGAACGGGTTCCGTCGTTGATTGTTTGTTGCTGGTTGTATGGCACGGGAAAAATTGTCTGTGTCCCAGGACAAAATGAAAGAGTTGTATGACCATCATTCTGTGTGCCATGACTTTAGTCCAGGCGACCAGGTTCTGGCGCTTTTGCCCATTGTTGGTTTGCCTTTACAGGCTAAATATGCAGGTCCATACACTGTTGTTAAAAAAGTCTCTGATTTGAACTATATCATAGCAACACCCGGTCGGCGGAAAGCTGAACGTCTTTGTCATATAAACCTTTTGAAGCCGTACTACAGCCGTGTTGAGTCGAGCTTGAGTCAGGAGCTGAATGATGGGGTGCGCCCGGCTCTGGCTGTGGCTTCTGTGGTGGATGAGTGTGACGGGGTGCCAGAGCCGGATGAAAGTTTGCTGTGCGGATGGTTAAAAAATTCTGAATCGCTTGGTAATTTGGACAAGTTGTTGTGTCATCTGTCAGCGTCGCAGCGCAGTGAACTGACACGTTTGGTGCGTAATTATCCCTGTTTGTTTAGTGACATTCCCAAGCAGACTGACTGGATCGAGCATGATGTGGATTTAGGAGATGCTCGGCCCATAAAACAGCAGTGGCACCGGGTAGCACCAGGTAAACGTGAGCACTTGGATGCTGAGGTTGAGTATATGCTCCAAAAAAAGATAGCTGCTCCGTCGTCATCCAGCTGGGCTTCGCCGTGTATTTTGGTGCCGAAGCATGATGGCACGCCTTGGTTTTGTACAGACTTACGTAAAGTAAATACTGTTACGAAGTCCGATTCGTTTCCCTTGCCGCGCATGGATGATTGTATTAACCAAATGGGCTCGGCCAAGTTTGTTAGCAAGTTTGACCTGCTGAAGGGCTACTGGCAGGTGCCTTGTCTGAGCGTGCGCAAGAGGTCTGTGCTTTCGTCACTCCATCTGGCCTTTACCTTTACCTTGGCCGTGTGGTGGGACAGGGTTGTGTGGCCCCAGTCCAGGCCAAGATTATGGCAGTGGCCAAATACCCACAACCCACGACGAAAAAAGAACTGCAAAGGTTCCTGGGTTTAGTTGGTTATTAGAGATGTTTTTGCAAAAACTTCTCCACTGTTGTATTCCCATTGACTGAATTGATAAAGGCCAAGGCTAAATTTGTCTGGTCAGCTGCCTGCCAACATGCCTTTGATAATGTGAAATCTTTACTGTGTTGTTCTCCTGTTCTAGCAGCTCCATGTTTTGACCGGGCATTTATGCTCCAAGTGGACGCCAGCCAGGTGGGAGCAGGTCCGGTCCTGCTGCAGGGGGATGATCAGGGTGTGGTGAGGCCCGTCAGCTTCTTTTCTAAGAAGTTTAATCATTATCAGTCTAACTACTCTGTAATAGAGAAGGAAGCATTGGCACTCATGTGGGCCTTGCAACATTTCGAGGTTGATGTTGGAGGAGCTCGAGCACCCCTGGTGGTTTTCACTGACCACAACCCTCTGACTTTTCTCCGGTCCCTCAGATGTCCCAACCAGAGGCTTATAAGATGGTCTCTGTTCTTGGAGGCCTATGACCTTGACATTAAACATATAAAAGCAACAGACAATGTTATTGCAGACGCGTTATCGCGTGCCCCTTTGTGTTAGGCTTTTGCCACGCGTTATCGCGTGCCCCTTTGTGTTAGGCTTTTGCCTTGTGTTTCCTAAGCCAAATAACTGTTACTCATTCTGCCTGTTAACCTGCTCTGTGCTCCCATTCTCTTAATTTGCTTCTCAGGTACCAGGGTTGCTGAGATGGGTGGCATAGTGGTGGGCCCCGTAGGCAGGATTATGGTGATGAATTTATGTTTTTTCCATTATTGTTAGTTGTTAAGTAGTTGTAATTCATTCTTTGGTTGTGGGTGGGTGCCAATGGTTCCCCTGGGAACATTGACTTTATGGGGGGTGTGACGGCCCTGGCCTGTATGTTCTTGATGTTGCCTCTCAGTCCCTCTCTCTCTGTTTCCTCTCTGAGGTGTGGCCTGATTGCCTGATCTGGAGCACCTGGGCTAGGTACTCCTGCAGAGGATAAAAGGCAGAAGCTTCAGTGCTTCTCCCTCTCTCTCCATCCTGGCAGCACCCTTGCTGGTTTTGTTGAGCCTTTTGCACACACAACACCATGCAGCACATTCTCACACACCCACACGCGCACTACTGATCCTACTGACTTAACACATCTTATTCTTTATCTCATTAGTTAATATTTGTTTACTTTAATAAATTACTTAATTTACTCGTATTCTGAGTCCTTTCCCTTCTTTGCCATAACCTCTCGAGCCAGGGTTATGACAGTAAGAATGTTGTCAGAAGTAACCAACTCATAGCTCCAACTCACCAACAGAAAGGCAGCAGAATGTTTTAAACATGGTGCGTACCCAAAATTAAACATGGTCTTGACGTCAACTTCACGTTCCCTATATTTGACACTGAACATCCAAACAAGCAATCAAAACAAGCAGAGTTACCGAAATATTAATTAGACATTACATTTTGCAGTTCCAACTGTACACCTCCGGTCTTTGTGAAAAGGGCCTGACCTGACACTTTCAAAGTCTCATCACAGTACTGTGGTGTGTGCTGGTTTAAATGCTAATGCCTGAATAGTCGAGACCCCCCCATTATCATATGGGTGAGGAAATACAGGAATAAATAACTACAGAAATAAATAAATAGGGAAATAAATGAAAACAGAAATAAATGTAAAAAGAAATAAATGTAAACATAAAAGAATAAATGAATACGGAAAATAAGTAATTTGTCAAATAAATAAATAAATTGTATTTATTTATTTTTATTTATTTATTTTTATATTTCTGTGCATATTTATTTATTTTCAAATTAACCTGCACATTTATTTGATAACTGAGCATTTTATCTCTACATTTCTTTGTTTATGATTTCATTTATTTATTTATTGAGACTTTTTGATTTTGGCAGTTTCAGTCCTGAATAGCACTACAGGTTTCCAGCAAAACAAATTGTAGCTACTTTAAAAAGGCGTACCTAAAACAATCAATATCAGTCTAAGTGGGCGCTACTTTTATAATATTTTCATCACTTCACCTGTGAGTCTAGCGAGAAAGTTGGCAACTGTGTGGTGTGTGTGTGTGTGTGTGTGTGTCTCAGAGGTACCTCCGGAGAATCCTCAGGATAACCTGGGAGGATCGACGGACCAACTCCAGCATCCTGGAGGAGGCTGGCATCTCCACTGTCATAAGAATTTGTTTGTAATGACCTTTAAAGCAAATAGAGACTGGAACCGAAATATCAAAGTTTAACAGAATTTATTATCTTGTACAAGAGGAGCGTTTCACAGTGCAACACACAAGATGAGGTTACAGAGAAAAGGCTCCCTGAAGGAGCGTTTGCTATCAGCTATTATACAGCACAAGTGGGCGGGGAAGCTCGGATGTTTCTATCAAGTACACACTTGTAGATAACGTCACAATCATCTTCGGTCCCTCTGTTGGAACAATACCCTGCCTGTCTGGCCATCCAAAATGGCCTGTCCTTGACTTGTCTCCGATCCGAGCCTCCCTGTCCTCCCTTACAGATAGAGAGCTGATGAATCTGCTGACGTTGTGGTGTTTAGGTACAAAACAGAAACAGTATCCTACTGACCTGTACACAGCGTACATACACAGCGTGATCGTACTTTTTATAACATCACTGTCATCATTGCCCAACACCAGCTCAGATGGACTTGCCACGTGATTCGGATGCCTGACTCGCCTCCCCAAACAAGTCCTCTACTCACAGCTTGTTCAAGGAAAGCATGCCCCAGGAGGCCAAAAGAAAAGGTACAAAGATAACATCAAAGCAAACCTCAAGAAGTGCCACATAGGCCTTAAGACCTGGGAGGCCACAACAACAAACAGGGCGGCCTGGAGACAACTTGTCTGAGATGGAGCTGCGCAGTATAATGACGATCTCCATAGTGCAGCAGAAGACAAGCGCAGATGCAGAAAGGAGATCGCTTCCACCAAAAAGGTTCCACCCAAAACCAGTCGCCACTGCCCACCCATGCCCACACTGCCCCAAAATATGTGGGTCCAGGATCGGCCTCTTCACCCACCTGAAGACCCATAAGGACCAAGAAGGAGGACAGACATACTCGACCCCGAGTGTCCGCCGATGATGATGGTGTGTGTGTGTGTGTGTGTGTCCGCAATGGTGCAGACTGAGTAGAGCATGTCTTCACCTTCATCCATTGTGTAAGTTTGCCTTACTAACTTCTATCACATTACTGCTGGCAACAAACCTCTGCTATTTAAATCCATTGTTTACTTTCCAACCGCAGTGGTTATATCAGAGCAAGCCACTAGCAGGCCTACGCCTATTTGAAAATTAATACCACCATTAATACTTAACCGGTACGTTTTTCAGGGGCAGATTCAGTGACTGGCTGTCCTAGGACAAACGCTGTCTTGCTATGCTTTTCTGGCTTTCTTTCAGTGGAAATGTTGGTATTGGCAGTGAAGGGAAGGGGTAGGTTTACTCAAACGTACTTTTTTTCAAAAATAAAACCATGAGCTATCTGTGTAGTAAAACTAGGCCTATTAATATCACAGTAAAAGTCCTGCATTTAAATTTTAACTTGAAGTGAGGAGTGAAAAGAAGCATTATCAGTATACTTAAGCCTTCTTAACGTCTATGGTGGAGAACAAGGTGGAGCTTTCAATTCTAATATAATGCTAGACAGTTTCATAATAATGCGTCATTTTTAATGGTTATATTTTGTGAGCAAAATCTGAATATAACATCTCTGTCAGGTAAATGTAGTAGTAGGCCAACAATGTTTTCTTACAAAGTTAAAGTACACGTTAGTACTATACTGCTGAATTTCATATTTTTTTAAGTGCTTTGGGGGGGTTTGTTGGTTATTTCAGGGCACAATGAGTTACAACAGAAACATAATTTAACATTTTTCATATCTAAATATAATAAATCTATGTTGTTTGGGGCTCTGGTGTATTGCTTAGGACCCAAGCTAGCACAGTGCCGAGGGTAAAGTTGTTTGTATGGGCGGTTCTCAAGAAAGCAGCAAACAGCAATACCACAGTTCCCAACAGACATGTTTTTAAGCAAGCACTGCACTAGTTGTACAGGTGTCAGCACCTCACCTGATAAGCACTCATAAGGATCACCTTGGTGTGCAGTGACAAAATGTCAGGTAAGGACCTGTTGGTTGAAAAACTGTAATAACAGGATCAGAATTAAAAATGAATGAATTTGGATGGAGGGCGGCACGGTGGTGTGGTGGTTAGCACTCTCGCCTCACAGCAAGAGGGTTGCCGGTTCGATCCCGGGCGTGGGAGCCCTTCTGTGCGGAGTTTGCATGTTCTCCCCGTGTCAGCGTGGGTTCTCTCCGGGCACTCCGGCTTCCTCCCACAGTCCAAAGACATGCAGGTTGGGGACTGGGTTAACTGATAACTCTAAATTGTCCGTAGGTGTGAATGTGAGCGTGAATGGTTGTTTGTCTCTATAATGGTTGTTTGTCTCTATGTGTCAGCCCTGCGATAGTCTGGCGACCTGTCCAGGGTGCACCCTGCATCTCGCCCGATGTCAGCTGGGATAGGCTCCAGCCCCCCCCGCGACCCTCAAGAGGATGAAGCGGTTAGAAGATGAATGAATGAATGAATTTGGATGGGATTGGCATGATGTAAGTCACTGGGCAAGAAGAATAAAAACATAGATTAGACCAAGAGAGCAGAAATAATATAGAAAGAACATTCTACATGTTCAGTTGTTGTTTCGTTGTGTTTTAATATGCTTGATCCAAAGTTGCCTGTTGTTTCTTCCATCTGGCAGCTCCTGGAGGCTGGTGCTGACAGCAGTCTGCAGAGAAAGAAGAGACAGAACCAGGATTTCCTGCAGCCCTACATCGCTGCCAAGCTGGACGCTCTGTCTGAGATTTTCACACTAGGTGATGAGAAGAAATACAATGGCTACTACAACAAAGCTCTCCTTGACCAGCAGCAGTATCACTGCTTCGTTCTGGCTGAATGGACGGGCCATGACTCTGTGAGTGACCTCTATGTATTTATAAGTATGAGTGTGTACAACATATTTTTTTTTTTTGTGCCTTGTGCAGAGGATAGTGCACTTTGGCCAATCACAAGACTCTTTGGCCAGTTGCTATGCAATCATAAGACAATCATCAAAAGTCATCACCATTTTCACCAAACACTTTTGGTATAATACCTTTGGCACCTAAAGTAACCATGCAGACGTGGTACCTAGACCCTAGGTCCATTTAGTGCTCTTAAATGTGGGCGGGGTTGTTATCACTTACTGCTCCATCCAGCACTCTCTGTCTTTCCTCATCACCGGTGACACGGATGGAAACCTGCACCTAATTTATCGTCCACAGACCGACATTTTCAGAACAAAACAGAACAGGTAAGAATGAGTGTCTCTCTCCTTGGGATAGCAGGTTTGTGCATTTAGTCCGCTGCTGCTAGAAACAGCAAAACATCCTTTCATTTTATCTTACTATATAATGATGAAAACTCTGTCTGTGGGTGTGCCTGTGTGCCTGTTCCATGTTTTTATCCTCACTGACTTGGTCAATCCATGTGAACTTTGGCACAGTGGTAGAGGGTAATGGAAGGATGGGAATGAAGCAATATTACATCAATTGGCCAAAGGGGGGCGCTATAGCAGCCGATTGAAATAGCAAACTTTGAATGGGCATATCTCAAGGCCCGTATGTCGTAGAGACATGAAACTTTGCACAGAGATGCCTCTCCTCATGAGGAACAAATTTGCCCCAAGAACCCATAACTTCCGGTTATACAAATTTGCCGCATTTTGAATTTTTGAAAAACACTTAAAATCGATCTCTTCCTAGGAAGTTTGACCAATCTGCATAAAACTTGGTGAACATAATCTAGGGACCAATATCTAAAGTTCCTGTCGAAACAAAAACTAAAGGTCTGGAGCTGGGCCAGAAAGCTCGCGACCTCGTTCCCATCTTCTCGAACGGACTTTCTTTGTTTTCCATTAGATATCAAAAACTCCGGAGCTTGACTCATGGAGTTGTGATGTGTTTGTTGCCTGCGAGCACATTAAACTCAGTTGCATCTGATTCTACATGTCTCCAGTGATTTTTTTACCTCTGAGTATTTGAGTTTTTGATATCTAATGGAAAACAAAGAAAGTCCGTCCGAGAAGATGGGAACGAGGTCGCGAGCTTTCTGGCCCAGCTCCAGACCTTTAGTTTTTGTTTTGACATTTTGGCGAGCTCAGCGTAGGAGGGCGAGAAGGTCGGATCCTAAGACCGGGGGCACTGGGCTGCGCATCAGATGTACAGGTGGTCACCAGATAAGGTAAGCAGAGCCTTTTTTCTGCCTAAACCGGGTGCGTCTGAGGTGCAGTGTTGGGAGCCGTCCAGGTTGGAGGTATTTGACAAATTCCTCTCCTAAAGAATCTAAAATGTGATGTAATAATTAATTGGGTGTGGGTGTGTGGGTGTGTGTGTGTGTGTGTGTGTGTGCGTGTGTGTGTGTGTGGAAGAAAAAGAGAGAATGTGTGTGTGTAAGAGACAGTACAGCAGAAGAGAAATCACGATAAAGAGATAAAATAAGAAATAAAGAGATAAGACATAAAAGTCACTAGGAGCCGATAGGACTGCGACGATAGAAATAAATCGCTAGGAGCCTCAAAAGGACTGCAATAAAGAAGAAATAAAGAGATAAACATCGCTAGGAGCCGTGAGGGGACTGCGATATCGCTAGGAGCCTTGAGAGGACTGCGGTAGATAAGAAAATAAACTGCTAGGAGCCTTGAGAGGACTGCGGTAGATAAGAAAATAAATCGCTAGGAGCCTCAAAAGGACTGCGATAAAGATCGATCAAAGTGTAAAAATTGTAAATATTATAGGAGAAGATAGAAGTTGTTATAAATAGACGTGTGTAGATAAAAGACTGAGGACATAAAAGACTAACGACTGGACGAAGACGGGGAGCGTAAGAGGTAGATACGTGTGTAGATAAAAAGACTGAGGCCGCGCAAAACTCAGTAAGTGAGGCTGAAAAACGACTGTGGATCAAGCGTGGCGCCATCAGAACACAAGCACAGGGGCCAACAAATGGTCTCTGGCAAGATAGTCATGGCAATTTTGTACTACCGACCCTGTTGCTACGACGTGCTATAATTTGGGCGTATGGTAATGACCATTGCGCAAGGGGGGAGATCCTACGGAAATTGCAAGCAACATGGTGGTCACCATTCATGGCAGCCACAGTAGATAGAGTACTAAGCGAATGCGAAACTTGTGCGAGATACAACATCAGGAAAGTTTTTACAGGCCCACTGGCACCTCCAGACGGTCCTTTTAGACACCTCATGTTAGACTATATAGACATGGGAGCACAATCCAGAGTAAGAGGAATGAGATACGTCTTGGTAGTCATATGCAGATACAGCCGATGGGTAGAAGCAACAGCCACAGCCCAATCAGATCACAGAACAGTTGCAAAATCCCTCTGCCGAGAAGTCTTCCCGAGATTTGGGATGCTGGACACCATATCATCAGATAACGGAAAACACTTTGTATCTAATGTAATACAAGAAACATTGAAGCAACTAGGCATCAAACAAAAGTTTGGCTGTGTCTACCACCCTCAATCACAGGGGGCAGTAGAAAGAGCAAATGGGATTCTGAAAACAAAAATAGCAAAAATAGTAGCAGATAGCGGGGATAAGCTTAACTGGGTGGATGCTTTACCGCTTGCACTAATGTCAATGCGCTCACAAGCCAGCAGAATCACGCATCTAACACTGCATGAAATGCTTAAGGGTCGACCCATGCCAATACCATATTTGAGGGGTCCCTACGAAGGGCCCCTATTGGAGCAACTGCAAAATGAAATGAGGACCTTCAGGCGATGCCTCCAAGCAGGAGCAAGGGACAAGGCGATCCTTACGCTTGGCGGCCAGCGGGGTCGGAGCGGGGCGCAGAGTGACAGCAGTGGGTTGCTGCCAGGGAGGGTGTCACCAGAAAGTACCACGGACGGGAGCACCTCCTCCACAGTGGCTAGTGATGAGTCTCATGAGTCGACACCTGACAGCCGCAGGGATGATGATGAGGGCGCAGGGACAGCAAGAGCAGAGGAAATTGAGGAAGCTGCAGAAGAAGAAGAAGAAGGCCGCAGCACAGAAACAGGCGCAACAGAGAGCCAAGAGAGTGCAGACACAGACACAGGAGACACAGACACAGGAGACACAGACACAAGGGGTGCAGACACAGGAGATGCAGGCTCAGAACAGGGAACAGCAGACCAGCAGGCCATATAGCCAGAGAAATTCAGATGTAGGAGGCCAGACTAGTATAGGAGGAGGAATTCAGGCAGGGATAATAGCGGCAGTGCTACTAACATTACTGCTTATCATGATAGGGGTGAAGCCAAGTGAGGGAGCCGAACAGAGCGATCAGGATCAGGGGCAGATTGACCATTGTTTACTCGCACTAGGATCCATGGCTGTAAAACAAGGACAGATGCCTAGCGGAGAAATAGTGCAGCTGACCTACTATAAGTCGCAGGCTTATGATGATGTGTTGGTGGAAGATCCAGGAAATATTCGGTTGCATGGCTGGTCTATAGGACCACAATGTAGTGCAGAGGGGATGGTGACAGCAAGAGTCTGGTGTGATAATGAAAGTTGTGCCAACGTAGACACTGGGCACACAGTACCCATAGAACTGGCTCAGCAATGGCTCAAACTAAAACCAGAACCCCGCAGAAGAACCAGAAACACGCCAGACCGAGACACCGAACTAATTAGAAATACCACGTGGAGATCTAATATGTTTTACCAGTGGTTAAAGTACTCCGCCAAACAAGTAACCAACAGCTCGTGCATAGCCTGCCACAGAAAATTAGGCCTACCCAGAGTTAGGCCCCTCCCAGGTATAGAGGAATGTGAACGGCAACACACCTGTTTTGCACAGTGTACTATGTGGATGGCGGCAGGGAAAACCAATTACGCCAATAATAGTGAAATCTGCCCAATAAGCCTTAAAGGGGCTCCTGAGCAAATTAAAAAGGAATTTCAAGTATCACCAGTAGTGCATTTGGCTCAAGACATTGTATTTCCCTTTTGTGTAGCCCGAGGGTACATCGAACATTGGTTAGAGAACTCCACTAGCAGCAACAACATGCTCGAGGCGGAACAATTGATCCAGTGCCGGTAGGAAAATGCCTCCCATAAGCAAACTAATCAGACTTCGATCGCAAAAGTGTGTCAAACCGTAGAGAAAGCTAAGATTCAATGTCACCAGGTGGTAAGCGGCACAGCTAAGACCTCATACGTCATGGGGCGCAATCTCACTCACGCCACATGGATTTGGATTTATGACCTTAGCAAAGGTAGAGGATTAGGTGCTATGCCATTTGTAGGGACCATAATGAATGCCCAATACATAGCGCGTAATAGCCGCTGGGTGAACTATTTGTGATACAAATCGTAAATTGGTCTATAGCAGCACTGGAAGGTGTGAGTGAACAGTTGCATGCTACATCCCTAATGACTGTGCAGAACAGACTTGTCATCAAAACAACGTTAGCCCCAGAGTCTGTGATGTAATAGGGGAAGAGTGCTGTACAGCCATCCCCATGAATACAGGTGAAGATGGCAACTTGACTCAAGCTTTAGAAAACATACGTAGACTAAGAGACCAACAAGTACAAACACTCCAATTGGAACACTAAAACCTCATCAATTCTTGACTGGTTAGAAAAATTCTCTGTTGGAAAAATCTTACGGGCTATAGGAGTAATATTTGGACTCGTTCTATTGACTATTCTCTTGATAATCTGTTGCGTCCTTCCCCTAATACAGATCCTAGTAAGAAGGGCCATGAGAGCAGCCACGGGACAATTTGTTATGCTGATACAACAGCAGGAAAAGCTCCCCGAGAAAGGCGAATTGTGGGAACTAGATGAACCGTGGGTAAGACCCTATGCACCCAAAAGATTGAACAACGATTTATATGACACCATGATTGACAATACGGACGTATGTGAGAATATGGCTGATAATATAAACTTATATGAGCCAATGAAGGGGAACCTGGAAGGGGAATACGAGGTCGTATAGAGGGAGAGCCGATTCAGGGTAAGAAATAACCAAATAATTGGCAGTAGATTCAGGTAAAAACTTGCTGTTACCAAACCCATACTAACAATCGACTGATTAACATATATAGGTTATTTATACCACGGGGCAATTAGAAGGAAAAGGAGGAAAAGAGGGAAGTGAATTGAACTAAGAGGGAAGTGAATTGAACTAAACAATGTCCCTTACAACACCTAGATAGGTGCAGAGCATGGCCAGCAGTTGGAGATCCATGTATCCAAAGCAGCAGACTCCAGGGTTGGCCTACCAAGAGCGCCCAGCCATGCCGGAGCGCCCAGACCACCCCAACCCATCTCCCAGGCTGACCAACTGACCTCCATTCCCGTATGTGCCCCTAGGAGGAGCCCCCATTGAAGCCCATTGGTACCAGTACGCGCCGATGACCTCGCCAGAAACCTACGTGCCACCGCTTATGCAGCCGCCATTGACGAACATCCCGCACTGGATTCCCATCAACCCTTTCAGCCCCATTGACAACTCACAACGTGCCATGCCAGAGGACCAGCCCCGGTTTGAGATCCCAGGCCAGGGGATGACCACGACGGAATATGGAAGGACCGCGATAGGAGGATTGGTAGACCAGACAATCTTCAACCAACCCCCCAGTGTCACCAACGTGTACGACGTGGCCCGGCCAGGCCCAAGCCACATGATGAACCCATGGGAGATGCGCCCTGACGGTATGATGCCGTCCACATCCCAATGCATGGTGTCAACTGTACTCGGGTCCCGGCCAACTGCCAGGGTAATGCAGCCCATGCAATACGAGGTGCCAGAGAGCAGGCAATGGGTACCACGGCCCAAACCTGCCCCTGAGGCAATGTCTTCTTCAACGGAGGACTCAGAGATTGACGAAGGAGGGCCCATACCTGTACACATGTCTTATTCTCCCACTAGCCCTCCACGATCAATCCCCTTGCAGCCCCCTCTGGCAGGTAGACGCATACCCGTGCCACAAGGACCAAAACCCCCAGCCATCATGCGCACACCTGTGCCACAAAAAACATTGTCCCGAGCCACCAGAGTCCTGTTGCAACGCCAATATAACATCTGGCCTGAGGCGGTGGAAGGGCATCTCTGCGAGCTGCAAAACGAGACGCCCACCACTGAGAGATACAAGCAGCTCGTGGATGACCTGCACACCCAACTCTATGATGTTCCTGCAACATTCTACCATCGCCTGGTGTGCAGCTTCCCTCTAGAGCTGCAACACAGCCTGCGCAAGCTGCGCCATTACACCTACAAGCGCAGGATGGTGGAAAATCGCTGGGGCCTGAGGGAGCAGCATGAACGGGATCAACAGGAGAAGATCACCCTGCATGCTCAAGTTCGCATCCTGACAGGAGACAACCAAAACCTGTGACAGCAGCTGGCAACCTATCAAGAGTTGGAGCTTGAGATCGCGTTACTGAAGGATCAAGTTGCAGCTTACCGCCGTCTGCGTATGGCCGGGACGTCGGCCTATGTTTCCACTGACTCTACTGACCAGTGACTGTGCTGTATCAACAGTTGCAGGATCACTAGGGTGTTCCACTCACTGTAATCGTTCTATAATTATGTATACACTGGAGTGATGATGTATCCCACTGTGACTTATCTTGTGTGTTGCACTACTTAACAATCACCTTTCTAGGTTTTAGATTAAACACTGTAACAGAGTGATATTACACATTGAGTGCCTTACCCTTGTTGTGCGTATACCAAGCTGTAATCAGTAGAATATAGTGTGTTTGATGTTTGGCTAATCGCTTGGGTAGAGTGGGACTTTGCAGTCCCAGAGGAGGGAATATATATTTTTTCCCTCTGTTAAGCTTGCTGAGTCATGTAGATTGTAGTATGGGACCTTCTGGTCCCAAAGGGGGGAATATATATTTTCCTCCCTCACTATTTAGTGGGACTTGTTAGCCCCAAAGGGGGGAATGTAGTGTAATGTTTACTGAAGTGTTTATACTGTACCTTTAAGTTGAACTTTAAAGACACGTGTTGAAGCAATGTACTCTGTGCACTGAGAAGTCACACACTGGTTTATTATTTTCTGTATTCTTATGACACACACACTCACTGAGCATTTAAGTATTGTGGTGGAGAAGTACCTAGGCATCATTTCTAAAAATAGCATGAGGATGGGCTCCGAAACATTGGTGGAGTTAGGGGAATTACAGCTTGTCCTGATATGACCCTGGTAAGAGGAGGCGGTCTTAGATTGTCCAGGAAAACATTAAAAACGAGTGCGCAAACGAGTTGTTTGCGCACTCGTTTTTATTGTGAAGATCTTCTGCTGAGTCGTCTCTTTCTTAACCCTTCCCACTTGGCTCTGATCGTAACGATGTCACATTTCTGCTGAGTTTCCACTTTTTTCCTTTCATCCTACCACCATAACGGTGTCATATTTCTGCTGAGTCTTCAGTTTTTCTCCTTTCATCCTAAACCCCGCCTCTTTACTTGTACTCGTAATGTTTTCCTGGACAATCTAAGACCGCCTCCTCTTACCAGGGTCATATCAGGACAAGCTGTAATTCCCCTAACTTTCCACCAGTGTTTCTGAGCCCATCCTCATGCTATTTTTAGAAATGATGCCTAGGTACTTCTCCACCACAATACTTAAATGCTCAGTGAGTGTGTGTGTCATAAGAATACAGAAAATAATAAACCAGTGTGTGACTTCTCAGTGCACAGAGTACATTGCTTCAACACATGTCTTTAAAGTTCAACTTAAAGGTACAGTATAAACACTTCAGTAAACATTACACTACATTCCCTATTGGCAAAAGTTGGAAAACTTACTAAAACTGAGCTTCTATAAGGCAATGAATATTTCAGAGGGCGTGGCTCATCACATAAAGGTGAATAACATCTCAAGGGTTTCGCCGATCACCACGGAAGGCCTAACCACCATATCGATTTTTACTAAACTTGGTAGATATGTAGAACAGGACGCCTCAAGGTGACTGGAGAAATTTAACTCTAATTGGCAACTGGGTTGCACTATAACAACAGAAAAATGCTTAAAAATGGCTAAAATGCGTCCGATCACTGTGGCTCCCCCTGTGGCCAAATGTTTTTTGTTTTTTTTGTTTTTTCCTAATTTCTGGTATGACAAAGTCATGGTATGGTATGCTGTACTCAATGGGTATGGACTAGTAGTTATAATTCACTAATATATGTAAGACTTGCCACGGTATGAACAGTGGTTACATAAGCCACAACTCAGCCCTAAGTAAGAGTGACCATCCGCTATTGACCAGTCAACAGACTGCTGTGTTTCTAGCTCCACCTTTTAGTACCAGATCTGTGTGCGAGGTACCCCAACAGAGGGGTGACCAAAAATGGGGACAGTAAGTAACAGTTCCATTGGTACCATCCACAACTTTTCACAGTGGAAACAGAAAAAATTAGTACTGAACTGACCTGTACCGTACCGTGCCTACCGTACCTACTGCTTGGTAGCAACGGGGCTAAAGAGGTGGATGTAGCAGACACCACATACAGTGTTCAATTTCAATTTGTTCAATTTGTGAATTTTGAATATTTCAGACAGTTCTGGTAAATCATCTGCTGATAAAGGCAGGAATAGTTCTATAACTATACACTGTATATTGATTCATTCTGTTATTTAGTTTACACTGTCATACCTGCAGAGACGCATGCTACACTACTCATGACAGCAAAAAAGTATAAGACCAAACTATTTTGCCATCTTTACAGCTTGAAGGAAAAGCATGATAGCATCATATTTGTTGCCAGTGCTGGGTAGTTTAGTCACCACAGGTAGGGATGTTCCTAATGTAACGAGTGTGTGCATGGCACACAAAGGAGGATGACTCAATGAACAGTTTCCTGCATTTATTCGCTCCTGCAGAAGAAATAAAAACATCATTTGCCTTCTGGTCTTTTCTCCTGCACCTCTGCACTCCCAGCAAAGCCAAACAGCACTGTGAGAGCAGAAGGGAGGGGCTACGGAAGCCCAGGCAGTACGGAATAGGCATAGTGCAGGAAAGTCATTTCCACAGGAAAAATTAATAAAATCATCCATCCATCCATCCATCCATCCATCCATTTTTGTAACCGCTTATCCTCTTGAGGGTCGCGGGGGGGCTGGAGCCTATCCCAGCTGACATTGGGCGATACATCCTGGACCGGTCGCCAGACTATCGCAGGGCTGACACATAGAGACAGACAACGATTCACGCTTGCATTCACACCTACAGGGACAATTCAGAATCACCAATTAACTTATCCCCAACCTGCATGTCTTTGGACTATGGGAGGAAGCCGGAGTACCCGGAGAAAACCCACGCTGACACGGAGAGAACATGCAAACTCCACACAGAAGAGCTCCCTCCTGGAATTGAACCAGGAACCCTCTTGCTGTGAGGCGACAGTGCTAACCAAATAATAATAAATAAAAATAACAAATTCAGATAAAATTCACAAATACTCAAAATCATCATAAAATGATGAATAAAATTCACAAATACAAATTGGAAATAATAATTAATAAAGTGCTTTTTTTTTTTTTTACTTTGTTACACCCACCCCCATTGAATTTTATCAACTATGAGCACCAACTACACAGTAAACACCATAGAAAACACTACAAGTTCACAAATTACCAGGGCCATCAACAAGAAAACCAACATCAAATGTATCCCATAAGGATGGAGTGGCATGAGAGCAATGCTTTTTCCTCAGTCCAGCAACGGGTAACAGGATGCCTTGTACACCCCACAAGACCCCAAAATATAGTGTAGTGTAGTGCAGGCTTATGACACTGCATAAAATGAAAACAGTGGAGCATTACATCAACACAAAAACTTTTAGACCCAAAAGGGGCATAGGCTATCTGATTAAGGTTTTAGTCAGCAAAATCCTGGAACACAGATTTGCAAACAGGCTTAACACTGAACTTGTCCTGAACAACATCCTGCCTGGATATGGTGTGAATGATGAGCCTTTTCACAGGTTTGACTAGATGACCAAATCTAGACCTGACTTGTGTCTGTGCATTAGAATGGTCACAGTGTATGGTTGAGGTCTGGTCAACAGTGTGCAGAACGTCTGATGCATTGTCTGTCTGTGTTATGGTACTGAGAGCAAGTGCCGGCTGTCTCACACTTGCTGGGACGTACACAGCAGTCACTCTCTCTCAAACAAGGTCTCTCCATCCTCTCTGACATCAACAGTCCTTGAGGCTGAGAATTCTGTAGCAGGCACGGATGAGGCCGGGTCAGACATTTTAATTGTGTTTTCCACAGGGAGGAAATTGGCCAGCATCAGTAGGTTTCTTCTCCTGTCCAGTGATTGTGTCGCGGATCCTGCATGTGTGCGTCTCTGGGATCACATCTACCACAGTGACGATGGTTGATTCCCACCGGTCGGTGAGCTTCTTTTTACCCCTCTCCTTCCTGTTGGCCAAGAGCACACTGTCAGCGATGTCAATGTTGGATCCCTTCACTTTCCTGTTGTACAGCTGAGCATGTCTCCTATGCTCTTTTGCAGCATGGACCTGAGCAATCACCATTGCTTCCTTCAGGTCATTGGTAAGACATGTCACATACATGTCATAGCTCATCACAGCAGAGTCATTAAGGACAGTACGAAAGAGGACGTCAACAGGTAGGCAGGAGACCCGGCCAAACATGAGGTAAAAGGGGGATAACCCATCGTCTCATAGGCTGCACAGTTATACATAAAGGTCAGTGTCTGCAAGGGCCGCGGTCAGTCAGCCTTCTCTCCAGGGGACAACACACGGATCATACCACCCAAGGTTCTATTGAATCACTCCGCACTCCCATTTCCCATTGGATGGTAGGGGGTTGTGTGTGATTTTCTGACACCTGAGACCCTGAGGAGCTCACCTATCGGCTGACTGTCAAGGTTAGTGCCTTGGTTGCTGTGAATCCTTTCAGGAAAGCCAAAGAGACAGAAATACTCAACATAGTACAAAACACGACAGAGAATTCTATCCTCCAATTGCTTGTCATGGAAGTCCTTTTCGGTGTAGGCAGGTAAGGTGTCCTGTCCAGGTGGAACCAACTGAGGCAGATAGTGCAACACTTCAATAGCACGGGCCCTCGGACTAGCATCCCACTTAACGTGCGACTGTAGTACAACAGACATATCCTCCACTACAACAGACTAACTGTGCATTTGTAGTGGACTGCATGTGGACTGGGCACTGACACTCACGGGAGAGGGTTTCTTGTGACCACTGGATGACCGGAAGGCATTCTGGACAGAGGAATTTGACACATCTTTGACCTTGGTGAGAAGACCTGCATAGGGTTCAGCAAGCAGCCTGTGGCCAACACTCTCCTTGGCAAATGGCACACGGCTCAGGGCATCAGCCACAATGTCTTGCTGACCAGGGACATACTTGATATCGAAGTTGCAACTCGCCAACTGGGCTACCCAGGGTTGCTCACAACAGTCTAGCTTTGGCTTTGTCAGGATATGAGTCAACGGGTTGTTATCGGTCCAGACTGTGAATTTGTGGCCTTTCAACCAGTGATTGAACTTGTCGCAAACTGCCCATTTCAATGCCAGAAATTCTAGCCCGTGTGCTGGGTAGTTCTTTTGGGACTGAGACAATGACTTGCTGGCGAAAGCAATGTGTCTGGCTTGTGTTTCACCCTCCTGAACCTGAGACAGAAAGCACCTATGCCATCCAGGGATGCATCAGTTGACAGCATGAAGGGACGGGTGAAATCTGGATGAGCCAGGATGACACTGTGAATCAGTGAGGACTTCAGGAGTTCAAAAGCCTGTCCCTGCTCCACTGTCCAGTTAGCAGCACACAATTTCCTGTCTGACAGTTTGGTGTTATGGTGTTGGTGTTATGGTGATTGCCTTTCCTTTTCTTACCCTTCAGCAGATCAAAGAGCGGTTTGGCGATGGCGGTCGCACTTGCCTGGGCACAAAGTGCTGATAGTAATTTACCATCACTAAAAAGGACCTTATCTGCTTCTGTGATTGGGTCACGCCATCAGGCTCCATGAGGTCAGTGGTCATCATGTTTGTGATGTTCTCAACCAGAGGCCCTGCAGCAGACGGTTGTACTCATACAAGCCCATGGGAGTGGTGAAGGCTGAGTACTTCCTGTTGTCCTCGTGGAGCGGCATATTATAGAACCCAGAGGTCAAATCCATCGTGCTGAACGGACAGTTTCCCCCCTTAGTGCCGCCAAACAATCTGCCTGGTGAAGAAGGGGATGGGGTCCTTCAGGGTTCTCTTGGTCAACCAGCGAAAGTCTGTGCAGATGCGGAGATCTCTATGTTTTTTCCCATACAAGCACCAATGGTGATGCGTATTCACTGGTCGATTTTCTGATTATCTCCTTTTCCTCCATCTCACTCAGCACTTGGCCCAGCTTCTGGTACTGACCAGGGGGCACTCGCCTGTATGGGAGCCTGAATGGTTTGTTGTCAGACAGGTGTATGTGGTGTACAAAGCCCTTCGCCTCCCCACAGTCAAGATGGTGGCGTGAAAACATATCTTCATACTGCAAAACAAGGTCAGCCAATCTCCTCTTGCAGTCCTCAGATGCTTTACATGACTCAGTCTCAACACCACAGAGCCCAACTGACCTGAGCTTGTTTTTAGCGGAATTTGCGTCTGCAGTAGGCGGCACAGCTGATTGAGTGCTGCTAACAAGGGGAACCCCTGAGCACTCAGCAACATCCATGTCCTCGAGTGCTACAATGGGGTAGACATCAGCCAGCTTTGCATTCCGCCTTAACCCACTAAGCGCCAAAGTCGCAATATTGCGACAAGCAGCATTGCTGAATAAAACAGACCATAGCTCCAAATATATTGCCAAATCTTGTTACTACTTTGTACCCCTAGGTGGCGAACATGTGTAGCTTCAATCCTGATGTCATTTGTGGGTGTGTTTCTATTCAAAAAGTTTGAGAAAAAAGAGTTTGAAACATGGAGGGAGCAGCTGAGTGCAGTGAGCAGAGTGAACACAGCGGGTGAACGGAGAGAGCGGTGCGGGGGCCAGCAGATAGAGAGCGAAATACAGCAAAAACATACAAAATGCCTATGGAAAATGTCACTGTTACTTGCCAATTCTGATTCTGACGGGAAATATTTGCCCTCTGATGACGATCGGTTCCTGAGTGACGAAAGTGACGGTGTGTCTGCACATCTGTGCGTCGCATGCACGATGACGGTCCACACAAAGCAGCACATGACATCGATAATAAGTAGACTTTACCTCACTGTGGTCTGGGTGGCAGAAATTAGACGAGGAGGGGACGTGTTGGAGGCAGCAGGGGTGGTAAAAGCAGGGCTGTATACAGTGATGATGATGGCTGGGTTTACTTGAGAAATGAGGAAGTGGATCACAGGTGGATTAGGGATTGTTCGCTATCGTGGAGACACAGATCTCACAAATGCTAAACCCATTGATTTATTTATATATTATTTGACCCTTATCACAAATGAAACCAACAGAAATGCTAATCAGTTCTTATCCAGAGAACAGATAAAACCAAAATCCAGATTCAATGACTGGTATGACGTTACTGTCCCTGAGATGAAAGCTTCATTGTCACTTCATTTGTGCATGGGGCTTGTAGAAAAGTCTGAGACTGAGGACCACTGGGCATTTTGAGGATGAGATAACAAAAATTGAAAATATTTACATAGTAGATTTTTTTTATTATTGTTTTTTTTAAATTCAGTTTTACTGAGAGTTATGTTATCAGATATGGCCGTCGCCTAGTGATGTCACAATATGCAAATTAGATTAATTAATTTACTCCCATCACAAACTTTGGGTCATAATGAATAGTTTTCTCATTTACAGTATGCCTTTATCTCTCACCACTTTCAAGCTACAGCCTTTTGAAATGTTGAAATGAAAATTTAATATTTTCCTAAATAAACTCTGGCGCCTAAAGTGTTAATAACACTGGCTTATTAGATGTATTGATGAGCTTTAGTGAGACCCATCTGTCTCCCCACAATGTAGTTACGATCTAGTGTAATTAGGTTCATTTTGTCTACTCAAAATGGATTAAGTGTAGAAAGTTTCTTTTTTTTAAGGAGATGTAGTTTACCTTGACATGTTTCGACTGTCACTTCAGTCTTCTTCAGAAACGTCATGTGACGTGCGTCATGACGTGTCTTTATCAGCTGGTAGCATCCTGGAGGTGTGACCAGCCTGGCAAATCGGATTGCCAGGCTGGTCAATAGTAAAACTTCACACAAAACTCCGCCAGCTTTTAGGTCACCCAAAAGACAGGATAAACACGGGAAAAAAATGCAACGTAATATATGAAATCCCATGCATTACATGTGAAAAAACATACATAGGAGAAACAGGAAGAAGCTTCAATACAAGAAAAACAGAACATAAAAAAGAATGCGAAAAGGAAACGACAGGACGTCTCACAAGATCACAAAAAGAAAAAGCAGAGCAGGTGAACTTAAAATCAGCCATATCAGATCACTGCTAAAGAAATAATCACGTCATGGACTGGGACAACACAAAAATCATCGGATCGGAAAGCAACAAGTTCAAATGTTGGATCAAGGAGGTCATAGAGATCAGGAGGCGGGCCAGGGACACCATCAACCGGGATAAGGGGGCTTTCATGCTGTCGCACACCTGGGACTCTCTCCTCCAAAGAACACCAGGCGGCGGGGGGCGTGACCAGCCTGGCAATCCGATTTGCCAGGCTGGTCACGCCTCCGGGATACTACCAGCTGATAAAGACACATCATGATGCACGTCAGATGACGCTTCTGAAGAAGACTGAAGTGATAGTCGAAACATGTCAAGGTAAACTACATCTCCTTAAAAACTCATTGTCTGAAAAAAAGAAACTTTCTACACGTAGTTACGATCTTTCGTCCAAAACACCTCTGGGAGCTGAGTGGGATGATGCTGGCTCTGTCATGACGGTGCTGCCTGAGGAAACAGCAGTGTTTTTGGGCAGTTTTCCTTAGATGAGATATTCACGGCCAGGCTCAAGGTAGGTAGCTGAGTTACACCTTACTGTACCGACCTTGTCAGGAACATCATCACCTTTCCAAGGGTTCAGACCAGATAGCATGGACATGAAATGTTCAGTTTCTGGATCTCCGGTTTGGCAGGGGCCAGACCAGACGTTGTGCTAGACTTTTTTGTCGCCGTTCATTTTGACCGACAGGGTCATAAAAATCCGGTCATAATCTATTTTTACCGGTCATTTTAATTTTAGTTTTTAAATGATAATAAAGATATTCAAAGACATTTAGTTTTCATTTGTTCGTTTTTAATAAATCCAACAAGCAAGTTATAAAGTGTGCATTAATAA
>NC_065515.1:44059471-44063270 GCF_006386435.1 Epinephelus moara | reverse complement strand
AATTTTACACTCTGTTGTCAATTACACACAGGTCCGAACACACACATGCACAAACTGGACCTATACATGCACTAAATGGAGAGATGTCAGAGTGGGCTGCCCATGACAGGCACTCCGAGCAGTTGGGGGGTTCGGTGCCTTGCTCAGGGGCACCTCGGCAGTGGCCAGGAGGTGAACTGGCACCTCTCCAGCTACCAGTCCATGCTCCACATTTTTTGGTCCGGACGGGGACTTGAACAGGCGACCCTCCGGTTCCCAACCCAAGTCCCTATGGACTGAGATACTGCCGCCCCCCAAAAAACGGTCAGTGACCGAGAATATCCAGTTAACGCGACCCCTGGGCCGGACACTGTCTTCCAGTCGGACTTACATAGCTTGGACTGATGCAAGATGTGTTTTATGACACTGGTCCCCAGTATCAACTCATCATGCTGTCAAGGAACAAGTGTGGGGACTAACATTTTACAGTAATACACTTCCATCTCCACATCAAAAGCACACTTCGGTTTAATATGAAGTCCACCACATCCAACAAGGACCACATTCACATCAATCAGTTTTTGGTCTGTTATCACTCCACCCTCTCTTAGCTTCACTTCAGCTGTCTCACTGATGCTGCAGGCCATTGAACCACTGTCCAACATTCCGCCAATTTTCACTGTCCCACCCATGTCCACAGTCGTGTAGAAGAGACTGTCACTGCTACCAACTCTGTGAGCATTCTGATAAACAACAACTTCAAAGTCATTACATGAGTCTCTCACAGATGTGTAAACAGTCTCAGCACCAGACATGTCATCAGTTTGGGAGTTTGTGGTGTGACCTGTACTGCCTCCCTCCGAATACAGGTCAGCTAGTTTCCCAGACTGGGATTGGGAGGAGTTATTAGCAGGGCTGTTCAGTCTGGTGTGGCCAGGGGCAAGGCAAGCAAAACACAGTCTCTCAGACATGCAGCGTGAAATGGTGGTGTGGCTTGAGTCATTACAGACTTTACAACCTGCTTCTCTGGTACGTCGCTCACGAGAGGCATGCCAGAATTTCCCACCTCGAATTGGATGAGAAGTGTCGCGCTGCTGCATTTTCTCCATCATCTCTTGAAACATGTCGACCAGGTAAGTGAGAAGTCTCTCCTCTGACTGTTGGAGATTTTGTGCCACAACTGGTACAGAGGTTTGGCTTTGAGCAAGTTGGGGACCACCCTGAATTGAGACAGGTGTTGGAGAGGGGCATGGAGGGTGACACACATGATGGTGGGCTTGGAGAGGGGAGGCGGAGGGTAATGGAATTGGAGTGTGGCACTGCCCAAGGAGAGAGGAGGGTGAGGGACTTGGAGTATGACACCGCTCATATGCTGCTAGGCTCGATGATGGTGGGCTGGGCTGCTCAGAGATGATGGTGGTGATGTGGCTTTTAAGCTGCGTAGCACCAGTGTTTCTGCCAGTAGCCCTTAACTCACTCTGAGAATCATCAATCCTCAGCTGAACATCACGTGAGGTCCACTCATGAAAAGGCTTACACTTTAAGGTGCAAGATAACTCTGGGTCAGGGCAGTGTTTGACGAACACGAGAGCCACTTCATCATTCATGCTCTCTGTTTTCTTCCCTAGTCTGTGAAGGCCCTATAGAGCTAGGTCCGATGCCTTGTTCAGTCTTATCCAGTAGTTGACATGGTTTTCTCTGTGCTTGGGCAGAGTAGGGTAAAAGTCAGCAGAAGGGAGGCATGAGGGAGCTTCACTGAAATAGTGGAGAAGAACAGCATATATCAGTTTGGGTTTCATCTTAACATCAAGTGTAGGATCACTATGCAAGGCAATCTTCACAACATCTCTGGCCTTGCCCAGTGAGTGACTCATGACTTCTTCTGCTTGTTCACACACAGGAATTTCTTGATTTCTGAGGTGAGCTTTAGTCATGTCAATCCAGTCCTGGACCGAGTATTTGTCAGAGTTGTCACCTCTGAATGTCTGGAATACTTTATCATGTTTAAATGGACTGTCACATGTGGGAGGTCATGTCTGTTAATGTCACATTCTAGGTGGCAAAGATAGTCTGATGTTAGCTATTCATGTTTACAACACCAGCTGACATTAGCTTAGCAAAAGTGGATTCACCAATTTGAGCACCTAACTGCCCTACCATGTCTGTGAGGTGGTGAATGGCATCAATTTCACTGCGGAGTGTGGAAGTAAGGGGACCCTCCCTCATTATCCCATTAACAGGAGTACAACCTGGGCTCTGACCAAACCCTGTTTCTGCACAACCATCAGGTGTGAACTTTGAATGTCCCACAGCCCTACTGTCAGCAATATCACTGAACCACCCCTACCTTTAGGTAAAATAGGACTAGTAAACCCATCTTACTATATCTGATCTTACTATATAATGATGAAAACTCTGTCTGTGTGTCTGTGAGTGTGTCTGTGTGTGTGTCTGTTCCACATTTTTCTCCTCACTGACTTGGTCAATCCATGTGAAATTTGGCACAGTGGTAGAGGGTAATGGGAGGATGCAAATGAAGCAATATTACATCAATTGGCCAAAAGGGGGCGCTATAGCAACCGATTGAAATTGCAAACTTTGAATGGGCATATTCCATGCCCTGTATGTCGTAGAGACATGAAACTTTGCACAGAGATGCCTCTCCTCTTGAGGAACAAATTCGCCTCAAGAAACCATAACTTCCGGTGATATAGATTGCCGCCATTTTGAATTTTTTGAAAAACACTTAAAATCTTTCTCTTCCTAGGAAGTTTGACCGATCTGCATGAAACTCAGTGAACATAATCTAGTGACCAATATCTAAAGTTCCCTCTTGGCAAAAGTTGGAAAACTTACTAAAACTGAGCTTCTATAAGGCAATGAATATTGCGGAGGGCGTGGCTCATCACATAAAGGTGTGTAACATCTGAAGGGTTTCACCAATCACCACGCAACTTTGTAGGTATATGACCACACATAATCTGAGGGGACCCCTCCATTATTGACCCCATCAAACAAAATGGGGGCGCTAGAGAGCTAATTTCTTATGTAGGCCTAACTGCCATAACGATTTTTACTAAACTTGGTAAATATGTAGAACAGGACGCCTCAAGGTGACTGGAGAAATTGAACTGTAATTGGCACCTGGGTGGCGCTATAACAACAGAAGAATGCTTAAAAATGGCTAAAATGCAACCGATTGCTGTGGCTCCCCCTGTGGCCGAGTGTTGTTGTTTTTTTCTAATTTTTAGTATGATTAAGTCATGGTATGGTATGCTGTACATAATCACGGAAACTGTCTGTGTGTCATTCTGTCAGTCAGTCATTCTGTCTGTCTCACATTTTTCTACTTACTGACGTGGTCAATCTATGTGAAACTGCATATAGGCATTGAAGATTGGCATAGGTAGAAGGTGACAAAGCTACTTTTTCCAAAAATGACACTATTAGTATATTATTTTACAAAGTCACTTTTAATTTAATTGTATGAATTCACCCCATGATTTACTGTGCACTCCCATCGATATATGCATCTACCTCAAATGCACATCAGCTGTAGCCGAGCAGCGGAGTTACACTGTGCACGCGCGTTAATATATGCATCCATCTCAAACAGACATCATCTTAGCTGCAGCCGATAAAGGTAGGCTTATTAATTACTTAAAGCCCCTACAAGGAACTTTCATTTTGAGTTGATTTTGGCGACCCTGTGGACAAAAGCAGTAGTGTTTTGCCGGAATGAAGCCTACATTTCCCATGAGCTCTAGCGCGTATTGTCGTAAAGATGCTTACCTGGCTCACGCATGTGTTTGTTTTGGGG
>NC_065515.1:44054857-44058497 GCF_006386435.1 Epinephelus moara | reverse complement strand
TACTAATGTACCTCAACTTTGTGTGTCTGTGTGTTCGTGAGTGTAGCTAGGGGAGACTTTAGATATTGGTCAATCGTACTATCAAATTCACAAAAACTCTGTCTGAATACATTGCTCTTCTTAATGGGTTCAGTTGACTATTTAATCTGCAATTTCCTATGACCTGTATCCCAAACACACACCATGTGAAACTGTACGTGGGCAACTGTGGACTCAATGGGTATGGATTAGTCCATTGTTATTTTAGCAGCCGCTTTCAACCATTAAATGTACTTGCATTGTGTATTTACACAGAAACAAAATGGAGTAGAAAAACCAGTTAACTGGGAGTACAAGAATAACATATACATATATTTTTATTTTTTTTAGCAGAGTGCCCTAAACCACAGTCTCTTGTAAACCTGACTGCAGAAAAATCTTGAAATGTAGATCAGAACAGCAGCGCAGCATCCATGGCGATGAGTATCAAGCTGATCTGAAGATCCAAAGGGTCACGGCACCAGTATAACGAGTGTGTGCATGGCACACAAAGGAGGATGACTCAATGAACAGTTTCCTGCATTTATTCGCTCCTGCAGAAGACATAAAATCACATTATTTGCCTTCTGGTCTTTTCTCCTGCACCTCTGCACATCCAGCAATGCCAAACAGCACTGTGAGGGCAGAAGGGAGGGGCTACCGAAGCCCAGGCAGTACAGAAAAGGCAGGGTGCAGGAATTTCATTTCCACAGGAAAAATTAATAAAATAATAGTAAATGAAAATATTCACAGAATAAAAAAAATCACAAATACTCAAAATAATCATAAAATGATGAATAAATTCACAAATACAAATTGGAAATAATACTTAATAAAGTGCATTTTTTTTTAACTCTGTTACACAAACTTAACTCCATTTCTCAGTTGCATGGTGGTAACGTCACCACTTTGTGAGTCAAATAGCTTTTCAGTAGCGAAGTTGATTAATTGACCGAGTAGTGCTGTAGCGTCCACAGAAGTTACAAGCTTTTTTTCCAGGAAAAGTTCTGAAGTACAGTGGACTGTTTTTTGCAGGGGTCTGGATAAAAGTAAGGACAATAGAACTGAGAATAAATAACGTGACTGATGATGGTTTTATTGAGTAAAAAATATATTTCGGAATTCTTTAATTACTGACATAGCCAGATAGCCTACTGAAAGAGGCCAAGACAGCAAAATGTAGGAGAGAGAAAGAGAGAGAGCAGTAGGCTGACTGATGATGAAAAAAAAAGTTTAATTTAGGTTTTAATTTAAGTCTGTTATTTCATTCAATGTAAAAGTGTTCAACTGAACATTTCTTTGCCTGCCTGTTTTTTTGGCTGACAGTTTCTCTGCTCACGGAGAAAATGCTGATTTGACATGAAGTCAAAAAACAAAAGTAGCTTTGCAAGTAGCAAGTTACTTTTTCCATTTTCTTGTAGCTTAGCTTGCTACATTCCTCTGGAGATAGCTTCAGCGTAGTGAAACTTTATTTTGATGTAGAGTAACTGGTAGCTTAGTTCACTACATTTTCCAAGTAGTTTGCCCAACAGTCAGGGACGACCAATTCATGGTTAGAATCTTGTTTGATTTGTACAGCATCTGCCCATCTTTACATTCATTTTCCATAACTGCTTGGCCTGGAGCCTATCCCAGTTGACATTGGGCGAAAGGTAGGGTAGACCCTTGACAGGTCGCCAGACCATCACAGGGCTGACACATAGAGACAGACAACCACTCATGCTCACATCCACACCTCGGGCCAATTTAAAGTCACCAATTAACCTGAATGTCTTTGGACTGTGGGAGGAAGCCGGAGTACCAGGAGACAACCCAAACTGACACGTGAAGAACATGCAAACTCTGCACAGAAGGGCTCCCTCACCCCAGGTTAATCAGGAAACCTCTCTCTGTGACAATGCTAACCACAGCGCAATCCATCTTTACAACAATCTGTTTATCCACATGATAAGATACAGAGAGTAGACACAATAACACACTTGTTTGATAAAATGCAATAGATGTGCACTGAATGCAACCCTTGTGAATTTTGTACTTAATGATTGGGAAACTTGAAGTTTTTTGTGAGAGTTCTGTTGTTCAACTCTGTGGTAAGGTCTATATTATTATTGTACTGAACTGCATTATATATGAAGGTGTTCTTGTTATTTTCTCCATGCAATAATGTTTTGGCGCCCTTAATCAATGGTACCTTGGCAGAGCCAAGCTCTGGTAATTTTAATACAAATGGATTCCCAGAGGGGTCTGATCAACCTAACACATAACATTTAATGTCATGTACTCGTTCTGCATTCTTATAGCAGTTAAACTTGCCTCAGATACCTATAACTATGAAAGAAAGAAGCAAAGTTGAGTATTAGACTGGATTAAGCTATAAATTACAATCTGCCTTGTATGCAATGGTGCAGTGTCAGGAAAAGGTCACCAAAAGCAAGGCTGCGCTTGATACCTCTCACCCTTTAATAAATCATAAAACTACACCAAAGGACAGAAGGATGGATAAGGCAACGTTGAATGGGTTTTTAATAAGTGGATTTTTTGCTGTTTTGTCTGCAGTTGTGGCCTTTGGAATTTGTCAGATGAATAGTTCTCATAAAATGATATAAAACATTCATTCTAGTACTTACAACTGCAGTGTGTTTCCCATGCATTTTCCCAGGACCTTGCAGTGCTGAATAAACAGGGCCAATTTTGTCATTATTAGGGCCCGAGTGACAACGAAGTCGTCCGTGAGGACCCTATTGTAATCGCGCTGTTTATTAGGGCCCGAGCGACAACAAAGTCGTCCGTGAGGACCCTATTGTAATCGCGCTGTTTATTATTATTATTAGGGACTGAGCCCGAAGGCAGAAGACTGCTCAGAGAGCAGTCCTTGCCCTATTGTTTTTGCTGCATTTATTATTAGGGACCTTGGCCGAAGGACGAAGTCCCTCTTGTTCCTGTAATGTTTATTATTAGGGACCTCGGCTGAAGGGTGAGGACCCTATTGTTTTTGTAGCGTTTATTAGGGACCTCGGCCGAAATCAGATCTTCTGTAAAACTTTTTCATTACTCAAATGGTTTGGATTTTATGGCGTCTTCCAGGTGATGTTGTACAAAACCTCTTGACGATTTTTGTGCCACCTAGACACACTAAAATGCTCGCTGCGACCGGTAGGAATCCCGGAGAAAGACCAAACCAAAACTGGCTCGTTCGTCTCATCAAGACCTACAAATCTCGTGCTGCAACCCCTGACCTAAGTCCAACAGGAAGTGCGCTATTGCCCTTTCATTGTAAGATGACGTTTTTCACAAATTCTCTCTCTCAAAAAATATTTGCTCCTACACCGTTTATCATAACTGCTTCAAACTCGCACACATGACAGCTCTACCCTCTAGCTCTATCTAACTCTGCACTAGATGTGCTCCCTTTATCCACTGCTCATTTTTTGCTCATTTTCATTCACTGCTGCTCATTATTATCCACTTCCTATTATTTTCATTATTATTATTATTATTATTGTTATTGTTATTTATCGCCGTCTCTTGTATTTTTGTACTTATTTGCATGCCTAGTTATTTAAGTTTTTTAAGTTTAATTTTGAAATCTTTAATCTGACTCTTTCTCCTTGACTGCTGTAAC